>NW_027491876.1:0-600000 GCF_021521415.1 Bidens hawaiensis | reverse complement strand
ACGCATCACATATGCGCGTGGCGCATCAGCGCGCGGCGCATATCACATGCTCGTGCATATCACATCTGCGCATGAAACATCTGCGCGTGAGAATAAAGAGAAGACCTCGCGCATCCTCAGGATTGGCGCATATCACACATGCACATAATCAACCTCGTCCTTATCCAAATCAGGATTAGGGCAACCTTGATTGTGCACGTCAGACAACCTTCCAGAAGGTATCTTTTTAAGGAATAAGAATATGCTGATGTTGACAGCCACCAATGAAAGGTGGACAACTCAGCAAAACCTATGTGCCACCACGTGGTTATAACCAATGAAAAAGCACCAGGTGTCCCAAAGGACACGTGGCGCAAAGCTACTGGAAGAGGCCAACAAAGCCCTAATTGGGTCTGAGCACAATCATTGGAAACCCTAGCACTATAAATACAGCATCAACTCCACAAGGAGAAGACATCATATCACATCCAATATCATCTGATAACATCCAATCACAGAGTATTCAGCTATTAAGCAATACACTCCAAATTCCTTACTCTCACATATTATTATCTTCTCCCACAAATACTTATTCTCACACCGGAGGGTTACCCCAAAGAGGACCCCTCTGTCCCTTTCTGAGGGGTAAGTTTACGGTGCTGTTCATTTTGTAGGTGGAAGAACCCAGATCCAAGAGAAACCATCGGTGAAATAGCATAATCACACCCGAGGAAAGTAGATCGTCTACCAGTGAGTCGATCCACGTTTCTTCATTGGCGCCATCCACTGTTACAACGGCAACAAGATCTCATCAGATCTCTAAACAAAAAACCAAATTTTCACCATGGTTTCTGGCGTTCGTAACGTTGATCAAGTTCTGGAGGATATTGAGCGTGAGGATGTTAATGAGGGACAACAGTTTCTGAGGGCGCCGCGTGATTCTACGCGCGCCACCAGTAACCGTCCTTTCATCACAACTCCTCATGGCCAGACTGAAACTCCTCCAGACGATCTTACGTTACAAAATCTTGCCGGCGCGAAACAAAAAGGACCAATGGGTCCAGAAGATGAAACTAATGACCCCAAAGAATGGCTCATAAACGAGCAACGGCGCCTAATGGACAAGTACAATGAGATGGTCAAACACAAAAAGACAGCCGACTTAACACAAAGGCTAGCGTTTGACAAGCAAAACGTTCATGGGACAAAAAGGGCGCGCGCGCCGGAAGATGGTCATTCCGTTCACACTGCACACACTGAGTTCAGTGATGAAGAAGTGCACAGCATGAGGAAGACGCGAGATACTCATGCAGGAGGCTCACAGCTCCGCGCGCACGTAAACATGGCGCCTGGAGCCAGAGCCGATCTGGATCTGCACGCGCCATACAGCCCACCAGTAAGAGGGCAAGTGGACGTAACCACACCATACAGGCCGGCCATCTTGGTGAAACATTCAAAGTTCACTGAGCGCATAGCGAAGGCCCCTATTCAGCACAAAACCAAGATGCCAAGTGGTTTGGGCAAATATGACGGCACAACAGATCCAGACGATTTCTTGCAAGGTTTTTACAACACGGGAAACCTAGAGAGCTGGACGATGCCAACATGGTGTCACATGTTTGCTCGCTGCCTCACGGGCGCGGCGCGTGTCTGGTTCGAGAGCTTGCCGACTGGGCAAATCGATGGGTTCGAGGAACTATTGGAAAAGTTCCAAGCCCACTTCGTACAGCAGCGCAGACACACGCGCGACCCTGATGACATCATGCACTGCGTGCGCAGGAATGATGAAACGATTGAAGACTACATAACACGTTTCAATCAGGAGTCCCTGGCAATCGGAGGTATAACTGAGCAACTCCTGCGCGTGGCCTTTATACAAGGCGCGCGCAGTGATCAACTCCGCCGAGCTCTCGTAAGCAGAGATGGCATGCCCACCACTTGGGCCAAACTAATGGAAGCATCGCGAGTCTTCGCGAGAAATGAAAAACAAATTGCCCAAGATAGGGCAAGAGAAAGAGCGCATCAAGCTGAGTCACCGCGCAGCAACGAGAAAAGGGGCAAACAGAACTCTGTATGGTCCAGGTTGCAATCAACCAGTTTTTCTTCCGCAGAAAAGCAGGCGCAACCGAGCTCACCCCAGCCCCAAAAAGACGTTCGTAGTCGTGTGGAGGGTGACAAGAGGGAGGGCGGCAGAGATCCTAGCAGACCTCTGCCAAGAATATGGACTCCCCTCACTAAAACGCCTTCACAGGTGTTAAGCACTGAGAATGTCCAATTCAAAAGCCCCAAGCCACTACACTACAAGGGACCATCAGACAGTGGCAAGTACTGTGAATTTCACAAATCCACAGGGCACAACACTGATGCATGCCACCACTTGAAGGATGCAATTGAAAAAGATGTGAAATCAGGCAAACTGGCTCACCTGGTAAAAAACTCAAGACCAGAAAATGAACAATCAGGAGCCTCAGCCAGCAAAAAGTACAAAAGAATCTTTGTAGCCGAGGGAGGAAGGCAAGGGCAAATATCAAGAAAGAGAAGCGCGCAAATCCAAGGAGATTGGCGCGAGCAACAAGTCATCTTCCCAAGAATCAGGGGAGGACCTTCCATCAGCAGTCCTCTTGTCATCACTACACACATTGCTCATTATGAAGTGTCAAAAGTCCTGGTGGACACTGGCAGCGAATCAGACATCATGTATGAGCAATGTTTCAGGAAACTGGATCCGGCAGACCAGGCAAGGCTTGAAATTGTGAATGCCCCGATCTCGGGTGTTTCAAATGAAATCATTCATCCCCTAGGTCAAATACAATTTGAACTAACCATGGGGGATGAGAAACACAAGCGAGCCGAAGTTGTTAACTTCCTGGTCTTGCCCACCACTTCTTGCCACAATATGATCTTGGGTAGGGAAACGATTGCCCAATTCAACGCCATACCGTCGCCAGCGCACGGCGCATTGGGGTTCCCAACACCAACAGGTGTAACTTTTGTATACCGAGATCATTTGTGCGCAGTGACAAGTACTCCGCGGGAAGGGAGGATGAAACTTCCAATGGCAGACAACGCGCCAGAGGAATGGATTCTCAACCCAAAATTCCCGGAGCAGACAATCACAATTGGCGCTACGATATCAGACGACACGAGGTTGAGAATGAAAAGATTGCTCACAGCATATATGTCGGTCTTCGCGTGGCAACACTCTGATATGACTGGGGTTCCGCTAGACCTGGCGCAACATTCTCTCAACACCTTCAAGTCTGTAGAGCCAATTGCTCAAAAGAAGAGAGTCATGGGGGATGAGAAGGCGAGGGCCATGAATGAGCAGGTTGAGGATCTATTGCGCGCAAACATCATCCGCCCGATACGATACCAGACTTGGGTAGCCAATCCTGTGATGGTAAAGAAAAGTAACGGGTCATGGAGGATGTGCATTGACTTCAAGGATCTCAACAAAGCGTGCCAAAAGATTGTTACCCCCTCCCAAACATCGACGCAAAGGTGGACTCCGTGGCGCCATTCAAGCTCAAATGTTTCCTGGATGCCTACAAGGGCTATCACCAGATTCAAATGGCACCACAAGACGAGGACAAGACCGCCTTCAGAACCGACAAGGGTGTTTTTTGTTACACAAAAATGCCCTTTGGTTTGAAGAATGCGGGAGCCACCTACCAAAGACTTATGGATGCTGTTTTCAGCGAGCAGATTGGAAGAAACCTAGAAGTCTATGTAGATGATTTGGTGATCTAAAGCAGGGAGGAAAAACAAATGCTCAAAGACATCGAAGAAACCCTTGGGCGCCTAAAGGAAGCTAACATGAAGCTCAATCCGAGCAAATGCACTTTCGGCGTACAAGAGGGAAAATTTCTAGGTGTAATGGTCACCAAGGATGGTTTCAAGGTGAACCCTGAGAAGGTGGAGGCCATCCTTGACATGCCCTCGCCATCCACCATGAAAGAAGTCCAGAAGCTGAATGGTAGATTGGTCTCAATCAACAGGTTCCTAGCGAACCATGCAAGCAAATCTACCCCATTTGTCAACACATTGAGGAATTGCTTAAAGAAAAGCCAATTCAAATGGACTCCTGAGGCCGAGCAAGCTTTCAGTGAGATAAAAGAAAGTTTGATAAATTTGCCCGCGCTCACAGCTCCACTTCCTGGTGAAACTTTGACATTGTACCTATCAGCAGGAGAGCGCGCCATCGGCGCAGTATTATTGGTGGATCGCAAGGGAATCCAAACGCCAATATACTATGTGAGTCGGGTGCTGACAGATCCTGAGACGCGCTACTCCATCATGGAAAAGTTAGTTTTGTCACTAACACACGCGTCACGCAAGCTTCATAGATATTTCAATGGTCATCCCATTGAAGTTCTGACTGGTTACAACATCCAGCAAGTCTTGCGGCGCCCCGCGCTCTCGGGAAGGCTGACAAAGTGGGCGCTGGAATTAGGTGAGCACACGATCGCCTATAAGCCCCGTCCAGCAATAAAGGGACAAGTCTTGGCTGATTTCATTGCAGAAGTCCCTGAAGAAAAAATTGAAGAGGCTCAGCGCGAGGTAGACCCTCCGCGAGCCAATGATGAAGAAAATGTTTGGAGTTTGTTCACTGACGGAGCTTCAAACAACGAAGGGTCTGGCGCAGGCCTCAAGCTGGTGGATCCGGAGAATCATGAATATACTTACGCCATCAGGTTGGACTTCAAGAGCACCAACAATGAAGCTGAGTATGAAGCCTTGCTGGCTGGCCTCCGCATCGCGCACAAATTCGGAGTGAAAAAGCTAGAGGCACATGTTGATTCATACTTGGTAGCAGCACAGGTCAATGGCCTTTATGATGCCAAGGAGAACACCATGCCTCTGTATCTAGAGCAGGCGAAAAAGCTCATCGAGCAATTTGACTGCTTCAGAATCATTCATATTCCGCGTAGTGAAAACAAATCTGCTGACGCGCTGAGCAAGATGGCATCAACCAGCTTCGATCACTTTGGCAAAGATGTCAGGGTGGAAGTATTGAGCAACCCGTCGGTGGGAGCGAAGTCTGTCCTTGTAACTCATACAACCCCTTCATCATGGATAACTCCAGTAATGGAATTCTTGAAGGAGGGAAAAGTACCAGACGATCGCGCCCAGGCGAGGAAGATAAGACACAAGTCGCAGAACTATGAACTGCTTGATGGTACATTATGTCGACGCTCTTATCTGGGACCGCTCATGAAATGCCTAGATGCTGAGGAAGCAAGCTATGTGATCAGAGAGATACACGAGGGAATCTGTGGAATACATGCTGGCCCGCGCATGGTGGTTACCAAGGCAATGAGCGCAGGTTACTATTGGCCAGGCATGTACTTGGACGCTTTAAAAGAAATCCAAAAATGCAAAGCATGTCAGAGCTATGCGCCAAACACCATGCGGCCAAAGAACAACTTGATTCCGGTGACCTCCGCATGGCCTTTCCACAAATGGGCAATCGATATTGTGGGTCCCCTACCGCAAGCGCAAGGGCGAGTAAAATTTTTGGTAGTGGCAGTAGACTATTTTACAAAATGGGTTGAAGCCAAGCCACTAGCAAAAATCACAGCAGAAGCGATGAAGCAGTTTATCTGGAACCACATCATATGCCGTTTTGGCTTGCCCATGGAAATTGTGAGCGATAATGGCAAACAATTCACTGACAAGAAGTTATCAAACTGGCTCAAGGAATTGCGCATCAACCAAATCTTCACTTCGGTATACCACCCTCAGGGGAATGGCCAAGTGGAGCGCGCGAATCAAAGCTTGTTAAATGGGCTGAAGAAAAGGTTGGAGGGAGAATCCCATTCTTGGGTCGAAGAGCTACCTAATGTCCTGTGGGCACACAGGACATTAAGCAAAACCAGCAATGGCGAATCCCCGTTCAGCCTAACCTATGGAACGGAGGCAATGATTCCAGCAGAAATTGGATGCCCATCCCATAGAGTGCTCATGATGAGCAAAATTGATAACGAGCGCGAAAGAAGGTTGGATCTCAACTTACTTGAAGGGCGCAGAGAGGCGGCTATCATCAGTGAAGCCAAATACAAGAAAAAACTGGAAAAATATTACAACCAGCGTGTGAAAGAATGCCACTTCAAGAAAAATGATTTTGTCCTTCGAAACAATGAAGCTAGCCGCGCGATACCCCCGGGAAAAATGTCCCCCAATTGGGAGGGACCTTATCAAGTCTCGGAAGAATTGGGAAAAGGCGCATACGCTTTAAAAGATTTGAATGGAAAGAACATCCCGCGCGCATGGAACGCGGCACAGCTTAGAAAATGTTTCATGTAAAAATGTCAAGTTTGTAATCAAGGCTTTTTAAGCCATTATGAATAATGATACGCGCTATCTTCTCTTAATGTGGATTCTATTACCTTTTGCATACATGTTTCACACTTCCCTTTATTAGTTTTGAGCAATATGACAACATTGTATTGACATCAAAATGAAATAAAACGAAGTAAAACATACATGCGCGAGCTTCAAGCTCAAACGCGTTAACGAGTCTTAACTCTAAAACGTCAGGGCCTTAGCCCAATTCTATTACCTTTTGCATACATGTTTCACACTTCCCTTTATTAATTTTGAGCAATATGACAACATTGTATTGACATCAAAATGAAATAAAACGAAGTAAAACATACATGCGCGAGCTTCAAGCTCAAACGCGTTAACGAGTCTTAACTCTAAAACGTCAAGGCCTTAGCCCAATAATGTGAGCCTTAGCTCAAATCACTCACAACATCCATCCTACATACTGCGCACCCTGACCATAAAAATACCTAAACACAACTAAGGCAAAGCAAATGCCAAAACATAGTTGTTAAGGTCTCAGGTCGAGGTCGCGCATGAAACTGTAATGGATATCTGAGTAACACATATTGACACGTAAAGGCTAAAAAACTCATAATTCCATGCGCGATAACGTCGCGCAAAAGAGGAATAATGAAAACGCCAAGGCGCGTGTCAACATAATCAAGATATGGAAAAATCACTTACAATATGACAAGGATTAAGTATAATAATTTCCTTACAACCATGTTCTTATTTCAACGTGCAAGCATATCTTATATTAAACAAGCAAACATGCAATATAAAGAGATGAATGGAGAATGCGCAAGATGCGAAGAAGGGAAAAACAAAATTTCATTCAAAGGCATTGAAATTTACAAGTTTACAAGATGATGAAATACAAACTACAAATAAAAATACAAAAAACATGAAGGGCTTCTCAAGTCTCCACGTCGACGTCAGCCTCTTCATAGTCATCATCACCGCCCTCAGCATCTGGCGCAGCCTGCTCCTCGTCATCTCCAAACTGACCATAGTCAAGTTCTTCGTCCTGAATGGAGTGTTCTATCACGACAGTGTCAGGAGCAGATCCTTTGGCCACGCCAGAGCCGCTAGCAACGCCAGCATTCCCCGCGCCATCATCGCCGCCGCCAGCCCCCTCGCACTCGTCAAGTAATTTCTTTAGCGCGGCGAGATCGGGCTGGTCAGCAAGCGCGGATATCTGCAAATCATAAGGAAAAATATGAGTATAAAAGGACTTGGAAAATAAGTCAAGGTTATTTCATTAAAGTTAAAATACCTGTGCAAGGATGGGAATGGGAGTATTCAAATACATCTCCCCCATCGCGGCCATGTCCGCGCAGGCAGCGTCGCTCTGATAAGGGTACTCGGATGGGTTCTTCTTCAACATGCCATATTCATAGCCATCCGTAAACCATTCAGCTCGACCAACCAAGCGCGCGGCAGCGTTGCAATCCATCACAAGGGCCTGAAACTCGTCTGAGTATTTCATCGCGTAAGCGCAACGAGTCATGCCCTGTGAGATTAGCCATTGGCGATCCTGCGCGAGGCCAGCAACAGACGTCTCGAGGGCAGGAACCTGAGAGTTTAATAACTCAACAGTTTCCTTAGTCTTTTTCAGCTCCTCTTTGTCGGACGCTGCCGCCGCCAAGGTTTCTTCTTTTTCCGCCCGCGCAGAATCAAATGCTTCCTGGCTAGACGCTGCCATCGCCAAGGCTTCATCCTTCTCGGCCTGCGCGGCCGCCAGCTCCTTCTTCAGGCGCGCAACCTCACTCTCCAGTGATGATTTTTCAGTTATAGACTGGACAAGAGCTTGGTCACGCGCCTCCGCCTCCGCCTCCGCCGCTTGTAGCTTCTCCCGCGTAGCCTGAAGCTCATGCCCGCGCTTCACGAAGGCGCTGTTGGCACTTGCTCTGTTCTCACTGAGCTCTGCTTGGAGCTTCTCAGCTCTCTCTCGAGCATCAGAAAGATGCCAAGCAGACACCTTAGCCTCTTGCTTGGCTTCCGCAAGAGCATCACGTACTTTTACGTAATCATAGCGAAGCTCTTGGGAGGCAGCAAAGAAGGCTGACCCAGCAAACATATGATCGTTGAGCAAGTCGTCGCGAGCGCGGTCCTCCTGGAACCTCCTTTCAGATGGAGGCACAGCATGAGCCCAGAATTCCGCACACACACCCATGGACTGAAATGTGCTGTCTTCAGTAATATTCCATCTCGGGCGGTAAATGTGATCGGCTTCCTGCAAAAACAAAGTAATTATCTAAGTCATCAAAACATTAAGATGGAAGTCCGCGTAGCGGAGCAAAAAATAACATATACCTGCGGGGATGAAGCAGAAAAGTCAGCGCCAGCCCCACGAGAAGGCTCAGCCGCGAAGCCTCGTGGCGCTGCAGGACTGGCGCGACCGCGGTCGGAGTCTTCAACTTCAAACTCCTCTTCCTCCTCGGAAACAGGCCTTTTCTCCTGCGACCTAGAGCCAAAATCGGTCTCGCGAGTAGGGCTGTGCGCAGGAGGAGGTGAGGGAGGTCTCGACGCCGCCAGGTCGGCGCGCAAAACGGCCTCCTGCTCCTTAGTAATCCCAATGAGGGGAGATTCATCGCTTGCAGGAGCAGGAGCAGAGCCAACGGCACTGGCACCGGCGCCAGGAGTGCCGCCAGCAGCTTGTACGCCAGCTACGGCTTCTATGAAAAAATCAACAACAAGAAATGGTTCATGACTTGATCTAAAAGAAAGTCAGAAAAAAAGAGAGCGCAATACGTACCTTGGCGCAACTCCATTCGCGAAGCAAACATCGCCATGAAGTCCATTCTACCCTTCTTTGAGGGTAAAACAGGGGACTTCGAAGCGACCTCCGGCGCAGCCTCGGCATCTTGTTGCGCTGTCGCCGGCTCTACAAACATTTTAGTGAGCAAAGATTCATTAGTAATTCTATCAGAATCGCGCTCATAGAACCATAAAAGATAAGCAAAGGATAAGCAAAGTATACCTGTCGAAGGCGCAACACCGCTTCCCTTTTCCGCCGCGCGAAGGGAGGAGGTAGTGGCACCATACCTCAGGTGGACAGGAGGTCTGCCCACTTTTTGAGGCAGGGAAGACAAGGAAACCTTGGTGGTAAACTCCTGGGTTTTCCCAAATCCCCCCGCCTGAGTAGGAGGATCCTGAACAACAGGGGCAACATCTTTCTTCTGTTTCTTACTGGCCCCCGCGCCAGTTTTCCCCTTAGCTTTACGCTTTAGTTGGGGCGCCTCCTCCTCCTCCTCCTCTTCCGCAAGCTCCAGCTCGTAGTTTTCGAGCGCATCTACAATACACGCAACAGAAGTGTTAGCAAAATTTGGTATTATAAAGGAAAATGCATAAGTACAAAGGCTTACCAGGCGCATCGCTGTCGAAGACAAATCCCAGATCAACAGGGATGAACATGTCATCGAAGCGATCGGGGAAACCAACCTCCCCAGCGCCGAGCGCGACGGAGCCACCCTCCATATGCTCATCATATGCGGCGTGGATATACTCCTTGGTGACTGCACAAAACAAGTCAGATGATATCAGCAAAAAGAATTATATTCGCGCAGAAGTAAAGCAATGAGATAAACTTACACAAGCCGTCGACTTGGATAACGGGCTCAGTCGCGCTGTCAGCCCACCTCCTGCTCATACCCACCCCCACCAGCGCCTCCTCACAAATTTTCTTGGCGGGGGATGGTTCAGCAGTCAACTTTTTCACCCAGGCGCCAGTTGGGTTCTTGACGACACCCACATCCGCAGGCGCAGAAGAGATCGCGCGCATGGTCATACGGATGGGGATCACACCAGCCCTGATGTAAAAAAACCTCTCAGACCAGTCATGAAGGCTCTTGAATGAAACAGTGGAGCACTTCACCTTCTGACTGCGAGGAATAAAAGAGAACCAAGAGTCTTGGATCTTGGGCTTGTAAAAAAATTGAAAGCGCCGAGGGGTGGGCTCCTCGCGCTGAGATTTGCACATGAACTCAAAGTGAGTCATGCGCACAAGTCCAAACGGATGGACTTGGGATATATGAATCCCATAAAACCTAAGCACCGCACCTACAAACCTTTTCATCGGGAGACGAAGGTTGCAGTGGGTGAAAAAATGACAGTACAGAGATATATAGCCGGCAGGCGGGTCCGCCGCCGTTTGCCCGGCCCCAGGCAACATGCAGCCAAACACAGGGAGAAAACCCTGAGAGGCGATGAGGCTGTCAAGATCGGCCTGCCTCAATTTGCAGGGGATTTCATTCCACCTCTTCACGGCCTTGGTCCTCCCTACCTCCTCCGATGAGACCTCAGCAGCCTTCTTCCCCTTGCCGGTCTTCTTCAATGTAGACATTACTAACGATTTTCTACGGCAATGGATGGGGGAGATTGTGTTGTCTGAGCTATCAGACATATAACTGTGACAACAAACAAACGATGCTTCTGAACAACAGAAATCTGGAAGCAGAAGACACGTAATAGATGAAAGAAAGAAAAGCTCAGAAGAATAAACAAGAAGATGAAGGATAAAAAAACTCTAAGGGCTGGCTTTTATAGGCCCAGGAGAGAGAAAAATTGGTGCTGATCGGACTTCACGCGCCCCTACTCGCAGGTGTAAGCCAACGCGAGCGCGACACGTGTCCCTGACACTGTGTGAGGGGACACGAAAATAAACTTTACAGCTGCTGCCAGAGTTCACGCGCCACCACTCGCAGGAACGGACCAACGCGAGCGCGACACGTGTTCCTGACAGCATGTGAGGGGACACGAAAGGCAACTGTAGCACCTCGAGCACACGAAAGGTCTGACACGTCTCCATCACTGACCCACGTCAGCAACAACCAACCACGTACAGAGACGATTCGTTTGCAACAAAAAGGATAGAATTTCGCGCAACGATGAGTAATAAGAGGAAAAAGACAAACCCCTACTAAAAGAGCAAACTGTTAAGTCTAATATCTATCTTGCCTCGCTCGCGCGAGACAAGACACACATTAGACTGGGGGGGCTTGAAGAGGTATGTACCCGCCTCAACACCGAGCAAGGCGGGTCAACCCACAAGATATAGACAAGACGCTTGAAATCAAGACTTTATGAAGGCACAAAGCCAAAACCTACGCGCATGGCGCATATCACATATGCTCATGCATCACATGCTCAGGCACCATATGCCCAGGCACCACACATGCTCAGGCATCATATGCCCAGGCACCACAGATGCCCAGGCATCACATATGCTCACGCATCACATATGCGCGTGGCGCATCAGCGCGCGGCGCATATCACATGCTCGTGCATATCACATCTGCGCATGAAACATCTGCGCGTGAGAATAAAGAGAAGACCTCGCGCATCCTCAGGATTGGCGCATATCACACATGCACATAATCAACCTCGTCCTTATCCAAATCAGGATTAGGGCAACCTTGATTGTGCACGTCAGACAACCTTCCAGAAGGTATCTTTTTAAGGAATAAGAATATGCTAATGTTGACAGCCACCAATGAAAGGTGGACAACTCAGCAAAACCTATGTGCCACCACGTGGTTATAACCAATGAAAAAGCACCAGGTGTCCCAAAGGACACGTGGCGCAAAGCTACTGGAAGAGGCCAACAAAGCCCTAATTGGGTCTGAGCCCAATCATTGGAAACCCTAGCACTATAAATACAGCATCAACTCCACAAGGAGAAGACATCATATCACATCCAATATCATCTGATAACATCCAATCACAGAGTATTCAGCTATTAAGCAATACACTCTAAATTCCTTACTCTCACATATTATTATCTTCTCCCACAAATACTTATTCTCACACCGGAGGGTTACCCCAAAGAGGACCCCTCTGTCCCTTTCTGAGGGGTAAGTTTACGGTGCTGTTCATTTTGTAGGTGGAAGAACCCAGATCCAAGAGAAACCATCGGTGAAATAGCATAATCACACCCGAGGAAAGTAGATCGTCTACCAGTGAGTCGATCCACGTTTCTTCAATATTGACCATGTTACGATGTCATATGTTTAGGGTTTTAAGTGAGCTGATCACGAGCTCGTCTAAGCTCGAGCCTGCCTCATTTTAAATTTTAAAATATGTTCGAAGCAGATATAAAGTGGCACATCAACTGTACCATATTACCAATTTATGTTGAAGTTTGACATACCATTGTGAAGGCCTAAAACAATGTTAGGTAATTTGCACGAACAACCGGATAACCAAATTGTGGAAAGAAACATGCATGTAAAGAAACTTTTATAAAAATTATTAGTCGAATAGAAAGAGTAGATCTAACTATGCAAAAGTAGCAGAGATTGTACCTATCATCCAAGTGAAAATAACATTCCTAACCAACGAATTTAATGAGTGGAATTAGCCATTGTTGATTGCCTCTTCATTAGCTCCTTTCTTGATAATTTCTACATTAAAAATATATATTAATTACATATAAAAACGTATAATATCATCTTTAACCGTTAAAGGGAACTGACGAGGTTGAGTGTTTTAAGGTGTATCTATGTAAAACAAACATTGGGTTAGGTGAGTGTATCAAAAAATTTGAACGAAGGTGTACCTGATATGGATTTAATAAACACAAGCTTTTGATTTATGCTTCTTCAACTGTCAGTTATCATCAGAAATCATACACAAGCCCTAATTTCAAAGCGCTATCTTAGTATCCGTACCACATATATATATATATATATATATATATATATATATACTGTCAGTTATCATCAGAAATCATACACAAGCCCTAATTTCAAAGCGCTATCTTAGTATCCGTACCACATATATATATATATATATATATATATATATATATATATATATATATATATATATATATTAGGATCATGTGAGAACTATTTTGAAATTGAGAACTTTGATAACCATTTTAGACCACAAAAAACACTCTTCTTAACAAAAAATAAAAACAATTATTAAACAAAAAAAACTCAAAAATAAAAAAAGTAAAAAAACCAAAAATGTTTATTTTTTATCCCGGTTTTATAAAAAAATAAACAAAATTGAGAAAATAATATCGATTTAACAAAATTATATACATATGTATAATACTTATTTTATATACTTTATACACGTTTTTTATACACATATGTACAATTTAAGGTAAATGATAATGTACATATTTGTACATTACGTAACTAGAGATTAAATGAAATTATACACATCTATATAATACAAAGTTTTTTTTTTGTTTTTTTTATGAAACCAGAATGAAATATAAGAATTTTGGTTTTTTTACTTTTTTTAGTATTTTTGTTTTTTTTCGGTTTATGATTTTTTTTAAATAGTTTTTGAGATGCTTTTTTTGTGGCTCAAAATGATTCTCAAATTTCTCAATTTTCAAAAGCTTATCTTAGGATTCTTACTATATATATAGGGAAAATTCCCTAAATGGTCCAAACGAAGAGAGAGGGAAAAAAAGATCCAAAAAGTCTCAACTTTCCCAATATGACCCAATTAATTTGTACTGGGGTGACGCATTGTGAATATAACCGACGAGATTCCAAAATCATTTGAAAACCGACACGTGGCAACATTCTGACTAATCCGACCATATTTTTGAAAACCTTGGGGGTTTCGTTCAAATCTGTTTTTTAAATCTTTTTGTAAAAAACAGTCTCTCCAGACGGTTTTGTTATGTTTCGTATCTGGTCCGTTCATATTATTATCCCTAACTTCTTCCACATCTTCATCTTCATCTTCTTCATCTACATCTTCATCTTCATCTTCATCAAATCTAATTAGAGAGCTGGCTTACTTTAATTACCATTTAATCCTTAGGATTTAATGAATGGTAGGTGGAGGGATGTTTCCTTTAATCATATATCTTAACATTGATTTTCTCTTTTTTACAAACATATATATGCAGTACTGTTTTTTCGATTGCTGTTTAGTAAGGATCATATACTAATTATCTGATCTTAGAGTAATAAGAATAATATGTATCATATGTCACAACTAGAATATAAGATTTAAGAAAGAACAAGATGATGATGACGACGACGACGACGACGACGACGATGATGACGACGACGACGGCGGCGGCAGCGGCGGCGGCGGCGGCGATGACGACGATGACGATGATGATGATGATAATTTATACGAACCAGGTAAGAAACATTAAAAAATCATCTTGAAAGACTACTTTTTACCAAAAGATTTAATGAATAAATTTGTACGACAACCCCAATATTTTCAAAAATATATTTAGACTTGTCAGCTCTTTGCCATGTGTCACCTTTTAATAGGCCCAACTATCTCGTCGGTTATATATCCAAGGTGTCGCCTCAGTACAAATTATTTGGATCATTTTAGGAAACTTGGACATTTTTGGATCATTTTTTTTTCTGCCTTTTTAAAAGGGTCGTTTTAAGAATTTTCCCATATATATATATATATATATATATATATATATATATATATATATATATATATATATATATATATAGTACAAAGGTTTTATATTGCTACGTGTCATTCTATGGTGATCTCCTACTCCTTTTTTTTCTCGCTTCTCTCTCTTATTAATTATAAATTAAGCATACATATTTTTTAATTCATTTTGATTTCTATAATTGTTTTTACAAAACGTATTTTATTTTAAAAAAGTTAGGTTTGTTTATAATATGTTTTTATAAACTGAAAATTTTTCGTTATTTAATTCTCCGATATAAATTATATCATTTTTTATATATATAAAACATTTACATATATATGAATCATCCAATATAAATTATATCATTTTTATATATATAAAACATTTACAAATATATGAATCATTTTAGCACTTAAAATTTACTCTGGTTCATTATTAAAAACACGTGGATCTTTAACTGAACCTGGCCGTCTTCTTTTTCTCTTTAACTATAATATCTTTCTTTCTATCCATATATTGTTGATCAATACCATATCGATTCTCTTTACTACACATTCTTTGACTAACCAGAAATTTCTTCCACTCATGACAGGTTCATTTTTGTTCCGATTGTACCAGTTAATATTATTCTACATTAGGTGTTACCATATTTTTAATGTATCATCCAATGTTGTATGGAAACATTATTTAGGGATTTTGATTTATTTTAAAGTTTTGTGAATTATAGTTTCAATTTAACTTTGTATTTATTTATATATAATACTCAACTTTATTTATCATTCTTTTAAGTTGACCAACCCGTGAAAGACACGGGTACCTAACCTAGTATATATATATGTTGGGAGCAGATTTTTTATCCTCAGGATTGAATATGATTCAAGGATTTCGACCTATCCTGCCGATGCAAATAAGCTGAGGATGATGTTTGACTAATTCAATTGTCCTTTATTATTTTTCTTTGCTTTGCAGATAAGATCACGTGTTTAATGTGATTATAAGAACATGGGTTTGCAACGGCTATTATTGAGGCTTCGTCCACTCAAACGTGGGCAGCAACGGATCATGGGAGACTTAGTCTAGGGTTTATTCCGGATTTCTCGGAATTTCAGTTGTACTATTTGCTTATTTAAACGAGCTGATAAGATCGATTAGAACACACACTACACTAGTCTAGCTATCATCGCTCATTGTAACACTTAGTATTTGGTTCACTATCAGCTCCACCACTTGTAACCACCTTTTTGTTATTAATAAAATAGACGGTGATAGTTTTCACTGTCCGTGGGTTTTTTGTGCCGAAGATCCTCAAGATCAAAGGCTTTTTCCCTCGAAAGCAAATCATTGTGTTCACTTTGTTTACGTTCAAGCACTCTACCTCACATACTAATTTGATCAAAAGTTACTTTGTTAATTTTTGACCGAAACAATTTGACGCCTACCGTGGGGCAAACGGTGCTTTGATCATTATTAACCCTCAAACTAAACCCTACTTTCAATATCCACAACATGTCTTCCCAACCGAAGAATGTTTCTTCCTCTGTCGCAGCTTCATATTCCTCGGTGAGGCCACTTATGCATCCTCCTCCTGCTGGTAGTGTCCCGAAGAAAACTGACAACATTTAGAAGAAACCTGCTACTCCCGTGTTCTCGGGATCGAGGCCGTCTCCCCAAGATCCCATCATGGTGTCTAACAACGACCTTCTGTCTCTGTACAGACGGTTATAGAAACAGGTGGAACGCCATAACAAAACCAACCAGATGCTCGTGAAGGAACTGGAGGATATCAGGAAAGCCAAGAAGCCGGCGGAAGAACTCACACCACTAGTCCCGAGATCTCTGGATTTCACTCCTCCAGTATCTTCAGGATTGGTGCGTCCAGAGTCGACCATGGCAAACAATTCTGGATCCTCATCTTTCCAGCACCCAGGGTCTGCGGGATTGCACTCGTCTGGATCCCAAGGATACCTGTATGCATCCTCTGCTGGACCGTTTCAACATGTAGGATCCTCAAGATTATCCCAGCAAGGAGGATCCTCAGGATTGTTTCAATAGTCCGGATCCTCAGGATTGTTCCATTAGACAGGATCCTCAGGTCTTTATCAGCAGGCGGTTTCCTCAGGATCTCAACAACAGCCAGGATCCTCAGGAGTACCCACACCAGGGTTCCCTAATCCTTAGCAACCGTTTGCTCAGGCTCAGCAGTTCACTAGATCCTCTGAGGTTCACCAGGGAGACTTTATCCCGATGCAGGCTAACGTTTCGACCACTCCATTTGCTACCCCTGGAAATACTATGTTTGGGAATGCGAGCTACAACACCCAGACTATTCCTCAGAATATTAATCAGGGTAACACTTTCAATACAATTCCATTTAATGCTAATCAAGGATTTTTGCAGGATGCGGGCATAAGTTCAAGTTTAGCCCGGGAATTACAGAAGCTTAAGGACATGATGTCAAATGTTCCTGGTGTAATCCATCCCATAGCTGAAGTTCCTACTGATAGTCACAGAAAATCCCGATTTGTGCCATAAATTAGTGACTTATGGATCCCAAAACGGTTTCAAACCCCAAATATGAAACTATATGATGGTTCAACGGATCCTGAAGAACACGTTGCACTGTATAGAGAGCGTATGGAGATCAACCCAATCCCTATGGAAATCAAGGAAGCATGTCTTTGCAAGGGGTTTGTGTCTACCTTGACCGGAGCAGCCATGAAATGGCTACTGAGTATTCCTCCTAATATTATCACTTCCTTTTCTCACTTAGTTAACTTATTCAATAACCAGTTTTCTTTCACTAGAACATTTAAGAAGATGACAGGTGATCTTTATAGGGTTACCCAGAATCCTGGGGAATCCTTGAGAGACTTTATTACCAGGTTTAGCAAGAAGTCGTTGGAGATTCCAAATCTAAACCCAGCTTTGGCAGTGGAAGCTCTTAAGTTGGGATTAGAGAAAGACTCATCTTTCTATGATGATCTTGTTATGACTACATGCAGGTCGTTAGATGAAGCAAGAAGCAGAGCTCTGAGGTTTATCAGGCTAGAAGACTATAAGAAAAACCTCAAAAAGATCGATATCCCGAAGAATGATCAGACAAACAGGAAAGCCGAATCCCCGGGAAAATCATATCGATCAAAGCGTTACTATAAGCCTGATAACCTCAGGATTAATGCAGTAGATGATGAAGAATATCCTAAGATCTATGAATATTGTTTTTCTGTTGATATTGGTGGATTAATGTGTGCCATGCAGGATTTAGGTGAGAAAGCCTGGTGTCCAAAGAAAATGGAGAAACAAGGAGCCTGGAAAGACAAGTCAAAATGGTGTGCCTTCCACGAGGATTTTGGACACTTAACTAAGGATTGCATAGCGCTCAGAAGGGAAATTAGCTATCTTCTCAGCAAGGGCCACTTGACAGAGCTACTTGGCCGGAAGAAGAGAAAAGAGAGAAAAATCCTGAAAAAGTTCCTGAAAAGCCGACTCCTCCACCAACAGATGCAAAAACGATCTTGTTCATATCCGGAGGATCTGACATCTGTGGAACCTCTTATTCTGCTGCAAAAAGAAATGTGGATCAAAGAAAGTTAGAAGTGGTTGACAGACCAACAAAGACATCCATTCTAACTCAAGCAAAGACCATATCCTTTGATGAAAGCGATAGAGTCAATATTCAGGATCCTCACCATGATAGTTTGGTAATAACATTATATGTGGCTAACCATTATGTGCGCAGGATCCTCATAGATGGCGGAAGCTCTATCAACATTATTCAACTAGATGTGCTGAGAAAGATGAATGTTCCTGAAGATGAGATCATCCCTAGTTCCTAAGTGTTGGTTGGATTCAGTGGAGAGACTAAGAACACTATTGGGGATATCAAGCTCCCAGTATATGTCGAAGGGGTAAATAAAATGCAAATATTTTGTGTTATTGACTGTTTGTCTTGTTGCAATATTATATTAGGCAGGCCCTGGATACACGACATGGAAGCAGTCCCATTCACTTATCACCAATGTGTATAACTCCCAAGTCCGTGGGGAGTTATCAAAATCATCAATGATCAACAAGATGCAAAGAATTGCTACACCACTTCTATGAAGTGTACTGCTAAATCCCAGCAGGAGTAGCAATTACAGAAGCCGGCACGAGATGTAATGGAGGCCAGGGAACGAGAAATTAAAGAAGTACTTCCTTATCCCGAGGATCCTGAAGTCAAAGTGCTGATAGAAACGAGCATTCCTGATGATATTGAGTCAAAATTGCTTGATTTCCTCAAGTCAAGACTGTCAACATTTGCATGGAAACACGAAGATATGACAGGTATTTCCAAAGATATTATAACAGATAAACTTGGAATTGATAATTTATTCAGGACAATACATCAAAAGAGATGAAAATTTGCACTTGAAAGAAACATATAAAGAAGAAGTAGAAAGACTCCTGAAGGCAAATATGATTAGGGAAGTTCAATATCCCGATGGTTAGCGAATGTGGTGGTTGTACAGAAAAAGAATGGTAAATGGAGAGTTTGTGTAGACTTCACAGACTTGAATAAGGCCTGCCCTAAAGATTAATTCCCTCTACCACACATAAATTCAATGGTAGATGCTACAGCCGGCCACGAAATGCTGACATTTATGGATGCATCCTCGGATTTCAGCAAATCCAAATGGAGCCCTCAGATCAAGAAGACACAGCCTTCATGACACCCACAGGTATTTATTGTTATATTGTTATGCCCTTTGGACTTAGAAATACAGGTGCAACCTATCAGAGGTTAGTTAACATGATGTTCAAAGAACAACTGGGGGACACGATGGAGGTCTATATTGATGATATGGTGGTGATGTCCAAGAAAGCTGAGGATCACCTCCAAGATCTCAAGACCGCTTTTGATATCCTCAACAAATATAACATGAAGCTGAACCCTTCAAAGTGCCATTTTGGAGTAAAGGCTGTCAAATTCTTGGGATACATGGTCACCAAGAGGGGGATAGAGGCGAGTCCAGAGCAGATACAAGCTATCCTGAACCTGAAATCCCCAACATCAGTCAAGGATGTTCAAAGGCTAACTGGCAGAATAGCAGCGCTCAACAGATTCATATCCAGATCCTCAGAACAATGTAAAGAATTTTATGATATCATGAGGAAAAACAAGAAGTTCGAATGGACCAGCAGGCATGAGGAAGCTTTAATGTCCTTAAAAGCTTATCTTTCTTCTGCTCCTCTACTTTAAAACCCGAGGAAGGTGAACCTCTATCTCTATATCTAGTTGTATCAAATAATGCTGTAAGTGCAGTTTTGGCCAAGGATCTTGAAGGTCAACAACATCCCATTTATTATGTAAGTAAAAGTCTCTTGGATGCTGAAACCAGGTATTCTTATCTTGAGAAATTAATTTTAGCACTTATTATGGCATCTACTAAACTTAGACACTATTTTGAAACTCACCATATATGTGTTAAAACTAATTATCCTATTAAGTCTGTTTTGAGAAAACCAGAAATGTCAGGTAGGATGGCAAAATGGGCTGTGAAGCTAAGTGCATACGATATAACATATGAACCCAGGACTGCCATCAAATCCCAGGCACTAACAGACTTTATGGCTGATTTCACCAGTGAACTTAAAGAAAAGGCAGACTTGGAAGTCCAACAACTTGAAGAAACCAAGTGGACTCTATACACTGATGGTGCTTCAAATGTTAGAGGAACAGGTCTCGGGATTCTGCTGAAATCGCCAGAGGGGGACGTTATACCTCAATCCATATCCTGCGGATTTCAAGCCACAAATAATGAGGCAGAATATGAAGCTTTGATAGCAGGATTACAACTAGAAATCGACATGAAAATCAGGTTTGTTCAAGTACATGTTGATTCATTATTATTAACTAATCATTTTAATGGTTCATATACTGTTAGAGGAGAAAAACTAATGAAATATCTAGAGCTAGTCAAAAAACTAGCAAAGTGTTTCGAAATGTTTGATATTTCACAGGTACCTAGAGAAGAGAATGTTGAAGCAGATGCCCTAGCATATTTAGCTTCATCCTTCAGGATACAGGAAGGAGTCAAGATTCCTATCATACACATCCTAAGCCAGGTAATAGAAGAGCAAGCTGTCAATGAAATATCAGAAGATGATGAAGACATGGGAGTCAAAAATCTCAAGAATAATGAAAATTCTTGGATTATCCCGATTAGCAGATATATTCAGGATGGAGTTATCCCCAAGGATGAAAACCCGAGAGCTTTTCTCACAAAGGTAACCCCATATATTATAATAAATGATATATTATACAGAAAATCTCTTGCAAGACCATATCTTAGGTGCTTGGAGAAGGTAGAAGCTCAAGAAGTTCTTCAGGATATCCATGAAGGAGACTGTGCAAATCACACTGGGGGTAGAGCACTATTCTCCAAAATCCTGAGGATGGGGTACTTTTGGCCAACGATGAAGAGGGATGCTATGAATTATTCTCAGAAATGTTATGCATGCCGGAGACATAGCAACATTTTGCACCAGCCAGTAGAACCCTTGTATCTAGTTATATCCCCTTGGCCTTTCATGAAGTGGGGAATGGATATTGTGGGAAAAACTGCCAAGAGCTCCAGGAGGAAAAGTTTTTATGCTGGCTATGACAGATTATTTCTCGAAGTGGATCGAAGCGGAAGCTTTTGTTCAAGTCAGAGAGAAAGAAGTTATCTCGTTCATCAAGCTAGATCTGGAGTCCCAGTAGAAATAGTGTGTGACAATGGCTCACAATTCATTGGCAAGAGAACAACCAACTTCTGTGCCAGTTGGGGAATCAAGATGATCACTTTAACACCTGTCCATCCTTAGGCTAATGGACAGGCCGAATCAAGCAACAAAATCAGTATCAATAACTTGAAGAAAAAGTTGGGGTCTAAGAAAGGAATGTGGGCCGAGGAACTACCTTTTGTTCTTTGAGACGATAGGACCACTTCAAAGAATGCTACTGGTCAGACTCCTTTCTCATTAGTATTTGGGGCAGAGGCAGTTATCCCTACGGAGATGGTTATCCCTAAACTAGAGTCAGTTATCAAAATCCCGAAGATAATACTCAAAGTCTACTTGAAGATCTAGATGCGGTAGAAGAACTCGGCGATTTAGCAAAAATCAGAATGGGATCTTATCAGCAGAAGATAGCAAAGTCCTTCAACAAGAATATCAGAGTTCGAATATTTCAAGAAGGGGATTTGGTTCTCCGAAAGGCTTTTCAGAATACTACAAATCCTACGGATGGAAAGCTTGCACCAAAGTGGGAAGGTCCTTACTTGATTGACTCGGAAGCAGGAAAGGGGGCATACAGATTGTCTACTTTGGATGGTGACTTGCTACCAAGAGCTTGGAACGTTATACACCTCAAAAAATATTTTATGTAAGACTTATATCCCGAGGATAATTCATATATTAAGCAGCTAAGGTATGTATTCGAATTTATATTTTTATTCATTTTCAATATTATTATTCTTCTACCATGATACTGACTTAAGCATCGGAGGGGTGTTAGCCCACCCCTCACTTAGATTTGACTGTTTTTTAGCCTGGAAATATGTGGTATTCCCACATGGAATGAAGTTAATTTGGGCCTTGTCGCCAGTTTCTTTGGGCCTTGTCACCAGATAAGGTATTATTTGATACCTTCTAAGGTTTAAGGGGTTTTCACCTCTTCTTAAGATCGTCTGCAGCGCATGTTTATTCAGCCATAGTTCGAGAGGTAGGGCCGGCCCGCACATGAAATATGGTGACTTGTTACCTCGCTACCCTCAGCTATTGGTTTGAATCTAAAGTTAATGGTAGACGTACCATCCATAAGGGCCTCGTCGCCAGTTTATTCATAAGGTTTAAGGGGTTTTCGCCTCTTCTAAGGTTTAAGAGGTTTTCGCCTCTTCTGAGGTTTAAGGGGTTTTCAAATCTTCTAAGGGCCTTGTCGCCAGTTTGTTTAGTCCTTGTCGCCAGAATTTCTGAAGTTATTTTAAGGATAATGTTAATATTGCAGGTCTATCAGTATATCCCTAGAATGGAAGTAACATTCTGAAAAGTAATCTTATTACAAGGATGAAATGGTCTATACATTATCAGAGTTAGTTGCTATATGATTCTGGTATGATTTCATATTTGTAAATATTTTGTATTACTCGATGAATTTTATGACTTGGTGTTGATTTATTGAATTAAACTTAAACTGTTATTAAAGAATTCCATTCCTAATAAACTCGATTTTTTCTCTAAAGATTTAATAACAGAAACGGGGATAAAATACCAACATAAGTCATAAAAAGTTGTTATGCTAATATTATAGTGAAGGAAAGGATGATTCAGGTTTCACAAAAAACAGAGCCCATCCACCTGAACCATCAGATTGTTCAAAGACATAAAATTAAAGTTAGTTTGCTGAACCATGATCCCTCCACCCAAACCATTATCCTAGACATGTTATATTATCCATACATGACCAAAATAAAAATTGTTCAAACAACCACCAGAAACACATCAAATCAACCTGAAAACCAGGCTTAAACCTTTTCACCTTCAACCTGATCACCCTGCTTATTCTCCGCACCTGTCGCCTCGTTAGCACCTGTCTTCTTCGTCGGCTCTGAGGTACTTGGAACCTCAGCTTCTTCTACCTTCTCACCCCTCAGCATCTTCAGCTTCTTTGCCCAAGCTGCGGAATTCCAGGAATCCATCACATAGCCCTTTGCCTTCACCTCCTCTGACATCTTGAGCATTGACTCCAGGATGCTTGTAGCTGCAGACTTCTTAGCATCTTCAATAATTTCTCCATCTCGAATGAAGCTTTGAGATCCACAATCTCTTTTTCCTTCTTTTTGTGAAGCTTGATCCTTGTGTCTGCTGCATGCTGGAGTTCAGCAATCTTGCCTTCCGCTTCTTTCAGAGCCAATTCAGCATCATCTTGAAACCTTTGTTGGCAATTCTCAATTCCCTAGTATCCTCAAGTTGACATAAAATTTTGCAGGATATTATTTTCAGGATAAATAAAGAAACTTACCGTTCCAAGAAGATTGGCGAGAGCTTGCAATTTCTCCCCAATTTCAGCAGTGGTCATACCAACAAAGGGCTCAGTCTCGGCTGAAGTGGTGGCCTTCCTTTTTCTTCTGGGCAACGCTCTTTTGGCGAGTAGTTGGAATCCTAGACTTTAGGGAAAGAGTCTTGGAGTGCTCCTACTTTACCACGGTTTTCTCTTCGATGAAGTCGTCCAAGTCGATCAAGCTGAAGGAAGATTTTGGTTTTGGCATCTCTGTGCAATAATTTATCAAGTTATTTTCGAGAAAGTGAAATCCTAAGAAATTTATGAAATACCCAAGATACTTACCATAAGACATACTTTCAAGAGATTTCGCGGTAGTCGTGCTGGTTTCCCCTACTTCCTCTTCAAACCGAAATTCCCTTTCTTGTGCCTGAATTTTGAACAAAGCCTTAAGCCTTCGATTCGTATCTTTCCTATACCTCACCAAATCCTCAAACACAAATGCAAAAAAGAAGGTGTATTAATACAAACTGTTTGCAAAAAGAAATTCTATCCTAAGGATTTGCTACCCTTATGAACCCATTCAACAGGCAAGTTACTCCATCGGGAATCGAGTCACGGCGTACAAAGAAGAATTTCTTCTTCCAATCATGGTCTTTACCAGACACTTTGGGGACCATGTTGTGACGGCTAGATTTGGATTGAAGGCAGTAACGGTGAGATACGTGTGTACGAAGGTTATAAGTTGCGGCTATCTCAGGGATACCTATGGACAGTTCATGGGTTCTATTCAAGCGATCTATTGTAGACAAGACTCTCCACACCATTGGCATGACTAGGGAGTAAGAGAACCCGGTAATATCGAAGAACTTCTTAATGAGCGGAGAAAATGGATACGAAAGGCCGATCGAAAAGGGTTAATAGAAAAAGCAAACCCAGATTTTTGACGAAAAGTCAGCTTTGACTTTGGGGTCGTAAGGTCTGATGACAGCCTCAACGGGTAACAAGCCAGAGTCTTTTAGAAACCTAATATCAAGATCTTTAAAAAGACACTGATCCTAATCAGTAGCGGGGATGTGACCCTGATCGATGAAATCCTCAGAGGTTATGAATGAGTAAGTGTTGAGCGATCGAGGGGTTCTTTTTCTCATTATTGTTCGAATTAGAAGAAAAGCTTCAGAAAATTAAGAAGATGAGGGAGAGAGAAACTGACCTGGATATCGAGCGAAGAAGAAAG
Organism: Bidens hawaiensis; assembly: GCF_021521415.1. Lineage (NCBI taxonomy): Eukaryota > Viridiplantae > Streptophyta > Magnoliopsida > Asterales > Asteraceae > Bidens > Bidens hawaiensis. The sequence goes on along the minus strand of NW_027491876.1, from coordinate 575,043 downwards.
TGTTATGATTTAGAAATTTGGGTATAAGTTAATTATAACCTAGAAGGACGGTTATAAATTTTCCTCAATTCGCGTGCCGCCCTTTCAAGTCGCAGAAGATATTTTCTTTTTTGAAATTTAAAATTTTTATAGCCTGTCACGCGCTAACTGTAAAAATTGGGGCAATTGTTGGGAGCAGATTTTTTATCCTCAGGATTGAAAATGATTCAAAGATTTTGACCTATAATGTCGATGCAAATTAGCTGAGGATGATGTTTGACTAATTCAATTGTCCTTTATTATTTTTCTTTGCTTTGCAGATAAGATCACGTGTTTAATGTGATTATAAGAACGTGGGTTTGCAACGGCTACTATTGAGGCTTCGTCAACTTAAACGTGGGCAGCAACGAATCATGGGAGACTTAGTCTATGGTTTATTCTGGATTTCTCGGAATTTCAGTTGTACTCTTTGCTTATTTAAACGAGCTGATAAGATCAATTAGAACACACAATACACTAGTCTAGCTATCATCACTCATTGTAACACTTAGTATTCGATTCACTATCAGCTCCACCACTTGTAACCACCTTTTGGTTATTAATAAAATACACGGTGATAGTTTTCACTGTCCGTGGGTTTTTTGTGCCGGAGATCCTCACGATCAAGGGTTTTTCCCTCGAAACCAAATCATTGTGTTCACTTTGTTTACGTTCAAGCACTTTACTTCACGTACTAATTTGATCAAAAGTTACTTTGTTAATATTTGACCGAAACAATATATATATATATGTGTGTGTGTGCACGCACGCGCGCGTGTTTTCATTAAATAAGTTTCTTAATTAATTAACTATTGTTTAGTAAACCGAGTTTTAATAAATAAAATTTATTAAACAATAGTTTTGTGAACATCAAAGGATGTTTAAATCGCTGCTTGTATAAATTAATATTTAACCAATCATTTTTTGTTGCGTAACAAACATTGAAAATTAAAAAAACTAGCAATTGTTGATCATATGTCCGTACCCTCAAGGCTGGATATGACATAGGGTTTAAAACTAGCACAAATCATCTCCATGTTATAGATAATTTGTGCATTATTGTGTTTTCATATTTTGTTCAGCTTCATTTATATTGCTCAATTTTCGTATGTTCTAAATCTTGTTTTTGTTTTAGTTCCTAAACCTTATGTAGTTTTATTATTTTCAATATAAATGATATCATTTGTGACCCACATCACAAATTTTGAATAATATAAGAAAAAAGTCGTCATGCACGGATATTTTGCTGTTTTTCAAACATTTGACTTTTTATTTTGATATGAATCACTAAACTAAACTAAGTTGAAGATGGCTACTTGCCCACACGTGATTGTCAAAATCATATGCCCCCCACTGCAAGTTGTTTTTTTTGCAATTGGGTTGACCGGAGTTGGAGGGGCTAAACAAATATGTACCTCTTTACTTGGACATACATTTTCATAGAGTTTTTATTTTTATAAAGTTTGGAACTACCCTCGATATCTAAGTGTGGTTTTTTAAAACAAAATGTCAATAGCTATACTGAATTTAAAACTCAAGACATGACTCATCAAAGAACACCATCGAGAAAACCACTACTGTGAAAAAAACCCTTCGTCTGGTTTCGAATCGAAAACTTTAAGATACCAAGCTTTAATAATCACCCCGTACCATTAAATGTGTTAAACATTTTAAAAAGTTCTTAAGTTAAATTTCCCACAACTTATATTGCTTAGATTCTTTTATTTGTTTGCGGCACGCTGACCCTTTCGAAACATTAAATATTAATTAAGCTAACTATTTTTATATACAATATTTTTTATAAATTCTTTATATATTTGAATTTTTTATGTTTTTATTAAACCTTTTTAAAAAAATGAAATAAGAAACTATATATAAAATAAATTCAAGATAAAAATTTTTAACAAAATATAAATACGTATTTGTTAAATAAACTTTCTTATAAAAGAGAAATAAATTTAAAAGCTAAATAAACTAGTTTTACACCCGTTCGATGAACGGGTAGCCTAAAGCTATAATGGCTTGCACTTCAAAAGAAAAAAGATGTATTTGTAGATAAAAAACATAGCCTGTTTCGCTTATGAAAAAAAAAATTAACCAACTACAATTAAAGAAACACAAAGCTTGATCAATTTGACGGTTCATCAAATGAACCTCCATTCCACCAATAGGAGCCTTTGGACTCTTCCATTTGCTTCACAAAGCTCCGTGTTCTTTGTTTTGTGAGTGGGAACTTTAGATCATCAAACACCACAAGTTTATCACTTCACCAAAATCCCAACTTTCACCCTATCTTAAAAAAAAGAAAACATTAAAGTCAAATTAATATAATAAGGTAAATAACTAATAAAAGGTTGCCTTCATTCTTACATGAAGATATTTGAACCATCAATTTTTTCTTTTGTCACTTGACAAGCTCTTAACCTGAAGTACGCACTTAGCCTTCATATGTGACAAGAAAAAGAAATCACATATCAATGAAAGTTTCATCCTGCCTTACATCTCATTCACTCTTGTTAACATAAAAAAAACTGGTATTTTTATGGACCTGCATGATTTTATTATTTTTTTTTTTGTCATTTTTAGGACATATAAGAAACTTCGCTAATAGTTGAACTTTATTTTATAATGTATAATGTATCAGTTACTGAAATGTTCACAGGCTGGATAACATATAAGAGAAATAAAGTATGCCCTCTTACAGTGGTACTTTTGAATGGCGTGGCAAATGAGTCGGGTTGGGTCAGGCAAGTTTAAATGGGCCGGAATGGGTTGGTTTAATTTTTATTTTTTTTAAATCCCTGTACATTTCAGCCTTTTGATTCTAAGTTCTAACTCTCAGGTCTACATATCAAGCCATGGTGCTAAACTGTCACATATAAAAGTTTTAAATAGATATTTTAGTCTAAAAGAAAAATAAAAATTCCATATTAACTTACGTGGGGACACCATTTCCAATCAGCATATGCACCAAGGCATCATAAGCCTCTAGATCAAACCAATTACAGCTATTAATCTCATAGACTTAATTTTATCTGTAGAGGCCCTGATAGCATATATAGCAAAAGAGTGTCAAATTACAATAGCAAAACCAAAAAGAGATTACTCTTGAAGGCAATGATACATGTTTTCAACTTCAAAATTGTGCATTAGTAGATAACAAATCTGGGATTATAACTGCTTTTTGGGATATCCATCCTGCAGCCTTGTTTATTATTCAAACTAAGGTTACTAATAGCAGACAATGAAAGAATCAAAAGAACCTCAAAGTTCATGCCAATAATACTTTGCTAACCTGAAAAAAAAAGAAAAACATAATCATAACATAACATGTACATGTTGGATATCAAAGAAGCCACAATTGATTTGGTGATTAAAACAAGTATTATGAACAAGAGATATAGATGGAATAGAATTGTATTTATGAACTGATAATTGTTTTACATGAGAGTGCCATATATATACATTCAGAGGCAACGCTTGATGAAACGATGCAACGTTTCATCAACTCTATTCTAAACAGTGTCTTTAAACAACCGTCATAAGCCCTAACTGCCTTAACGGGCCTAGTATACAATAATTACAGTTCTGGCCCTTTTACTAAATAATAATTACATAATAAACTATTAAATTATATCCTAAGTATTAATTGTGACTAATACTTCATTGTCCCCCTTAATCACATGATACTTAGGTTCTGAATCTTCTTTACATGGACGTCTTTCTTTTCTTGAAACCGGGTGGTGTTGGAGATGTTCCCGGCTCAGTCTTCATGTGATCTTCCTTTAGAATCTCGTAGGTCCTCTCCAAGCCTTCAAGATAGAGTAGATAAATTGTCTTCACTTCATATGCCTTGTCAAAGTTACAGCCTACGTCCATTGATATGTAGGTCCAAGCATTATTCACCGTTGCTTCTACATATCCTCCATGTAATATTGTCATCATGAATAGATCGTAAAGATCTATTTCTGTACCATCGCTCAGGTATGGTGGAATGGGCCTTTCAAAGTAGGATTCAAGGTACATGATGTGTGCTATGCGTGGCGTAAAATATAGAAGATGGAATGATTTGCTTTTGCACAATATCGTGTTTTAAATTTATAAAAGTGATTTCTACAAAGACTAAACACACACAAAATAGGCAAGTGTACCTATCGTATATGCAGAATAGTATTGGTAAGAACCAAGTATCGATCCGTGGACACAGAGGTTTCTAATAATAAATCGTTGTTTTACTTTAACCGGAGGTTTTAATCATTTTGGGGTTAATTTTTGACTTTTTATAAAATGTAAATACTTATATATAATATGTAGGTGACTAAGATAAGAAATTCTAAACGAGTTGTTCAATTATGCGAAGGTTACCATCTAAGATCAAGAATCCACTCCATTTTAACATTGATAATTAATATTTGGACATGTGATAAACTTGTCGTAACAATATATGATAGATAGCTCCTTAAACCTTAAGTGAGCATCTTTGGCACTAAGGAGATAGTATGCGCATTTTAAAGTCCACCATTTCCTAATGTCATACCATCTCAATGATGTCAATTTAAGTTGGCAAGTAGTTTCGTAAAGTAGAAAGATTATGATTGACTTCGATTTCTCAAATACCAATTCTAACAACTTCAGGTGGTTGTAGTTCATCACACAACTTCCCCTTGGTTGATTTATGTAGGTTATAATTACACATTCCGTTAACATATGGTTTCTTTAGCTAATTTGATATCCTAAGCAAAGCCATTTTCGGATTACCAAGGTTTAGAAAAATACACCATAACTTATATCTCATCATTTCTAAGTACAATATAAGGATCCATGTTTCGATAATATATCAAAGTATTTCTATCTTTCAAGAACATGAATCGATCATGAACGATTGCCAATGAAATTGACAACCACCAACTTTGAATTAGTGATTTAAGATGGTGAAACATTTCTCATCAAAAGATAATTGTAATATAACCATGTACTTTACTAGACTACATCACATGTCTTGATTAATTATCAAGTAACACAAAGCTTCTTCATAGATTTTAGATGGTAAAAGGAGTTTAGCTCATAATGAGCATAATGATAAACATCAAGATGATTGATAATAACAAATACATGATTAAACTTGGAACAATCTAACCAAATGTAGATGAGTCTTTCTTCTTAATGATGGTAATGATGGTTGATGATGATGATTAATGGTGATGACCTCCAAGCCTTCAAACTCTTCACTAGATCTTCAAAGTGAGTGTTAGTGTGTGTTTTTATAAGTGAAAACCGGATAGAACTCTTTTCAAGGCACACCAAATGAGTGCAACATGAGCCACTATTTATAGGCAATCTGGATGGTGAGGCACGGCCCCGTGCTTAATGAGCACGCCCCTGTGCATTTTTATGACACGTGTCAGATTTGTTTTGTCTTTTCTGTGAGGTGGCAACGGCCCCGTGGTTGGTATGCATGGCCCCGTGGTTTTTAGTGACATGTGCTCAATTCTTCTTTGTCTTTTCTGCATTCCCGTCCACGGCCCCGTGCATGATGGGCACGCCCCCGTGCTTTTGCTTCCAGATTTTGTCTTTTCTTGTGTCAGAAGCATGGGGGCGTGTTTCTTTGTTTTTTTGTGTTTTCTTCTGTTTTTCTTCGTTTTTTGCTTGTTTCTTCGTTTGGGGCTTGGTTTCACCTGAAATTATGTTTTATTATGATAAGTAGCTTTTTATGCTATGTTATTAGATAGAAATTGCAGTTTTTAGAGATTATTTGATGCCGAAAAGATGTATATTTCTATGTACATCAGTACACGTTGTGGTACCATTCCACGAGTTCATAGAACGCCTTTCTGAACTCCTCGTTAAACTTGTACACGAGATTATAAGCCTGCAAAGTATTCAGCAGATTCATACAGTCACCCATTGATGAGATAGTTGGACGAGTCCAGTAATCTTCTTCCTATCTTAGGTCTTGTTGAGCTTGCAAATTGATTGCGTCAAAGTAATTTTCCAAATACTCGTCCCTCTTCGTTTCTGACCCGTTTGAATTTTCCCCATCATTATTTATTTTAATGTGACATGAATCTCCATAAAACATCATTTTAAAGCCTTGTTTTGTTTATTGTTTTAGGCTTAAAACATTCTTATCCAAACTAGGCACATAATACACACTCTTCACAGGTGTATTTATTCCATCAAAACATACTTCCACGTCTCCTGTTCCTTTAATAAACTCAAATTCTTCTGAATCAGTTCCTATTCCAGAACCTTCTTTATAACTTGTAAACAACGCCCTATTACCAATCATATGATTATGGTAATATACGTTTACAAACCACATTCGATCCCATGTTTGTAAATCAGTCCTGGAAACTAAGTACTCCTTAGTTTGAGTATAATAAAAATATAGCTTTAATGTTGGACTGATTTAGAGGACATTCATATGAAAAGTGTCCATATGTATTGCAGACATAACAATTAGGCAATACTGCGTTAATGGGATCTGGACTTACAATGGGGGATTGAACTTGTCCTTCTGGTTGTTTGTTCTTTTGTGCCTTTATTTTTTCGAGTTTCTTTCTTAATCTCTTTGCCTGTTGCTTTGTAATTTGTTTCCCGTCCTTATACATTAGACGGTCATCACCAACAGTTAATCCCGCAAACCTTGCATCAATCTCCTTCTTGAGTTGAGCATCTTCATCTTCTGCAATCTCATGTGTTGCGAATAACACCCCTTCTGGGTGAATATGGCTTTCTTTTTCATAGCCATCTTCGGTCCTCGCATAACCGGAATTAGGGACATACTCCTGTCCAGACTTCAATTTTCCAGAACCCTCGCTGGTTCGAATCGCTACACCACACTTTATTTTGCAGATATCGGTTTTAATTGGAAACTTGCCTCGCTCCAATTTCATACTTCTGAGATCACGCAGGATTTCGATTTCTTCATGGGAATTCATGTTCTGGGTTGTGGATATTATCTTCTTCTTTGATTGGATCGATTCTCAATAGGGTTATGATACCAATTGTTGGATATCAAAGAAGCCACAATTGATTTGGTGATTAAAACAAGTATTATGAACAAGAGATATAGATGGAATAAAATTGTATTTATGAACTGATAATTGTATTACATGAGAGTGCCCTATATATACATTCAGAGGCAACGCTTGATGAAACGACGCAACGTTTTATCAACTCTATTCTAAACGGTGTCTTTAAACAACCGTCATAAGCCCTAACTGCCTTAACGGGCCTAGTATACAATAATTACAGTTCTGGCCCTTTTGTTGGGTTTCTATGGAATCTATGGAATTTATAACTTAGTTAACCACTTTAACTAGTCATTAATTAAGGCGGAAGCGTGATATTTACAAACTAAACATATGTATCCATGTGTTTATATATGTATATATTACAAGTTTATATAAGATATGTTCATGAACAACCTAGTTTATTCATGTCATAAGATTACCAATAATCTATTTATTAGAAACCCGAAGCAAGGATCAAATGATACGGAAAAACTAAACTATCAAAACTATAAACACTTACATTCTTAACCTTTTAAGAGTGTAGTTGATGTTGAAGAAGATGATGATGTTGATGCTAGACTTTCAAAGGGAAAATCCTCAAACGGAATATACCCCGAGCCTCCAACACACACCGAGCTATGTTAGGGAGCTTGAACACGAAAAACCGAGACCCGAATCTTTCTTCTTGATTTCGGCCGAACCAAGAAACAAAGAAAGAAAGAAAAGGGTTGTTGTTTTGTTACTTGTGTTTTTTTTGTTTTCTTGAAAAAGTATGTATATTGATCTTGATCTTTCCTTTTATCATTACACCACCATAATGCAAACATGGTGTTAGGTTTTTGTCAAGTAAAAACACTCAACTTCCACCAAATATATGACAAGATTTGACCAAGACCATGGGGTGTGGGGCCCACCCAAAACCGGCCCCAAATATATTTATTTATTTATTTATTTTATTTTTTTTTTTATTATTATTTATTTTATACTTTATAAAATATATAAACACCCCATCTTTTATAAACCATTTTATAAAAGAACACATAGTTAAATAATCATTCCAATAATAATTATTTGAATAAATAAATTAACCAATTAATTTATTTAACACTTTCAAGTAATTATTCAGAAACCCGGTTTTCTGAATGTGTCGTGTTCTGTATTTGTCTTATAGATCTTATCTTAACAAATACATAATTGGTGTGTGTCTAACTCGTTATTGGGTATGACCCGACTTGGATCAAACACGGCTAGCCACATTAACCTAATTATGTGTCTCGGGCATACGGTATTCCAACAATCTCCCACTTGCACGAGACTCATAAGAAGTTAATGCTAATGGTGAATACCGCCTAACAACAGGTCACCATCCCTAGTGTGTTTGACTAAGTGCCATTCAATAACATCATCCCCTTCAAGTCCATACTTGATATGATATAGGTAAGTCTTATCATTACATCCCTTTGTTACTAGATGTCCTGTCAAATCGAAGAGACACAGAGTGATCATTCTCTCAATGATTTAACTTAACAGGCCTTAGACATCTAAACTCTCAACACATAAGAGGAACAAATCCCATCTTGACTGCATACATCCTTGTTGACATCTCGTATGATATCTGAGCTCTTTCTTTTACGTCATCGTGTTACCGAAATAACAAAGAAGAGAGTCAAGTTATCAGACTTGATGAAAAACCAGATCCAATATAAATCTCAGGTCAAAGGACACAATGATACTCGCCTTTACTCAAGGATTACTTATGATCAGTTGCACTAACTCCATGCAGTGATCCTTGAGAGCGGATCATGTCCAATATTTGTATCCCACAAATATCTATGAACCTTGGTGGCAAACCTATGCCTTATATTCATCACATGAATATCAACCAATCCGGGTTCATAATAGTCTTACCTTCATACTTGTTCCCACAAGCATGATCGACTACGGACTTTTAGAACAACATAAGTCATTCATGGATTAAACATGCAAATATAGAACATAACCCATTGAAAAATTAAAACATAATTAATTTTCATGAGATACCCATTACATTCGTTTTTATACAAACACTAAACACAGATTAAATCCACTCACTAGAATACCGAAGTCCTAATGCACAAACATGACCCTCATGCTTTGGCCTATCGAGGAGCTTCGTGAGTGGGTCCGCAATATTTTGATCGGTATGAACTTTATGAATACATATCTTTCTCTTTTCAACTTCATCCCTTATGTAGTTGAATCTGCGCTCAATGTGCCTCGTTTTCTGATGAGCACGAGGCTCCTTGATCTGTGCAATAGCACCTTCATTGTCACAGAATATCTCTAGGGGCTCCTGAATGGTAGAGATAATCCCTAGATCCATGATGAACTTTTTCATCCATGCAGCCTCTTGGGCTGCCATTGAAGCGGCGATGTACTCAGATTCTGTAGTGGATAACGCGACAACATCCTGCTTCGAACTCTTCCAAGAGACAGCGCCTCCATTCAAAATGAAGACATATCCCGACTGTGACCGAGAATCATCTCTGTCAGTTTGGAAACTCGCATCCACGTAACCCTTTACGACGAGTTCCTCCTCACCAGACCCATATATTAAAAACATATCCTTAGTCCTTCTAAGGTATTTTAATATATTCTTGACAGCCATCCAATGACTGTCACCTGGGTTGTGCTGGTATCTACTCGTTATGCTTAAAGCATACGAGACGTCCGGTCTAGTGCACATCATTGCATACATAATAGATCCTATTGCCGAAGCATAAGGAACATGCTTCATCCTATCCTGCTCTTCCTTAGAGCTAGGACTTTGGGATGAGCTTAACACGGTTCCTCTAGGAATAGGTACCAAACCTTTCTTAGAGTTTTCCATCCTGAACCTTTTCAGGATTTTATCAATGTATGCACTTTGATTGAGTCCGATCAATTTCCTTTGTCTATCCCTATAGACCTTTATTCCCAAGATATATGTCGCTTCTCCAAGATCCTTAATTGAGAAACGACTATTTAACCACGTTTTAACGCTTTCCATACTTGGTATATCATTTCCAAATAAAAGTATATCATCGACATACAAAATAAGGAACATGATTATACTCCCACTAGCCCATTTATACACACACGCCTCATCACCGTTTTGGACGAAACCAAACGCTTTGATTTCTTCATTAAAACGATGATTCCACATCCGTGATGCTTGTTTCAACCCGTAGATTGATTTCTTTAACTTACATACTTTATCAGGATTAGATGGATCGACAAAACCTTCAGGTTGAACCATATGGACATCTTCCTCAAGATATCCATTTAGAAAAGCGGTCTTGACATCCATTTGCCATATCTCATAATCAAAATGAGCTGCAATGGCAAATAATATCCTGATCGACTTAAGCATCGCGACCGGCGAGAAGGTTTCATCATAATCAATCCCTTGAGTTTGCGTGAAACCTTTTGCTACAAGTCGTGCTTTGTAAATATCTAAATTTCCATGCATATCGGTCTTCTTTTTGAAGACCCACTTACATCCAACCATTTTGGAGTTAAGTGGACGATCAACCAATTCCCAAACTTGATTATCGTGCATGGATTGCATCTCGGCGCTCATGGCTTCAAGCCACTTGTCACAATCAGGTTGTGACATAGCATCTTTGTAGGAGATCGGTTCATCCGAATCGACCAAGTAACAATTATCCACAAGAAATCCATATTTCTTGGGAGGTCGACTAATCCTATTAGATCTGCGAGCAACGTGTGTATGATCAACCATTTGATCATCTTCAACATCCTCGTGTTGAAAGCTAGTATCGACCAACTGTGTATCATCCAGTGATTCTTGAACCTCTTCAAGTTCCACTCTTTTTTCACTAGGTCCTTCCATAAGGAACTTAGTTTCTAAGAAGTATCCTTTGCGTGAAACAAACACCTTTTGTTCACTAGGATCATAGAATATATATCCTATATCATCCTTTGGGTATCCTATGAAGATACACCTGATGGATCGAGCCTCAAGCTTATTTGGGGTGTCACGTTTAACATAAACTATGCATCCCCATACCCTTAAATATGAAAAGGATGGAACCTTTCCATGCCACACTTCATAGGGTATTCGATCCACCTTTTTGGTCGGGGCCATATTCAAAATACGAGCCGCTGTAAGTAGCGCATATCCCCAAAATGATGGTGGTAGTGAGCTTCGTGCCATCATTGATCGAACCATGTCCAACAGTGTTCGATTCCTCCTCTCGGATACTCCGTTATGTTGAGGAGTACCAGGAGGAGTGAGCTGTGAAATAATTCCACAATCTCTAAGATGACTTTGAAAAGCATCACTTAGGTATTCGCCTCCTCTATCGGAGCGGAGTACCTTGATTGTTCGGTCGAGCTGATTTTGTACTTCATTTTGAAATTCCTTGAACATTTCAAAGGCTTCATGTTTGTGTTTCATTAGATACACATACCCATATCGACTAAAATCGTCAGTAAAGGTAATGAAGTACCTTTCACTATTCCTACTAGTGGGCTTGAGAGGTCCGCATACATCCGTATGTATGATACCTAACAAGTCCTTAGCCCTTTCATTTGTACCTTTAAAAGGTTCTTTGGTCATCTTGCCTTGAATACAAGATTCACACTCATCAAACGAACCTAACTCATTTGTTTTCAAAAGACCATTCTTTTGGAGAGTATTTACACGATTCTTGTTTATGTGTCCAAGACGACAATGCCAAATGTAGGAATCACTCAAATCCTTTTTGAGTCTTTTAGTGGAAGTTTGATATAATGAGCTATTTGAGGTATTGTCATGAACCAATTCATAAATACCGTTGTTTGGTACAGCTTTAAAATAAAAGATACCATTAGATGATACATGCATTTCTGATTTTACAAATTTAAAGTCAAAGTTACATTGTCTAAGAAGGTGCACAGAAATAATGTTCCTAGTCAAACTAGGAGCATACAAAACATTTCTCAAAACAACTTCCAAACCACTTGGAAGCGATAAAGTGAAGTCTCCTCTAGCGACCACGTGCACCCTTGCACCGTTGCCCATGAAAAGACTCACTTCGCCCTTCTTTAAGTCTTCATTCCTTTTGAACCCCTGCAACCAATTGCAAATATGAGTTCCACATCCGGTATCCAATACCCATGTGTTAGAAGAAATAAGATTTAGCTCAATATTAATCATAAAGACATTACCCGAGGCATGCCCCGCATTCCTCTTGTCTCTTAGCTCTTTTAGGTAGACCGGGCAATTGCGTTTCCAATGTCCGGTCTCCCCACAACCAAAACAAGGATCATCCTTATGACCCCTCGGTTCCACAACCTTTTGTTTCTTTGCCATAACCGGTGATTTGCCCTTACCCTTAAGATGCATAGGAGGACCCTTTCTTTTTGCTACCTTAGCCTTAGGATTGGGTTGAGATCGATTCTTGGATTTACCTTCATTGATCGCAAACATGGGTAAAACCCTTTTACCCATGCTCGCCTCGGCTGTTTTAAGCATTGAGTGAAGTTCTCCAATGTTTTTGTCCCACCCGTTCATGTTATAATTTAACACGAAAGTGTCGAACCTTTTCGACAAAGAGTTAAGGATCAAATCCGTAGCTAACTCTTTTGAGATGGGACAATTGAGCTTGGCGAGGCGATCAATGTAACTTTTCATCTTAAGCACATAAGTTGAAACTGGTTGATTATCATCCATTCTACATGCATGCAAGGCTCGAACCGTTTCGAACCTTTCAACCCTCGATTGCTTAAGGAACATTTCCTTAAGTTGAGTAATCATGTCGTACGCATTATGGTTTTCGAAATCCTTTTGGATTTCGGGAACCATAGTCGCCAACATGAGGCATGACACTTGAATGGAATCTTCCGTGTGTTGGACCCAATTCATATATTCGACCTCACTTCCCTCTTCCGGTTCATTGGGGATAGGTGTTTCCAAAACATGATATAATTTTTCTTGTTTTAGAACAATCCTTAAATTTCGGAACCAATCCGAAAAGTTATTGTGGTTAAGACGGTCTTTAGCGAGAATAGATCGGAGAGATACGTTTTGGACGTTAGGGATTATGTTGTCGTCGACGTGTGCAGCCATCTGCAGAATTTTAATTAAGTTCATTTTAGTGTTTTACCTTTTAATTATTAATACCCTTTTATATATACCAAATATAATTAATAATTAAAATCTAGAATCCAACGACAAACCCGACTCCGGTTAGGTGACCTTTTTCCCATTGTCGGTTTATCAAGGTAGTTATTCATAACAATTGCAAACCCTTTTGCAACTTCTAGAGTTTATGGGACCGGTTCGAAATCATATTTCGTGTCGGCATGTTTATCCCATCAACACCTATTAGACCCCATGCTTGGGTGACCCTCTTCACATGGTTCTAATTTAAGTCGTCCTACTTGTATCAACTTGTAATATTAACATACAAACGGTTAGGTGACCTTTTTCCCATTTATATGCTAAAATTACCTCAACATATTAATTTACTCTACGCGGTTAGGTGACCTTTTTCCCACTAAGAGCTTACTAATATGTTAAGCGTTATACAAAAGGATGGTGTTTAACTTGTTATCCTTAATTTTAAAAGGGATTTTTAGTTTTAATAATTCTAGTTGTAAAACTTTAAATCATGTTCTAACATGCATTTAGTAACATGATATTTTGAAACCATTTTCAAAATTCTAATTTATAATAAAACCATTTTATTATGGGCGTGAGACGGCTAGTTAATAAGTCCATTTTATTAAACTACGTGTCACGTAATTACCGATAATTATTAGAACCCGTTTTATGCTTTGTTAATTAATTCTATGTGACGAAGTTGATATCCTAATATCTAACAACCACACAATCAAACAATCAATTAACAAGCATACACAATTATACTAGACACGAGCCACTAAGTTAGACCACACTTGTTAGCCGAAACAAGTGTGTGTCTTAGGTCCGATCCTAAGGGACACATGACACATGGATGTTGTAGCTCCCACTCGATCCCGCATCCAAATGCTTCGAGCATCTTCTTCAACCCCGTTGTGATCCATTGGGCTTGAACTTGGGCCTTAGCTTCCATAAGCTTTCATTTGGGCTCAATTGGTGGGCTTAGGTCCTTTTGGGCTTGAATCCCCTTAATAGGCTTGTGAGACCCATTATCACCATACCCGGCCCAATAAGGCCCAAACTTCCAATTTTGCAATCTTCTTTAATTTTACAAAACCAAATGTCCTAATACATTTTTTCTATAAAATAAAGATATTACAAATAATCTATTTATTACATACCCATATGAATAAATAATTACAAAATAGCCCCTAATTAATTATTACAAACCGAAACTTTGAATAATTAACTACAATCACAACATCAACCACAATCAAACATCCATTTTGGTCTACGGCTCGGTCTAGTTTTAACAAACATAACCCGTTATGTCTTAGGAACCCGTTCCAAAACCCCTTGACCTTATCGGGCCTAGCCCAACCCATTTGGGCTTGACCCAATAACATGATTATGGGCTTCGGCCCATATGTCCAAAACACATGGGCTTCGGCCCAATAGAAAGTTTCATGGGCTTCGGCCCATTTAACCAAAAATGGGCTTCGGCCCATTTACTCTTTCCCTTTTTTTTTTTCGGTTAGCCCATTAACCAAAACAAGTGGGATTCGGCCCAATTTCACCCGAATTGGGCTTCGGCCCATTAACCCGGTTTTATATTTTTTTTTTTTTTTTTTTTTTTTTTTGAACAAAGCCAAAATAATAACAAGATTAAATACAAAAAAAAACATGCATGTTTATTTTTGTATAAAATCTTTCAAGGGGAAAAATATAAAACCGAGAACCCGAAGCTTAGTTTCCCGTATCCCGGCTCTTGATGCCATTTGTTGGGTTTCTATGGAATCTATGGAATTTATAACTTAGTTAACCACTTTAACTAGTCATTAATTAAGGCGGAAGCGTGATATTTACAAACTAAACATATGTATCCATGTGTTTATATATGTATATATTACAAGTTTATATAAGATATGTTCATGAACAACCTAGTTTATTCATGTCATAAGATTACCAATAATCTATTTATTAGAAACCCGAAGCAAGGATCAAATGATACGGAAAAACTAAACTATCAAAACTATAAACACTTACATTCTTAACCTTTTAAGAGTGTAGTTGATGTTGAAGAAGATGATGATGTTGATGCTAGACTTTCAAAGGGAAAATCCTCAAACGGAATATACCCCGAGCCTCCAACACACACCGAGCTATGTTAGGGAGCTTGAACACGAAAAACCGAGACCCGAATCTTTCTTCTTGATTTCGGCCGAACCAAGAAACAAAGAAAGAAAGAAAAGGGTTGTTGTTTTGTTACTTGTGTTTTTTTTGTTTTCTTGAAAAAGTATGTATATTGATCTTGATCTTTCCTTTTATCATTACACCACCATAATGCAAACATGGTGTTAGGTTTTTGTCAAGTAAAAACACTCAACTTCCACCAAATATATGACAAGATTTGACCAAGACCATGGGGTGTGGGGCCCACCCAAAACCGGCCCCAAATATATTTATTTATTTATTTTTTATTTTTTTTTATTTTTTATTATTATTTATTTTATACTTTATAAAATATATAAACACCCCATCTTTTATAAACCATTTTATAAAAGAACACATAGTTAAATAATCATTCCAATAATAATTATTTGAATAAATAAATTAACCAATTAATTTATTTAACACTTTCAAGTAATTATTCAGAAACCCGGTTTTCTGAATGTGTCGTGTTCTGTATTTGTCTTATAGATATTATCTTAACAAATACATAATTGGTGTGTGTCTAACTCGTTATTGGGTATGACCCGACTTGGATCAAACACGGCTAGCCACATTAACCTAATTATGTGTCTCGGGCATACGGTATTCCAACACCTTTTACTAAATAATAATCATAATAAACTATTAAATTATATCCTAAGTATTAATTGTGAATAATATTTGAGTACAACTAATTGTTAGCAGTATTTAGTAGATAAATGAATAGCACGAACTTGTGGATTAATTTCACCTTTTCGTTCTTGACGGAGTGACGATCATAATGGCGAACAACTTTGACCCTCACGTATTTATCACCCTATAAATCATCATCATCAACAACAACAAATTCCCATATATATCATGCCATATGATAGTACGGAATATAACCTAAAAATTAAATACATGAAAATATTAATCTATGAAATTCATTCTCACTTCTTCCTCTTCTCAGGCAGAATAAACCATATGCGTCTATGTCTATATTTATCATAGTAGCCTGAGTTGGTGACGATGAGAAGAAATCCAACAACAGAGCTCGGCGGTGAAGGGATATATCCAGTACGTCTTCTATAAAACCCCAAATCTGTATCTTCTATCATTTTAATAATATGGACCTCAAAATAAATAAGAGGGAGGTGAGGTGGTTACAGGGAGAAGAAGGGGGGACGTTGGAGGTTGGAGCGAAACATGAGTGTAACTGAGAAACCACCTCCGACTGCTGTTTTTAGAAGGAAATTCATTAATTTAAACGGTTGACATTTACTCTCACCCTCATCCAACGGTTGATATTGATCCACCTAGCGGTTACACTATCCGGGAACAATAGAATATATAATAATAAGTAAAACATAACATATACTTGTAGTATACCCACGCGATGCTGCGGTGACGACAATATGTTTAAACGGATTTTTGGCAGTTGCAACCTTTAAACATATGGTACCATACGGTTTTTACAAAAAAATGAATGTTGCTTTTTGTACGTTACAATTACTATACGAACCATAAAAACCAAGTTTTATACTCGTGGCATGGTAGTTTAAGAAAAATGATCGAAACTCATTTTGCTGAGCATTTTGACCTGAACCAAATCTATTATGGCAATCACGGTTATTTTGGAAGTCTTTTGAATTTTGCCAAACATAAATTCGTTTTTGTATATAATTGTTATGACGCAAACCAAAACCTATTTTTTTTAAAGATGACTCGAACTCATTATTGTTATAAAATGCTCTAACCAGAATCAAAGTTCACAGTTTTTTTAGTGTCCCGAACTCATTTTACTTATTACTCATCTTAATATGAACAAAATAACTTTTTTATAATAACCTAAACTCATTTGGCTTACATCCTGTTATAACTCGAATACATTTTAACATATTAAAGTCCTCGATCGTTAACCCGAAAAAATAAAAATATTAAAAAAAATGATTGAAACTCATTATGCTGGACATTTTGACCTGAATCAAATCTACTATGTTAGTCACGGTTATTTTAGAGTCTTTTGAAACCTTCATAAACGTCCAAAGATTTAATGTTCACCCTGAGCCAAAATTAATATTTTTTAACATCACCTAAACTCATTTTGAATATAATCGTTTTTACGCAAACCAAAACCATTTTTTTAAGATAACTCGAACTCATTATGCTTTTAACATGTTTTAATCATAACCAAAATTTACAACTTTTTTTAAATGACTCAAACTCATTTTATTATTGCATGTTTTGACCTAAACAAAATTTTAATCTTTTTTTTATAATGACCTAAACTTATTTGGCTTACATCCAGTTATAACTCAAAGGCGTTTTGACCTGTCAAAGTCCCAATCGTTAACCCGAAACAATAAAAGTATTTAAAAAAATGATCAAAACTCATTTTGATGTCATTTTAACTTGAACCAAAATTGATACTTTTTTTCTAAATGACACGAAACCATTTTGGGTATAACATGCGCATCAATATTCTTACATTGAAATGCCGACAAAAATAAACACGTCGTAATTGTGTGTTTGAAATTTATTAATACGTATTATATTCAAAGATATAAATGAAAAACAAAGAAAAAGAATATAGATGACTATATGGGTAAACTAAAGGGGATGAAAGAGTAACTATTAATTAAATTTACAAAAGTTGAGTAGAGTTAAAGGGTTAAATTTGTAATTATATTTTAGGTTCATAATTGCATATTTGAGTTGTACTCTGGTGCTTAAGTGACTTGTACGTTATAATAAACACCTCAAAATAAAACAAATTTTATATTGAAACGTCAATAAAAATAAGCATGTTGCAATGGTAAGTTCGTTTTTGTTTAAAACCCAATATTTTAAAAGATATTGAAGAAATAAAAAATTTAAATGAATTTGTTAATTAAATGGGTAAAGATAGAGGGTTTATGTGTAACTAATTTATAAAGTAACAAAGTTGTATTGAAGTTGAAGGATTACTTTTGTAACTATTTTCTAAAGTAATCATTTATAACTGTACAAGATGTCACAAATACTATATTGCCCTTATATTTTCAAAATTGAATGCATTAGTGAATGTATTTTATGCAATAGTGATTGTACCTCTTAAAATTTAAAAAGTCTTTCATTCATGCTTTATATATAGTATAGATATAGATTACTTAGAAAATAACAAAAAGAAAAAAATAACGATACTAACGTTTTATAGTTCTTTAAACATTTTAATAAAAGAAAAGGGAAGGAATATAAAATGTAAATTCCAAATAAACATAATACAACACTTTATGTATGCAAAATACAATGTTCCAAATTTGAACTATTTTACAAAGACAAACAAGTATGAAAGATTACGTTTTTAAAGAAAGTTTAGAAACGAAATTTATAAAACCTATTTATTATCATTACTCAAGAACATAATTAATTTACTTTGAGTAGTCTTTTGAAAGAGAGGATGTGTGTCACACCATTTATCAGAAGCCACATTGTTATGGTTAGGTCGTAAAAACTTTTGTTTTTAGGATTAAAGATCATGGTTCAAAGTGGAAAGTAGATTTTCTCTCGAGATAGTTTAACAGCAAGAGTAAGGATAGATCGATATGTGTATCAATAAAAAAAATAAAAATAAATTATTTGATTAGAAAAGGCAAATTGAATTTTAATAAACTCATATTTTTTTAATTGGTCGATAATAATTTCATCTGAGAAATAGTTATAACCAGTCTCACCTTTCACACTAATTATTTCCATTGGATCTCTGTTAAAAAAATTTAACGGTGTTCAGTTTTTTCCAAAATTTCAAAATGATGTTTTAGGATTTTGATTGAAAAGAGAATACGAGTCGATTGATGTAAAACTTACCTTTAAACGGTGCTACAAACGGCGAAACAATGCTTACAATTAACAAAAAAACAAATAGGTTGGAGCACTGTTTCGAGGTAAGTTTTACATCATTCGGTTCGTATCGACCAATTGTGAAAATGCGACCAGTGGCAACTATTTTCAGATATGAGGTTATAATCGGCCAACTGTGAATTGAAAATGTGGAATTATTAACATGAGGGGTGTACGCAGTGCTGTTCGTTGCAGTTTTTGTAAGGCCCATGTCCTTGTGCCCTACTTTAGCGTTGGATTTACTCATAAATACAGTTTTAAATATCAGTGTAAAATAAATCTTTCGCGGAATATAATTACATTTACATAATACTTTCTTTCTAAAACAATCTTTGGATGCCTACACTGTGTGGATAGCCTTGCGTGGACTCGAAACTCCTTTACTTTCTTTTATCAACAACATGTGTGCATACTAAAAGTCAGCTAAGCCGAGTGAGTTCTAGTTAATTAGACAACATAAATTACATTCTCATACTTACATATACGTATCCAAAGATACTTATTACATACTTAACTTGTTTACCTTTCTTTCGTACATGCATACATTCATACTCAACACTTACCTTAGTCAATCAAGAGTATGTTCATAGTCCGCCATCTATACCTATACTCAAGGTCATGAACACGTACAAGGTCCCCAGTCCTTACCTATATTCACCATCCATCGTACGTACAAGGTCCGCAATCCTTCCCTATACCATCATACATTAACAACACGTACAAGGTCCACCGTCCTTCCCTAAGTTGTCACCTATATCATAGCACGTACGAGGTTTGCAGTCCTCCTCTATGCTACCACATTACATGTACAACATGTATAAGGTCCCCAGTCCTCTGTTGACACCTATACTTATAGCACGTATAATGTCCATAGTCCTTATCTACGTTGGCGTTTATCGTCTATATCACGTATAAGGTCCACAGTATTTAACTACGCCATCAAATGCCACGTCTATGTCCAACAGAAGCTAGAGAGATTTGTCATCCTAACTTACTATGTCAAACCTAGGTTCCGAATTTCGTACATGCACATGCCTACACGTACCGGTTATATAATAAATATATATAACGTACCAACATAATATCAAACTATCATATTGAGTATGCACACAACCCCGAAAACATAAACAAAGATTTGAGCTAGAAACTCACCTGGATCCGGTTACGTTCGGAGATAACGGTAATCCTTTTCCTTAGTTATGCACGGCTAACTATTTAGCGCGCACACACACACACACACATATATATATTAATTAATCGTGAAACTAACTAACATAACACACTAAGTTTGTTTAGTTGTATAAGGTCACCAGTCCTATGTTGACACCTATATCTACAACACGTATAAGGTCCATATCTTATCAAGGTCCATAGTCCTTATCTACGTAGACGTTTATCATTTATATCATGTATAAGGTCCATAGTCCTTATCTACATTCACATTTATATCTATATCACGTATAAGGTCCACAGTCCTTAACTACGCTATCACATGCCAGGTCTATGTCCAACAGAAGTTAGAGGGATTTACCATCCTAAATTACTATGTCAGAGGGTCTGAATTTCGTACATGCAAATGCTACACGTACTACTTATATATGTGGGAATCGATCTGCCCAAGACACATATTAGAGTTGATGTGGCTAGTACGTATTGATCCAAGTCGGGTCATACCCAATAACAAGCTAGACAAGCGCCACGATATTTATTATTAGATATGATCTAGTTAAAAAATATCAACACTTGTAATATTTGAAAATGGTTTTCTAAATATTTGCATTTGTGTGTTAAATAAATTATATGGATAATTTATATTTTGAGAGATGTTATTTAAATTGGTTAAATAACATATTGCATGTTACTTATGATATGTTTTATAACATAAATATTATAAGTAAATAATTGTAAGTAATTAAAAGGGGATTTGAAATTTGGGTGGGAAAATTCCTCCCTCTTCTCTCTCCTCCTTTTATTTCTTTCAAGACATGCAAGAGATTCCATTGGAAGATCATTATTCTTGGGTGAATAATAATTTACACCTTCTCTCACACACACATCTCTCTCTCTCTCTTTTCTCCCTTTGAGGCCGAGAACAAGAAGAAGAAAAGGAACAAAGGTTGTTCTTGCATCAAGTGTTAGGACCCTAGCAACAAAGGTGTTTGTTGGAGCTCGTTGGGTATACAATCTTGAGGTTTCCTCCATTGGAAGCTAGCTGTTCATATCTTTCATCCTCTTTATCTTTCGGACTTGAAGGTATGATTCATGCAACTCCCTATGGTTGTTTTGATAGCATGTATTTTGTATATGGATCCGGGCATTGGGTTAATCTATATAAAACGGGTTTTATATTTATCACTAACAAGATTTAAAACTATTTTTTTTCGCTGCGTTTTTCTATATAATGGGTTATATGGACATTGATAATCTTGTTAAAACCCAACAATGGCATCAAGAGCCGCTTATACGGATACATGCTTCATAGATCTAAAATTTTCGGGTTTTATGGTATGGTTCACCATATGGCTGAAAGTTTTTTTTTGGTTTGTGGTTACCCCTTGGTTCCTCAAGATTATACTTTACATGCATGTGATAATCTTGAAGAATTAAGTCATATGGATGATTAATTATTTTGTTTGGACAAAACCCGAAACTTTCGGTTTTGTTCCTCTTGGCCGAAAGTTTTATGGGTTAGAGGGGAACCTTTTTGGTCTTCTAAGACCTTGCATATTTGGATGTGCGTTTGGATGTTCATAACCTAGCCATGACCTTTGGATGTGTGTTTGTGTTGTGATTTATTCGGTTTATTCAATTTGGTTGTAATATTCATTTATTTGGGTTTGTAATCTATTTATTCATTTCATTTTGGTTTGTAATAATAAGTAGATTAGTTGTATTTCTTTTACTAGAGAAAATGTATTAGGATATTTTTTTTGTAAAAGAAGAAGCAACAAAGTTACGGTTTTGGTTTTGGGCCTTAATGGACCTCATAGTCCAAGATGGGATTTTAGCCCAATGACCAAAGCCCATACTTGGAGGCCCATGGAATCTAGGAGCTGAAGTTGGAGCCCAAATGGAAGCCCATATAAAGTGGAAGAGTCACAACACAAGGTGGACACTTGAAGCATATAGATGCGGGATCAAGTGGGAGTTCACCGACACATGCCTTGTGTCATTCTCGTCCCTTAGGAGAGACCTTTTGGCACACTTGTTTCGGTCAACAAGTGTTGTTATTCTAGGTGGTTATGGTTATGGACTTGTGTTTGTTTTTATGCTTCTGTGGTTGATTTATGTTTATTGTTTTATCATGTTTGGATGTTAACAATTAAAATCGACAACTAGCATAAAAGTGATTCCTTTGAAATTATTAAGTGATAAAATTGGTTTTATTAACTATTAATGATTTCATAATAAAATGGGTTTTATTAAAAGGAATTTGAAAATTGGTTTTCAAAGGTACCATACATTTGAATGCATGCAAATGGAAGGTACATTAAAATAGTTTTCCAATCTAGAATTTTGAAAACTAAAATCCCTTTTAAAAACAAGTTGAACACCATCCTTTTATACGACACTTAAGTCACTTGTAGCCTTGATGTGGGGTAAGTGTCACCTAACCTCATTTAAGAAAACTTGTGATCTTGAGGTGGTTTTACAATACTTTTGGGATGAGGGTCACCTAACCACTTGTATGTGTAAACTCACACGTGTGTGTAAGTAGGACGACTTGATTTGAAACCATGTGAATAGGGTCACCGACATATGGCGTTCAAAGGGTGTTGATGGGATTAAACATGCCAACTAAACATATGGTGTTTAACCGATCCCATAATACTAGAAGTTGCAAAGCGTTGCATTTGTCAAAGGTTGACTACCTTGTTAATTTGAATAGTAGGATAAAGGTCACCTAACTACTATTTGAATGAAACGTTGGATTCTAGATTTTAATCAATAATTTCTTGGAGACATTAAAGGGTATTAAAGATTAAAATTTATTGATATCGAAAATACTAAATTGAACTTTGTTAAATTCTTTTATAGATGGCCGCAAACAATCAACAGAACGCTATTATCCCTCACGTGCATAATCTATCACTGAGATCCATTCTGGATAAGGATCGTCTAAACTTTAACAACTTTATGGACTGGTATCGAAACTTGAGAATTGTTCTCAAGCAAGAGAAAAAGTCCTATATATTAGACGATCCTATTCCCGATGAACCCGACGTCAATAACTTGGATGCCTATTCGGATTGGCTGAAATACACCAAAGATTCGGTGCAAGTTTTTTGCCTCATGTTGGGAACAATGATTCTCGAGATCCAAAAGGATTTCGAGAATCATGGGGCGTATGACATGATAACCCAGCTTAAGGAAATGTTCCTTACTCAAGCTAGGGTGGAGCGCTTCGAAACGGTTTGAGCACTTCATGCATGTTATATGGAAGAAACCCAATCCATGTCATCTTATGTGCTTAAGATGAAGAGCCACATTGATCGGCTTGAATGGCTTAACTATCCCGTCTCAAAAGAGTTAGCCACGGATTTGATCCTGAACGGCCTAACTAAAAGGTTTGAGACATTCGTCATGAACTACAACATGAACGGATGGGACAAAAGGCGTTGGTGAGCTTCACGCAATGCTTAAGACAGCTGAAGCCGGCATGGGTAAAAAGGTTTTACCCGTTGTCACGATCAATGAGGGTGGCTTGAAAAAGAGGCATCACCCGGAACCAAAGGCAAAGGTTGTCGTTGGTAAGGGACAAGTCAAGAAGGGGTTCAAGGAAAAAGCAAAGGCGGAACCAAAACACAAGAAGCTAAAGGTTAGCGCTGAGGATCCGTGCTTTGGTTGTGGGAAGATAGGTCACTGGATGAGAAATTGTCCGACCTATCTCAAGGAGTTGAAAGCTAAGAGGGATGCGGGGCAAACCTTAGGTACAACTTTCATGATCCATATTGATCTTAATATTATTTCTTCTAACACATGGGTATTGGATACCGGATGTGGAACTCATATCTGCAATTCATTGCAGGGGTTCAAAAGAAGAAATGATTTCAAGAAAGGAGATATAAGTCTCTTCATGGGCAATGGAGCAAAGGTTGACGTCCAAGCCCGAGGAGATTATGTTTTGAAGCTTCCAAATGGTTTGGAAGTTATTTTGAAAAACATTTTGTATGCTCCTAGTTTGACTAGGAACATTATCTCCGTTTCTCTTTTAAGACAATTTGGTTATGATTTCAAGTTTATAGACAATGGTTTTTATGTATTCATGAATGATGTCTTTTATTTTAAAGCGATGCCGTTTAATGGCATTTATGAATTGGTTCATGATAATACATCCATTGATAACTCGTTGTACCAAGCTAGCACCAAAAGACTCAAATTGGATTTGAGTAAAACTTTTCTTTGGCATTGTCGCCTTGGTCACATAAACAAGGATCGCATTCATACACTTCAAAAGAATGGTCTTTTGAAATCAAGTGATGATTCATTTGATGAATGTGAATCTTGTTTATTGGGAAAGATGACCAATGAGCCCTTTAGTGGAACTAATGAAAGGGCAAAAAACTTATTAGGTATCATACATTCGAATGTATGTGGTCCTTTTAGGACAATGACAAGGAATGGTGAAAGATACTTCATTACCTTTACCGACGATTATAGTCGCTATGTGTATGTGTTCTTGTTAAGACACAAAAATGAAGCCTTTGAAATTTTCAAAGTCTTCCAAAATGAAGTACAAAATCAACTCAACAAAAAAATCAAAGTACTACGTTCCGATAGAGGAGGTGAATACCTCAATGATGCGTTTCTAGAACATCTTAGGAGTTGTGGGATTGTCTCACAACTTACTCCACCTGGAACACCACAACATAATGGTGTGCCTGAAAGGAGGAATCAAACTTTATTGGATATGGTTCGATCCATGATGGCTAGAAGCACATTACCTCTGTCATTTTGGGGTTTCGCACTGATCTCTGCTGCCCGTATTTTAAATATGGCACCAACCAAGAAAGTGGAAATGACACCTTTTGAAATATGGCATGGAAAGGTTCCATCGTTATCATATTTAAGGGTATGGGGCTATGAGGCTTATGTTAAGATCTACACCCTAGACAAACTTGAAAGCCGATCCACTAAGTGTATCTTTGTAGGATATCACGAAGATTCGATGGGATATTATTTCTACAATCCAAATGAGCATAAAGTGTTTATAGCTCGCAAGGCTAAGTTCTTGGAAAGAAGGTTCCTTATGGAAGGAACTGATAGAACTATGGAACTCGAGGAGGATCGAGAACCACAAGCTGATACACGTTTGGTTGACACTAGCAATCAACAAGAGGTTGTTGATGATGATCAAATGGTTGATCAAAACACACAAAACGTTCGCAAATTTGGTAGAATTAGCACCCCACCTGAAAGATATGGATTTTTCATGGATGGATGCTATGTGGTGGATTCCGACGAACCAACCACATACCGAGATGCAATGTCACAATCTGATTGTGATAAATGGTTGGAAGCCATGAACGTTGAGATGCAATCCATGCATGACAATCAAGTATGGGACTTGGTTGTACCACCTCTAAATTCCAAACTGGTTGGAAGTAAGTGGGTTTTCAAGAAGAAAACTGATATGCATGGAAACTTGGATACTTATAAAGCTAGACTTGTAGCAAAAGGTTTCACTCAAACTCAAGGGGTTGATTATGATGAAACTTTCTCGCCCGTGGCAATGCTAAAGTCTATAAGGATATTATTTTCCATACCCGCATATTATGACTATGAGATATGGCAAATGGATGTCAAAACTGCTTTTCTAAATGGACACCTTGAAGAAGATGTCTATATGGTTCAGCCTGAAGGTTTTGTCGATCCACAACATCCTAATAAAGTATGCAAGTTGAAGAAATCAATCTATCGATTGAAACAAGCATCTAGGAGTTGGAATCACCGTTTTGATGATGAAGTTAAGAAGTTTGGATTCATCAAAGACGCTGATGAGGCTTGTGTGTATAATAAAGCTAGTGGGAGCATCATTACCTTTCTGGTATTATATGTCGATGACATATTACTGTTTGGAAATGACATTCCAAACTTGGAAGGTGTAAAAGCCTGGCTTGGGAGCTGTTTTTTCATCAAGGATCTTGGTGAGGCCGCCTATATTCTGGGAATAAGGATCTATAGGGATAGATCAAGGCGGTTGATAGGTTTGAATCAAAGTGCATACATTGACAAAATCTTGAAAAGGTTCATGATGGAAAACTCTAAGAAAGGTTTGGTACCTATTCAAAGAGGAACAATGTTGAGTGTTTCTCAATGTCCAAGCTCAAAGGATGAGCAAGACAAAATGAGTGGAATCCCATATGCATTTGCTATAGGATCCATCATGTATGCCATGATTTGCACTAGACCGGATGTGTCATGCGCTTTGAGCATGACAAGTCGATACCAACAAAATCCGGGAACCAGCCATTGGATGGCGGTTAAGAGCATATTGAAATACCTTAGGAGGACTAAGGATATGTTTCTAATATATGGCTCTGGCGAGGAGGAACTCGTTGTAAAGGGTTACACGGATGCGAGTTTCCAAACTGATCGAGATGATTCTCGATCACAATCAGGATATGTCTTCGTTCTAAATGGTGGTGCTGTCTCTTGGAAGAGCGCAAAACAAGACGTGGTAGCCTTGTCCACCACTGAATCTGAATACATCGCCGCCTCATTGGCAGCTCAAGAAGCTGCATGGATTAGAAAGTTCGTGGCCGATCTGGGGGTAGTCCGTACCATTCAGGACCCTCTAGAAATCGTTTGTGACAACGAGGGTGCGATTGCTCAAATCAAGGAACCCCATGCACATCAAAAGACTCGGCACATTGAGCGGAGATTCAACTACATAAGGGATGAAGTTGAAAAGGGAAAGATATGTATTCGCAAAGTTTACACTGATCAAAACATTGCGGATCCACTCACAAAGCTCCTTGAAAGGCTGAAGCATGAGGGTCATACTTGCGCCTTAGGACTTCGATATTCTAGTGATTGGATTTGATCTATTTTGTATTTGGATATCGGAACAATTGTTATTTTGACTCATTCATATGATTATGGTTTATGATTATGACTTTTGAGTTATGTGCCATTTTAGCATGTTTAAATCCGTGAATAATTGAATTATTCTAAACGTCCGTAGTCGATCATACTTGTGGGAGCAAATATGAAAGTAAGACTATTATGAACTTGGATTGGTAGATATTCATAAGGTATGAATATAACAAAGGGTTTGCTGCCAAGGTTCATAGATATTTATGGGATAAATATTGGACATGACCCGCCCTCAAA
This sequence comes from Bidens hawaiensis, assembly GCF_021521415.1. Classification (NCBI taxonomy): domain Eukaryota; kingdom Viridiplantae; phylum Streptophyta; class Magnoliopsida; order Asterales; family Asteraceae; genus Bidens; species Bidens hawaiensis. The sequence goes on along the minus strand of NW_027491876.1, from coordinate 547,491 downwards.
ATTTTACTGCATGGAATCCTTGTGATTTGTGATCATAAGTAAATTTGAGTAAAGGTGAACATCATAGTATCCTCCGACCTGAGATACATATTGGGTCTTGATATTCATCGACTATTGTACTTTGACTTAGTTCTTCGCTGCTCTGAAAAATGTCAGTACATAAGGCTAAGCTCAATCGTAATACAAGGTGATAGTGAGAGACGTATGAGTCAATAGGGGATTTGTCCCTCTTATTCGTTGAGAGTTAAATGTCTAAGTCCTGAAAAGTTAAATCAACAGAGAATGATCACTCTGTGTCTCTGGATTTAACATGACATTTGTGACAATAGGATAAATGATGGTTTCACCTAAATCATTTTCAAGTATGGGACTTGAAGGGGATGATGTTATTGAATGGCACTTCGTTATGCGTATTAGGGATAGTAAACCGTCGTTAGGTGGTATTTGCTATTTGCATCAATCTTATATGCATCTTGTGAAAGTGGGAGATTGTTGGAATCGATCTGCCCAAGACACATATTAGAGTTGATGTGGCTAGTACGTATTGATCCAAGTCGGGTCATACCCAATAACAAGCTAGACAAACGCCACGATATTTATTATTAGATATGATCTAGTTAAAAAATATCAACACTTATAATATTTGAAAATGGTTTTCTAAATATTTGCATTTGTGTGTTAAATAAATTATATGGATAATTTATATTTTGAGAGAAGTTATTTAAATTGGTTAAATAACATATTGCATGTTACTTATGATATGTTTTATAACATAAATATTATAAGTAAATAATTGTAAGTAATTAAAAGGGGATTTGAAATTTGGGTGGGAAAATTCCTCCCTCTTCTCTCTCCTCCTTTTATTTCTTTCAAGACATGCAAGAGATTCCATTGGAAGATCATTATTCTTGGGTGAATAATAATATACACCTTCTCTCACACACACATCTTTCTGTCTCTCTTTTCTCCCTTTGAGGCCGAGAACAAGAAGACGAAAAGGAACAAAGGTTGTTCTTGCATCAAGTGTTAGGACCCTAGCAACCAAGGTGTTTGTTGGAGCTCGTTGGGTATACAAGCTTGAGGTTTCCTCCATTGGAAGCTAGCCGTTCATATCTTTCATCCTCTTTATCTTTCGGACTTGAAGGTATAATTCATGCAACCCCCTATGGTTGTTTTGATAGCATGTATTTGTATATGGATCCGGGCATTGGGTTAATCTATATAAAACGGGTTTTATATTTATCACTAACAAGATTTAAAACTATTTTTTTCGCTGCGTTTTTCTATATAATGGGTTATATGGACTTTGATAATCTTGTTAAAACCCAACAATATAATGGATATATATAACGTAACAATATAAATAATTCAATAGGCGTACACATTCTACCATCTACAGGCCAAATACATTATCAATCAAGCAATGTATCATATCAAACTATCACATGGAGTATGCACACAACCCCGAAAACATAAACAGAGAAATGGGCTAGAAACTTACCTGGATCCGGTTACATTCAGAGATAACGGTAATCCTTTTGCATAGTTATGCACGGCTAACTGTTTAGTAGCACAAACACACACACACACACACACACACATATATATATGTGTGTGTGTGTGTGTGTATTAAATTAACGTGAAACTAACTAACATAACAAACTAAGTTTGTAACTTAGTTAATTACACTTACTTGATAAGCTAGGCTCGTTTGTTTAGTTGTAACGGATCTAACGGGGTAACATTGTCTAACGAAGGTATATTTTTCTTTTATTTATTAAGTATGTCCTATTATATATATATATATATATACATATATATGTATATATATTCTTTATTCACCGACTAACTTGTCATCTAAAAAGTTAACGATACTTAGCGGAGTTGATGAGGTCAGATAGTTTGGTTTATTATGGTGGATTAGCTTTGGGTTAATTAGGGAATAGGCTTAATCAGCTCTTGGGCTTGTCTAGATAAGGTCCAACAGATTATAATAGCATCTAGGCCCAATGAATCGAATGGCCCAACCAATCGAATCAAATTACCCAATTGAATTTCTTGAATTGCAAAAATTATGTGTGGGAATCGGGATTCAAACATGGGTCCTCTCACTCATACTAATGTGTCTTAACCATTCAACTAACTCATCTTGATGTCTAAACATCCATTCATATTAATTATATTTTCATTCTTCCACCATTCCTTATTTTCCGTGTTTTCTTTTAAGTTAAATACATCAAAACTTAGTTTTGATGGAATGGTAGCATTTTCATTCATTAACGGTAAAAGGGGCCATTCGTTACTACAGTGTAACGAATGAGCATTCACTCGTTAAAGATAATAACAATGTGTTACATTCGTTATTACATCCCATTCGCTTCCGCTCACTGATAGTGAATGAGAGCTTATTCATTAAACTGATAACGAATGAAGGTTCATTCGTTAACTGTGTTAATGAATAAATAACGAATAGAATGTTATTCATTATTAAATAATGTATGTTTATGATTCGTTATAGTCTTAATGAATGATGGTCATTTGTTAACCTTATTAAAACGAATGAGATCATTCGTTGTCTTGGGAAATGAGTTAAGAAATTCAGATTACAAAACCCCCAATACAACGAATGTTCATCCATTCATTCACCACTGTTAACCTCGATACATGCAAAACCAGAAAGAGACCCTTTCAAATTTTTCCTAGAAATTTGAATCGTGTTTCTAGGCTTAATTGATCATTGAAAGCTATCCATAAGGTAAATACGAATACAATGACAGTCTAAATGTAGGTTTTGATTCAGTTTTAAGGTTTTATATGAACAAAAACCTAACGGAATGATAGTGTATAAATTGAACCCTAAAAACAATCATTTTAATAAATTAGTTGATTAGGGTTTGTTGTCGATATCATATCGATGACGTTGTTGTGGTTTTTAAGGTAAAACACGATGTTATGAACGTTTTAGGAATTCAAATTGCTGGTTTGACTTCTGTGTTCTTCGTAATTTTGACTTTGTCGTTTTTTTTTTCAAAGTGACCATTCGTTTATCCAGTAACGAATGAGTTTCTCATTCGCATTACTGTTGATAACGAATGTACAATATTTTTTTGATTCTTAACGAATAAGGATCATTCTTTAGTTCATATAACGAATGAGACTTGATTTTGTTAACAAATGTGCTAATATTAACGACTGTGGTTATTCTAAAAATTTTATTAATTAATTACTTCATTTGTTAATGTTACTTAACGAATGAGACTTAGCGCATTTGTTATTCAATAATGTTCCTGAAAAAGAGCAACCTATCGTTCAAGAGGCTGAGGTAGTCCAAGAACATCAAGTAGATCAACCTGCTGATAATCCCAAAGCTCAAACAGAAGAAGCACAAGTCATCGACTTATCTTATGATAAGAAGCACAACATCTATGTGTTCTTAAATGAAGACTTTTTTGGACGTGTGATGTTCGTCAGCATTATAGCGTTTCTCAAGCAATTGAGAATACATTATGCTATTTCTGCGGATGTGACTCTTTACTTAAGTATCATCAGACCGTTCTGAAATATTGCTAAGTATATTCCAGAAGAGAAACACATGGAAGAGATTCAAGGGAAGAAGATAATCGTTGATATTGATGTAATACAGAACAGTTCACTGATACTAATGATCATCGATGTGAGTTTGATAAGGATCTGATCAAGGGGTTATTTGGAAGATGAAAGTATAAAGGCGATATAACAAAGTCCCAGTACAACAAGGTGAATTTGTGTGAGCATTATAAGTATTGTTACACGTACTTATGCATTGCCTTGGTGGAAGCAAAGGTGGATTTGACAAGTACATGATTATTAACATGAGGGGTGTACGTAGTGTTGTTCGTTGCGGTTTTTACTAAAACCGAACCAAAAACCTAACTTTCGGTTTTATGAAATGGTGTTTCATCACCTGAAGGAAAATTACACTACTTGTTAACATAAGTTGTTGATGTATCTGCGCTTCATACAGCTAATCATTGACCATTTAGAGTCGAATATGGTGAAAGACCTATAAATTCCTATTAGCGTCATGTTTCTTGAGCATATGAGTGAAGAAACGATGAGGCGGATAAGAACTTATCGTTGATTGGTCACGTTGCTCGAGCTGATTATGTAGCTCCACCTAATAATCGATGGATCCACGATGATTCAAATTCCGAACCATAAAGGTGGTGAAGGTGGGAATGATGGTGGTGGTAATGGTCCATGAGGAGCTAGTGATCAACGTGTTGTAGTTGCAGAACGTAAACGAAAGGCGAAGGGTAATGCGAATTCTATTCATTAGCCTGCCAAAATGAGAACCTGGATAGGTTTTGGAGTTGAGATTGTGTACTTCAATCACAACCAAGGGTTGTGGTTATTTCTCCATAGGTTAATGTAATTGTTTCACAAGTTTTGGTGGTTACTACTCCTACAAGTACCCAGTTTGTTACATAATGGACAACAGCTTCCACTGATCCGAGATTTGCATCAATTCCTCAATCCATGTTGTGTCTGATGCCATCTCCTCAGCAAATTATATCAACAACGAGTCCAACTCTTCCAGCAAGGTCGATGCAAAGACCTGATTTCTTGTTCATGTCATTCAATAGACTTGAATGTCCAATGCAGTTGGTTCGTCCTTCGTACTATACCATGCCAGTTCAACATTATATGTTTCAGTTGTTGAATCTGATTCATATGCAAGGAAACCAAATGGCGGCGGATATATAGTTTCAGGATCAAATGAGAGTTGAGGCAGATGATGAGAGGTATGCAGTTTCTACAGAGACAGAACCGGTAATTGAAAACTCTGGTTACTTCGCAGGGGGAGAAGATTGCTAAACATGATAAAATTATCCTTCAAATTACATGCAAAGATGATATGCTTAATAAATTGAAGGATAAAGATGATGACAAAGATCCCAAGACTGGAGGATTTGATCAGCAACCATGTGTTGGTGATTCATCATCTAGGAATGTTGTAGCCCAAGGAGATTCTATAAGCAGATCGTACCGTATAGTGATCCTACTAATGTTATAGTGATTCTATAAGAAGGTGAATTTGTTGACCACTTGTTGATAAAGGAACAAATTTCCTTGCTTCTGGGTTTCAACAAATTGCCTTGATAAGTTGGAACAATATTGAGGTTATGGATGAAGATGAGGTAAGGTTTGACACGAGTATTCCAACTTGGAACTCGTTGTATAATTATGATGAAGTGGAAGTTGAAGACCTGGAAGCTGAGGAATACCTTGACATGTACACTCGTACTAATTCTGATGAGGGAATTCAGTTTTTCAAGACTAAACATTTTAAAGCAGCAGAAGATCGTTTGCAGTAAGAAAAGGGAAAAAGTAAAGAATCTGATACAGAGACCAGGACTTCTGATGATGGGATATTCGCACATAATAATTCGAAGATGAACAAGATTATTGAAGTGTTAAGGTATGTAGAAAGAGAATTCGATGTGCAGTCGAAAGCACGTACAACAACTTATCAAAGTTTGTTGTTGCAAAAACGGTGAAAGGTGATAGAGTATTGTGGATGTAGGATTCAAAATTTTAAAGTATGTACTGTAAAATGAGAGCACGACATTCAGTTTTTAAACATATTACTGACGTGTTGTCAATGCCAAGATGGGACGTATGAACAATTGCTAATAGACCATTCTTTGACCGTGGTGGAAATCAATTGGCGGGATGGTTCTATCAACATTCGTTACACGAAGTAAGGTTTGGTTTCATGTTTTTCAATCCGCAGGTGCCGACTCGAAAATACATTGACGAGATAGCACGCACAATATAAAAAAGCCAGATGGAAGAAACTTGTGCTTAATGTAAAACCGCCTAGCATAATGAAGAAATTTCTTGTAACAAGACCGGTGAAGTTGTGATCGTCTTAGGAACGGGCTTGAAGACGAAATTTAATAGGGTGATCATACCAGATGGGCGGGCGTCAAAGATAACGAGCTAACTATGCTATTCCAACATGTCTTTCGTGTTTGTCATGCGTTAGAAATTCATAGTTGTGCAGATTGGAGTACTAGCCGATTTATAAAGTAAACACAAAGAGCTCGAGACGTTTCTGCATCTCGGTCTAGATTTAATGTATTTTGGTTGTTAATATAAAGTATATGTGTATTTTGTTAAATGTATATGCAGATTCATTATAATGTAAGTCTCATTCGTTTGAGTAGCTAATAACGAATTAGTCCTCGTGTTTATTCGTGTTCATTTGTTATAGGAGTATAAAGCATGATAGCGAATGACTCTCATTCTTTATGGCTTATATAAAGAATCAGGTCATCTTCTATATATATATATATCCACTTTAACTTATCGTTTAATTAATGGTTCTTATTATTATCAATTGAACCTCGTTTCTCTGTCCAATTACTCTCTTAATACACATAGTTAACGTATTTTTATCGTATCTCATATCAATAGACTAGATCCATGATAGCAATCGATCACACATGGTTTCTCATGTTATGTAACAAATACTGAAGCCGTTGACGCACATGTTTTATACTCAGTGAATCACTTGTAAAAAAGGATGTAAAAAATTATCTTCCAATTACGTTTATTAATTAGTTGGTTATCAAACCTCTTCATATGTTTCCTTGAACGTTAATTAACATTTGTTATAAACTACTTTTTTAGATGATATAATTTTAAATAATTGTTGTTATTGGAACATACAGGTTACATTTGATCCTACTAACAAGTCTGCATCATGTCCTTTCATGGGATTCACTCATATTAGGTTTTTATGACGACATGTCTTTTGTGTTTATATGATGGAAAAAGTTGATAATATCCATTTGAAGTATGTTAGTCAGAAGTGGAAAAGGGATGTTCTACCTAGAAGTGTTTTCTCACTTTCAAATCATTATAGTGTTGATTCAAATCCTCAAAAGTGTTTTACAGTTTGAGATTCTGGAAATGGTTAGTTAGTGTGTTGACATGTTAAGGGCTGATTCTAAAGGGCTTAACCCATTTGCTATGAATATTAAAGATTTAAAATTAGACATGTTTCAAAATTGTTAAACAATGTGGATGTCATGGAAGACAATGAAATCGTATTTGAAGATGTTATTGGCAAAGTAAATGAAGGTGGTGATTTAGTTGAGAATCCTGATGCTGTTTGAACTAAAGGTTGTGGCAAGGTTCGTCAAGTAGTTGGTGAAAGCGAGAAACATGTTGATGAGTCTTACAAAGTAGTATGGTTTTGTCGTACTTGCGGGGAATATTTTTCTCATGATTCTCGCAATTACCCTTTAAATCCTAAGAAGAAGAAGGAAAAGTCTTCAACCGATTCCGAACCAAAAATATTGTATAGAAAGCATCGTAGAGTATGCTATTTTTTGGGGGTTTATGGGTTTTTTGTATGATATCTCAATGGTGGTTTAGATCCAACATCTATGTGTGGGCTTAATAAATACTTTATCATAGGCTTAATAAAGTCTTCAGTGTTCGATTTGACAAGACCCGAGCCCCGAATCTTTAACATAAGGGTCGAACCCCGAATCATCAGCCGACTCATATCGTATTGTAGCAACTCGTTAACAGTACACACGGACCACTGTAGCCCCCTAAATTATCATTTCCCCCAAATCTTTATCATAAGAGCCCTAATTTCTTAGATTCAAAATTAAGCACTTGATACACGAAATTAATTATTGAAATCTCATCAAATCATCTTAAAATCATTAGTCTATCAACAACCAATCATCAATTTCATCAAACAATCAGATTTGTATAATCTCATATAAACAAAGTTGACCAAAAACGAACCGAAAATTGTAGATCTAGACGAATTTGAGCTTATAGACGTGAAATTGATGTTGAATCTCCGAACTAATCATCAACCCAAACATCAATTCATAGAAATCATCTTCGAATCATCAAATTTCATCTAAAAACTTCAACAAACTCCAAGTTTGACGTCCATGGAGGATTCAAGAGCGAATTGAATCAAAATTCAGCGGCTAGTCTGAACGATTTGGTAACCCTGATCTGATACCAATTGACAAGACCCGAGCCCCGGTGCGGAAGCGTGAATATTCATTATTAACAGAGGAGCTCGAATCTAGAGTAGGATTGAATCGCACTCGTATTCACTCTTGAATGATATTTGGATGGATGAGATGTATTGGGAGAAAGCCTAATTCGATTAACTATAATCAATAAAGTAGGATGAACACATATATGTAACCGAAACACAAAAAAGATAGAAATGGTAGTATGATATCATTAGTCGAATGATTCTCATAAAGATGAACCACTAATACATACATTCAAACATACACAAGAAATATCATCCACCCAAGGAGAGCTCATCCCGGGGAGGAGACTCTCTCATAATGATAAATCCCTATGTCACAATACACAATACACTCAATACTAGACAAATGAATAAAAACATCTATTTATACTACTCTAGCATGAGTGGGTCTTCAAGCCATCCACCCTTGGTTGAGGTCAAACAATATATTTTTCACCCACATATTAATTCGATGCGTCGGTTTAAAATATAAGACCCAACAATCTCCCCTTAGACAAATGCTATCGAATTTTCATCCATGATTACTTCATAACCCGTTGTCTTTCATTTAAATTTACCCCTCACTTTAAGCGGCTTTGAACTTCAATGATCAACATCAAGTTACAAGGTTATCATAAAAAGAAATACACTCAATGTGATCAACAAATAATCTTCAATTTTTCAATCCCGTTTGTGGTGTGGATGTTGAACGGCAGATTCCATCTGATTACGTTATCAAGATCCTCCACATCCTTGAAAAACCTTGGATTATTGATCTTGATCAACTTTTCCTTAATTTGAGTCTTTTACTTGATTTGAAGCAACCAATTTGCAATTAAATTCAAAGAATTTTACTCCCCCAATTTCGTTGCAATATCTTTAAAGAACGTGTCTTCAAATCAAGTGCGGGTGAAAACATGAAACTATTCAATTCCAACAATATTTGGATTGGTCAACTCATGAAATGATCCGTAAAATCAACCATCTTGATCTTGTAAGCACCTTGTTGAAGTTGTGAAGTTTTGATGAATTGTGCCCTATTTTTGCTAAAATATCTTCAAAAATGACCAAAATGCCCTCATTGACCAACCAATTTTGCCCAACAACTGATTTGACCAGAAATATCTATTCCAAATAGTCAATCATACTTGGGCAAACATCTTTCATTTAGAGCACATGGTCAAAAAGTCAACGGATAAGCAAATATTAAATCTTTTCTCCATCTTGGCCCGTTTGACTTTAGAAAGTCAACTGCTAAAAATATCCAAAAATTGCTTCCAAACACTTGATATAATTCACAAACATAACTGTTAAAAATATCAAAAATTGCTTCCAAACACTTGATATAATTCACAAACATTCACGAGCATGCTATACCATCGTTATGCTTGTGAGCAAGAAGTGTGCTCGAGAGTGAAAAAATATGCAGTGATTTGTCATGAAGGTTTTCTTTACGAGCACCAAGCATGATCGTGAGCAAAAAGTGTGCTCGAGGCACAAACTTGAGATTTCCATTCACGAGCATGTATGCTTAGAATATTTTCAAGCAAGAGATATGCTCTAGACAAAGTGTGCTCGAAAAGATATGCTCGAATAAAGTCAAAATGTGCTCGAGAAAAGATTATATGCTCGGGGTAAAAACTTAACTTTTTCAGCACACGTAATACTCGTTTCAGCATCAAAATGACCATAATACCTCTCTACCGCTGTGCATCGGCATCAAAAATTTCCAATCTGCCCCTTTTAAACAAAATTGTGCAGCAGCAGCTACTTGACCATTTTACCCCTATAACATTCATATCAGCAGTTGCAACTTTTGTTGTATGACTTTTACTAGCTGCATCAATTCCCAATACACTCCTGCAATACCGTTATATAGGTATTATATCAGCAGCAAAATTCCTTAAACATGCACCAACTGTTTGAAAAATTCTGCACAAATAGCATCATATCTGCAGCTGCAATTGTTCGTGAATAATAAATGAAGTGCATTAGCAGCAGCCCCTGGATAATTACTGAAATGTCCATGCAACTCGTAAATATTGTTAACTGTTCATGACATATCGGCAACAAAATTTAACAAGTTCTGAAATGTAGTTGGGAATAATCCTCATATTTAACCCAAAATACATCAGCTCGTGACTAATCAGACCAGCAGCTGAAATAACATGTACCGTCTGTTCGTGAACAAAAAATACCTGTAACTGTTCAGAAATACCCAAATTAGAAGTGGGTATTCATGTTAGTAATTGTTCGTGAATAACGTTTCAGCAGCTAACAATTGCTATCATATCTGCGTGAATCAGCAACTACTCGTGTCAGCAGAGTAAAATCACCATAATGCCCTTGCAGATGTTTGTGAAATATCAGCAAGTAACATTATCAAACAATCACAAACCAGGCATTTGCGCAGCAACTGCCACTGTCAATTACCAACTTGTATACAACAATTATATCAGCAAAGTGGTCGTTTATAACCATATATCAGCAGCCATATACCATCTGCAAAATGACCAATCTACCCTCTTCTGCTGAACCACTTGTACCAGCAGCCAAAATTACCAACCCATCCTTAATATTTTGAACCAGCAGACCGTATATATTCATGAATCAGTGGTAGATCAAGCAAAATTTACAAGATAAATTGTTTGTGTTTAAACATCTGCTGCAACATCTACTCAAACGCATAAGATATTTGCTCATGAATATACTGAAGTAACAGGAACGGTTCGAGAAATAAACATCAGTAAAATACAAGACTTCCCCTGCATCATTCTACAAGTAATCTCGAATATGACAAACTATCAGGTCATGATATAGTCTGTTTGCAGCAAACTGATAAGAAATTAACATTATGTATCAGCAGCAATGTTCATGAAATAACCAGATCAGTAGATTATTGTTCATCTCTTAACTATCTGTTCAGCAAATTCATATTAGCAACTATCTCAATCAGTTCAAGCACGTAATAAAATGTCACTGTAGCAACTCAACTCGTATTGTAGCAACTCATATCGTAGTTGTAACATCCCAAAAAATTTCAATCCAAAAATGACATGTCAGTAAAACTAAAGGGGTTTAAAAATAAAAATCCTGATTTATTGACCCATCACGATACGCGATGGGCATAGCCAAAGAGGCCATCGCGATACGCGATGGTCCTTGATGACACATCAACACGTGTCACCCGGAGGTGACACGTGGCAGACGTCGCGACACGTGGCAGAACATGTCTTAGAAAATGACACGTGCCCGCCACGTGGCAAAGGGTGTTTAAGAAAGTGACACGTGTCCGCCACGTGGCGACACGTGGCACTCTCTGAGTAACACATGTCATCGCGATACGCGATGACCAAAAAGAAAGGTTCCATTGCGTATCGCGATGGGACCACTTTTCAGCTATAAATAGGGGGTGACCACCCCATTCTCACACCACCAAAACCCACTCTCTCTCCAGAAACTTTCTCTCTCTACCTCAGTTTCCGTGCCACCGACTCGATGATCATCACCTCGTAACCCGTACCATATACCAACGACACCTCGAAGTTCGTACCGACAATCCCGACGACCGGCGTACCTCGTTTTGCGTGCCGACCTCGTAACGCGTGACGACCCCGTAAAACGTGCTGACCCAAGACGACCCAACGTCTCGCCTCGAAGTACGTGCACGACCCGGTGACACCCGAACGTTGCCTAGAATTGCATGCCGAGGAGTTGTTGATCAAGATTCTCAATATACGTGCAAGCGTCGAAGTGCTGCCCGAGAATCTAGAAAACAATAAGTCGAACAAGGTAGGGGTTCTGCCCAAATAAATATTATTATTCAAAAAGGCTTAAACCCTAGTTTGGGGTATAGCCTAGACCTTGATTAAATTATAACAATTAAATAAAATTTCTTTATAATTAAGAAATACAAAATTATATAAACAAATGTTACAACTACATATAATTTCTTTATGGTTAAGAAATATAAGTATTCATGGGAATATAGTTAAATAGTATTACTTCATGAGTAAGAAAGATAAGTTTTACCTACAAGAGGTATAGTTAGAAATAGTGTTTCTTTATGATTAAGAAACATGAGACTTTATATACAAAGGTTATAGATAAATGACGTTTCATTTTGAAGAAGAAACATATCATAGACATTTCTTCTTGAAGAAGAAACATAGTACATGATTGGCAAATAAAGAGAAGGAATTCATATCCAAAATGTTTTATTCAAACAAACAAATAATCAATCAAGGTTTAAGTTATCAAAACCAGACTAAAGGTCTGTAGCCGGATTAAGAGATGATCCGGGTATTTATATAAACCTATTTTATTATAGGTCAATCATTCAATCATTCATTCATTCACAAAAGCTTTTCAAACGAGATCACCACATCATTCAGAACAGACAGTCACAGGTGAATACGTTTAAATAAAGATTTATGGGATTACGTGATCCCTATTAAAATACAAGATAGAAAATAAAAACAACTCAGACCGAGTACACATGTGTCTGGATCCAAACATAATCAATCTAGTCTATCAGTCAAGGCTACGTGGCCGCAGACTAGAGATCATAATAAAAGTTCTCCAATGGGCATCAGTTCCCAATGGGCGTCAGTTCCTAAAGGGCGTCAGTTCCCGGAGAACCGTAATTGTGTGTGTATGGCAAGTGGTGCAAATCCCAGAAATAAGATACGTTTCTGCTGAGATTGTTTCATGAAAACTATCTTGTCAGTCAAAGAAAGATTTATAAAATGTTTTTAGAGTCAACGATTTACCAGCATATCACTGACGTATCCCCTCCCCCCCCCCCAAATATTACAGGAAATAAAGTTAGCACAGGTAGCATGGAATTATAGCCAACTCATGAAGATAGATGCTCGCAAGGTAGAGATGGCTCAATATTTTAAATTATTAAAATATTGCAAACAATATTACAAAGTTTTATAAATAAAACAAAGGTTTGAAAATCAAACTCTTGAATATTTATTATTCGAGAAGCCTTATATTAAATCAAATATTTTGTTATATTTTACAAATAAACTAATGTTTCAAAACATAAATTAGTATTTTATTATAAACTAAAGACTTCCGCTAAAACTCTGATATATTTTCAAAATAGGTACCAACTATTCGTCACACGCCTAGGCCCTAAGTGAGGGTGTGACATTAGTGTAGCGACTCGTGAACAGTACACACGGACCACTGTAGCACCCTAAATTATCATTTTCCCCCAAATCTTTAACATAAGAGCCCTAATTTCTTAGATTCGAAATTAAGCACTTGATACACAAAATAAATAATTGAAATCTCATCGAATCGTCTTAAAATCATTATTTTATCAACAATCATTCATCAATTTCATCAAACAATCCGATTTGTATAATCTCATATAAACGAAGTTGACCAAAAACGAACCGAAAATTGTAGATCTAGACGAATTTGAACTTATAGACGTGAAATTGATGTTGAATCTCCGAACTAATCATCAACGCAAACATTAATTCATAGAAATCATCTTCGAATCATCAAATTTCATCCAAAAACTTACCAAAACCCACAAAAACTTCAACAAACTCCAAGTTTGACGTCCATGGCGGATTCAAGAGCGAATTGAATCAAAATTCAGCAGCTAGTCTGAACGATTCGGTAACCCTGATCTGATACCAATTGACAAGACCCGAGCCCCGGTGCGGAAGCGTGAATATTCATTATTAACGGAGGAGCTCGAATCTAGAGTAGGATTGAATCGCACTCGTATTCACTCTTGAATGATATTTGGATGGATGAGATGTATTGGGAGGAAGCGTAATTCTATTAACTATAATCAATAAAGTAGGATGAACACATATATGTAACCGAAACACAAAAAAGATAGAAATGGTAGTATGATATCATTAGTCGAATGATTCTCATAAAGATGAACCACTAATACATACATTCATACATACACAAGAAATATCATCCACCTAAGGAGAGCTCATCCCGGGGAGGAGACTCTCTCATAATGATAAATCCCTAGGTCACAATACACAATACACTCAATACTAGACAAATGAATAAAAACATCTATTTATACTACTCTAGCATGAGTGGGTCTTCAAGCCATCCACCCTTGGTTGAGGTCAAACAATATATTTTTCACCCACATATTAATTCGATGCGTCGGTCTAAAATTTAAGAACCAACACGATTATTATTATTTTTTGTTAAATTTGTATCACACACTTTTTTATGTCTTATGTTCATGTATGACATGTATCTTTTAATAATATCACTTTTTGGGTTATGCCACTGTTTACACTAATTGTTTATCTTTTAATAATAAGACTTTTGTTGTTTTGTTTTATAGGGGTCCACTAAGTGTTTTTGTTTAATGGATATTTGTTGGTTTTTTCTCTTTTCATTTACCTCTTATTGTTCCTTTTTACCCTAACATTTGTTTTTATATTGTATTACATTTAAATTTCTTCTTCTATTTCCCAATCATTACGTCGTACCATCTAACCTCCATTTTCTTCCATTATAAAAGGAGATACTTGAACCCTCAATTTGTACACCCATCTCTAAAATTTTAATTATGTCTACACCTCGTCGTGGATTAGACTTTTTCGAAGATGAAAAAATATTCTTCTTCTTATAGGTTCTTTATACCAAAAAGAGAAAATCAAACTGCTCTCAAAACTTACCCCAACTTTAGCGAACCAAAAAGTTGAAGATGTTAAATGTAAGAAACCGAAGATTAAGAAGACCAAAGTTGAGCCAAGTTGCATAAAATGACTAAGTCAAGGTGAACAATATCTTGACGATGAATGGATGTTGTATTACTATTTTCACAACCCCCTTCCTAACTTCACTGCTCTTTATCCATACTGTTACAACCTCAATTTTCAACTAACGATGTTTTACAGTGAGGCGCGTGACACACCAGGATCTAACCACGTGTCCTATTGAACAACCATTTAATAGAGTGAAAATCTCTTTACTAAAACTCATTAATGAGAGTAAATACAATTATAGTGTATGTTACGTTTGCGGAAGCGTAAAACAAATACAAGTTGTATATAACTAGTTCACAGTTAAATTCCTTGACACAACAATTCATATAATCGAAACCAACTTGGTTGTTTGATAAAATCCATGCAACCACAATACAATCCTAACTCCTGATATGCACCTTAGTGACCTGAGAAAAACATGCTTAAAAGTGCCAACACAATGGTTGGGGAGTTCATAGGTTTGTATCGAAAAACAAGTTCTTTGAATAAGAATATAATGTAAGCATTGTCTTAAGTAGTGTAGTGTGTCCATTGTGACCGAAGCTGACATCCGGTCGAGTTTTAGCGAAGGTTGGGTTTGTCAAACCCAGTCGTAGTACTTAATATTATCCCACCAGTTAACCTTAGTTAATGGTCCAATTTGTGTGAGGACTTTCAGTTTATAAGTTCACTTTGTATATGTGTAATAAATAACAATGTACAAGATCCAAAAAGGTTTGAGCATGCATTCTCCTCCAAAAGGAGAATTTAAAAGAGAGGTTGTGAAATTCACCTCGAAAGCGTTTAAATGTAAGTTAACTAGTAAGCGAAAATTCGGTACAAGTGCCCTAAAGTTTTACAAGTACCTGAGTAATGTGTAGTGGTTCCTAGAACCTCTAGTATCCAAAAAATCCCATTGTTTACTGACGTTTGACCAAAGTTTGTCCTTTTTTTACTTTGATCGAAGTTTGACTTTTCTTGACCTTTGACCACAAGGTCCAACTTGTTGATTGCTAACGAAAATGTTTGACCGAATTGACTGTATGACCAAGTTTGACCAAGTTGACCAGATGACACGTTGGTGACTTATAATTGAATATGTTAACTTATAATTGCTAAGCGACATTTCTAGTTACATGTTTAGCAATCAAGCATGGCATGAACACATATTCGCTTTTCATGTAACCATTATGGTCTAGCCAAATGTTTAGCATAACCTAGCTCAACAAGTAAGACTAGCCATTTAGTGAACGTAGTTTGTAATTGACAAATCAAGTTACAATTACCTATCAAAACAAATAATGCACAATTGGTCATTAGACACTCAAAATCTCATGTAACACAAAGCTGAATATTTCAAGGCGGATTCTATGCTAGAAAAACCTATTTTTTTACGTTATCAAAACATTGAATTAACTTATTAATTTTTTTTCACCGAAAAGTCTTAGATACATCCCATATTTTTCTTATAATTTTCATACTTGCCAAAAAACGTCACAAAAATTCATAAAAAGATAGTAACCTATGTTTAGCTATTTTCACGCGCAACAATATGCAATTATCCTGAAGAAAAATCCCTATTAGTCCAATTCATGAAAGACCAACTAGGTATGATTCTTAATTCAGCCCATAACATTCCAGAAGAGGAATCGACCAATTCACCTAGTTAACTCGAGATACACCATTTACAAATTAGACCAGAATATTAATCATCTAGGCAGCCTAGACACATGAATTTGTAAAATCATAAAAAGTACTAAATCTAAGTCCAAAACTAGATTCGAAGTAGTAAGTCATAGAATCAATAATTTCTCAAAGTCACTTACTTAACACCGATTATTATCATCAACAAACATCACAACTAATTCTGTCAGCAACCAGGTTTCAATCCAAACTTATGTAAAGCATGTTTCTAACAACCCTAAGGCCCTAAATCACCAATGAATCATTAACCACAAAGATCCATAGTTTATCCATTCTTTAAAGAAATATTTTTGATCATTTAGAGTTTTTATGTAAATCCATAATCAACACAACAACAGTGATCAACATGATCCAATCTTTCATCTGTTAACTTTTAATTGTAGTTTCATAGTTTAGACATCATTGGGATACTAAATCCCATAATCCCTACTTTTAAATATGTGATCTTTAATTTCGCGTAGATCTTCAATTGGGATACTAAATCCCATAATCCCTACTTTTAACTTTCATCTTTGTTTTCTTGAGATCTTCAATTTCGCTTAGGATAATCTTGTTGGTTTTGTTCTGCTGCTCCATGTATGCCTTAACCTTTGAAAACATAGTATAAACATCATTGCTAGAAGTTACCACAAAAGCGTCAGCAAAGGAATTTGAGCCTTGGAAGACTGGAGTTTGCATCTTGCTCCCAGCATCATTGGTCCTCTGTACTCCCGCGGGTGGAAGAGGCATCAGCAATGAAGCTTTTGATGAGAGAGTAAGTGATGAAGGCATGGTAGTTGAAGCAGCTGTTTGTTGAGAGGCCATTGGTAATGGTATAGGTTGAAAAGGCTGAAAACTGATGATAAATCTTCTAGATTAAAGCACCACTTTCACCACGGTGGACACCAAATTGGTTTGGTCAAAAATCGGTTTAAGGATAATGTAACCAAATATGTTTTGTGAGTAAGAGTTCTTGTATAATGATAATAAATATGTAATAAAAATATGGATGAACACCGAGATTTGTTACGAGGAAAAGCCCTTGATCGGATTATGATCGTTGGCACAAAAACCCCAGGTGATGAAAAATGTCTGTCACCACTATATTAATAAACAAAGGGGTTACAAGGTTGAAGATTATGATCAGTGAATACAATGAATCTAAGTGTATGTGAATATCTCTAAAGTAATCTCTGCGTATTGTATATCGCGTGTGTTGTGTGTTCCTAGTTGATCATGTGTCAATTTAAATATATAAAATAACAAACTAAAACTCCTATTAATCCGCCACTTTTCCAGTAGATACGTTGCACTCCTTTTGACCACGTGCCACTTCCCATGGACTGCGAACTAATAGGTATACCAAGTCTTTTAGCTGTTATACTTGTTTAACATAACATCATGTAAAGAAAGCAATCGTTAGTGAATAATAGGTACTGAGGATCCTTGATCCTAATACGATCTGGAACATATATTAAGGATAATTGATCCAGAAGTCACGTAAGGATAACATATCCTCAACACAAAATATATGTGCCCTAACAATGACTTTTACCAAATATTGACTTTTTTTAACCTTTGTCCAAAAGGTTCAACCTTGTTGACCTTTGACCGTTGACCAAAATGTTTGACCGTATGACCAAGTTTGAACGAGTTGACCAGGCGAACCGTTGGTGACTTATAATCAATTATGTTAACTTATAATTGCTAAGTGACATATATAGTTTCATGTTTAGCAATTAAGCACCACATGAATACATATTCGCTTTGCACGTAACCATTACGGTCAAGACATGAGTTTACCATAACCAAGCTCAATAACTAAGCCTAGTGTGACACTCGTCAATTTCAGGTTAACTCGGTTAACCCGAACTCCGTTAATTCAAACTCAAGATCACACGAACTATGTCATTCCAGTTAACGCATTTCTCATTGCATTTAATTAGAGTTTAAACGACACATGACAATCATTACACAAGTAGTCTTTCGAAGTTTCACCGAATCACACACGAGTCGACTCAAACCATTGGTGAACTAACAACAAATATTATAAACAAGTACTTGGTATAAATACGTGTTATGTTTTTATGTAATTTAGTGCTTGCAAGTATAACATCGTATTATGGATGAGAAAGACTAGTTTGTGCTAGAATTAAACTAAATAGACGTTGAGGGTGCAAGTTGTAACATGTGATATATTTAATTAATATATAAACAAATTAATAACAAACCCTAACCCTCTCCCTCTTGCGACGGAAGCCCCCCCCCCCCTTGTTCGACAACACATACACACACATACAATAATTCTTGCAAGCTCGTTGAAGGTTCAAGGTATAAATTAGGTGACTAAACACTCTCTCCAGCCTATTCCATTAATTTAAGTGCATGATTAAGCATGATAATCATAAAACCAAAATGTTAAAGATTGATTATTGATGAGTTAGGGTTGCATGCATGGTAAATTGTTCATAGATTAATAGTTTGTTGAAGTTTGGAAAAAACTGATGCTGGACAGAATCATAATTGCATGTTAAAACGGCTGTAACTTGATCTTAATGATATGTTTTGAAGTGCTTATTGATTCTATCATGTATTAGTTCGAGTCTAGTTTCTAAAGAATCCGAGTTTGTAATTTTTGGATGTGTGGAAGTCAGCTTTTATTAATTTACAATTCAGTTGCGCAATTCTGATTCGGGAAGTCTTCTGATAGGCAGTTTTGTAAATAGTATATTTCACTAACGACAAGACCAATTTAGTTGATTCCACTTCTGGAAGTTAATAATTTTGTAATTGGAATAGTCAAGAACTCTTTGTTGCGCATGATAATTGTTTTGGACAAAAATCTGCTAAAAATCAAGTATCCAAATATGTTATGTGAGGTAAGGTGCTAACTTGATAATGACAAGTGTATAAACGCGATATTGATGAACGCAAAGGTTTGATCACGAGGGAAAAAGCCCTTAACCAAGATAGTCTTACTTCTGTCAAAACTTATCGAGGTAATCTTTGAAGAAATGACGTCGGTCAAGGATTAATAAGCTAATCATTGGTCGAATCACTTCAATCAAGGATCAACAAGGTAACCTTTGGTCGATGAGTATATGATTATCGTGGTCTCCGGCACAAAAAACCCCCGGACGGTGAAAACAATCACCGTCGATTATATTGATAATAAAAGGTGGTTACAAATGTTGTGGAGTATATGATCGAGATTACAAAGTAAGCTAGTGTGTAGAGAGAATGTTTGCTTCTGCTCTAGTGTGTGTGATAGTACATGTGTTTTCCTACTCGATCATAGCTCGTTTAAATAAGATAACATCAATAACACTATTTCCTAATTATCCGGAAGTCTTCCACCTAGCCGCTCCACGACCTTTGACCACGTGCCAATAGCCATCCAGTAGCGAGATAAGCGGTAGACCAAGTCTAGATACCGTTGTTGTTATTTAAACATCAATCTTCAAGTGAATTCATCTATAATCAGCTATGTTGAATTAGGATCCTGGATCCACATTCCAGCTAGAGGATGTTCTGTGAGGATAATTGATGCAAGTACGTCTTAAAATTGCCACACCTGTCTAACACATCACCATACTAAACGCAATCATTAGTAAACAAATAATACCGAGAATCGTTGATCCTTCATATCCTGATACATATTTCAAGGATAAACTATCCATAAGATAGTTAAGGATAAAGGATCCTCAATATAAAAATCATGGCCTAACAATTGCCCCCAAAATGGCGGGTGATTGGGCGAAACAGCTGTCATTTTGAAATTCAAAACTGCTGCGAAAACTGATAGATGGGACGGTTTTGCCAGAATATTTACCATTTAGCCCTCAAGGTTAATTATAACCGTCTATATATGCCGCCCTATATCTTTGATTATAAACACGCCTTCGTCCGACGCATCAGGTATCCTCCCTACCTTTCTTTCTTATTTTCTTTAATCATGTCTGCTGCCTCATCTTCTTCTTCTCCGGCCCCTTCTAAACCTTCCGTACATTCCTCCGAGGGTTCCGAGTTAACTGAAATGGAACCCCAGTGTCTACTTGCCAACCCATCTTCCGAAATCTGTAAGCTTATGGATCCCAAGGTCGAAAACTTTCGTACGTTGTTTCCCCTAAAAGTACTATTCTGACCCTACGAATCCAGTATCAGATACGATGTGTATTCCAAAGTTTGGATCTGTTTTCTGGCAACTCCATTTTAAATCGGCTACAAATACCCTTTTCCCTCCTTTACCCAAAGTTTCTTCGACTCAACCGGCATATCCTACATACAGGCTATGCCAATGATCTGGATGGTTCTGAGCACTATCGAAAGGATCATCAAATAGGAGAAGTTCGATTTTGTCTTCCCGAGTTGTCATATCTGTATACCCTCACTACCCATAGTCCTGCTCGCTTCATCTTCAAGTCCAAGTCCCGACAGCCCCATCCGATCCTAAAAGCCACTCTAAATGATTCCGTGTGGAGGAATCAGTTTTTCTTTGTAAAACGTGATTCAATACCAGGGGGGACTGATCTTCCTTCAACGTGGGTCACGAAGGGTAGGATCCTGGATCCTTAAGGAATAGCAGGATCCTTTATTCTTTAATTTTAATCCTTATTCTTTTTTATTGTCTACAGTTGAGAACTTCGCTTCATTGAGTAAGCTACCTGGAACAGAAGAGAAAGCAAAACGGTTCCTAGCACTGGATACCGAAGTTAGGACCTTTCAAGCTCGGTTTGTTGAAGGTTTTTTTGATATCTCCTCAAGTTCAAGCATGTCAAGTAAGTTAATAATTTTAAGGTAAATAAAATAAAATACTTATATGTCGATTTCTCTTCTACAGGCACCAAGAAATCTGGAAAGTAGGCTCTCAAGTTCTCCCTAGACGACATCGACTGTATGGTTACTTCTCCTGCTGTCAAGAAGGAGGCTTCAAAGGCAGGCACTAGCTCCGAACCCAAGACTGCCACGACCAGGGCCAAGTCCGCAGCTTCCAAGAGGAAAAGATCCTCTGATCCCGAGACTCATTGCGACATTGTCTGCTCTGTAAGTATACTGTATTTTCTCCTTTAGTATTTTAGGATCCAGTATTGTCCCAATCTTGATATGAAATTTATTGATAGGCTGTGATCGCTATGAGGGATCACTACGAAAAGACTATCCTTCAGATGAGCGAGAAAATGTCAGGGTTAGGGAAAGCTGTGGTTGCTAAGGACAAGGCTATGATCCAGCTCTCCAAGGAGAAGAAACAATTGGAGGATTAGCTATCCTTAGCCGAAGCCCAACGTCAAGAAGCAATGGATTAGGAGACTGATGAAGCCAAGGTGTGGGCTGCCAGGTCGATATTCCAGGCGCGGATCAAGATGGCGATGGAGGCCGGTGATCCCGCTTTTGACAAGTCGGCCTAGGATGTGGAGAAATGGAAGGCTGTTCTTGACGACCTTGGTGGTAAGGATGATGAGGAGATGGTTGAGAAAACCGAGGCTGGGACCAGTGGCGTTAAAGAGGCGGTTGAAGCTGGCAAAGGGGAAGGTGATGTTGCGGTTGAAGATGCGGCTTAAGTTGGCAATAAAGGATATTAAAGACAAGGCCCGAGCCCACTTTTTGTTTAGTGTTGATGTTTTTATGAACAATTTCTATGGTCTTTAATAAACAATAGTAATTAGGATAAAAGATCCATGATCCTTAAGACAATCTACGGGGGTGACAAAGGTGGAGGGATCCTCTGTTTGCGGGGATGAAGCCTTTGTTGCCCCTGTTTTTTAAATTTCCTGCACTTTTGAACCGTTAGTAACTCTTACTTAACCCGGATGGATGGTCCATCTTTTCGTATGGTGAAGTCCGGGTTGAGAATTTTGAATAAGTCCTTGGGGCTTATTTTAATTAATATATAAATCTTTTGACTATTTACTTGTTATTTATTTTCAAAAACTTGTTAGATGTAATTTTAGCATTGTTAATAGTTTGACAAATAATCTTGAGTAAAAGATTTTTAGGATAAAAGATCTTTAAAAATCGTTTAGAATAGAATATCCTTAAGGAAAAAAATATTTAGAAAAGAATATACTTAAATCATAAATCTTAGGATAAGACATCCTTAATAGTTGATAAAATTTATAAAAGAGAATTTTCTTGAAGGGCAAATTTTAGGATAAAGTATCATTAATATAGGAAAATTTTTAGTAATCAAATAACTTTAAGAGAATAGCTTTTCAAGCTAAAATACCCAAAACTATTGCAACAAATATCATACATAAGTTAATTAGCAAAGATCATACTCAACGGTCTAGATAGACCTAAGTTACTAGAAGTATTGAACTCTTAATGATCCTTTCAAGAGTAGCTTTAGGATCCGGGATCCTTAGTTTCTTGATCTTCAGAAAGAATTTATAAAATCTGCTGCAAATAATTCATATTATTAACTGGGATCAAACCCATTAAACTAGGGACAAGCCAACAAATATTCTGGGGACTAGCCCGTGCAACTGGGGACAAGCCCGTGTAATCTGGGGACAAGCCCATGCAACTGGGGACAAGCCCAACAAAATGGGGACAAGACCATAATATAAACTAGGGACAAGCCCGATAAACTGGGGACAAGCCCAACAAACTGGGGACAAGCCCAAACTGGGGACAAACCCAAAGATACGGATGTTAACTGGGGACTCGCCCAAACCGGGATTTAGCCCAAACGTGAGATAACGTGAAAATGTTATAAACCGGTGGTATGGTACGTCTACCATAAATCGTAGGATCCTCCATATAGCCGTAGACAACGAAATTGTCAGCCACTAAGCATGTACTGGTCCCGCTGCCCCGAACTATACGAAGGATAGCGTGCGCAACTGGCGATCGAGAGAAAGGTGAAAACCTTTAAACCGTAGGGGATATGACCATCGGGGGTCATATCCATACGTGGGCTAGGCCAAGAGAAATAGGATTGTACCTCGAATGTAAAGGAGAGGTGGCCAACCTCTTAGACATTGAACCTCTTTTCTAAATCTGCATTGTTACTTAAAAACTTGGAAAAAATAAAATGTTAAGAATATATTATCCTTAAATTAACAACAATTCAAATAGAATAACTGACCAGAAAGATGCTACCGATTTAAGGATCCTAGATCCTTTATTGGATAATATATCCTCTCAGGATATTGGATCCTGATCAGAAAAATATTTCTTGAGTTGGATGGCATTCCATACTCTTGGTAACCTGTTGCCTTCCATTGTGAGCAAATGATATGCCCCCTTTCTTGCTTCCGACTCAATTTGATAAGATCCTTCCCACTTGGGCGCTAGCTTCCCATCAGCCGGATTTGTTTTGTTTTGGAAGGCTTTTCTCAACACTAGATCTCCTTCTTGAAACCTTCTGATTCTGATATTTTTGTTGTATGCCCGAGCTACCCTTTGTTGATAAGCTGTCATTCTGATCTTTGCTAGGTCTCTGAGTTCTTCTATAGTATCCAAGTCTTCAAGAAGGATTTCTTCGTTGGCTTCAGGATCACGGATGCTCGTCCTCGCAGTAGGAACCACAATTTCTGTTGGGATCACAGCTTCTGATCCAAACACCAAAGAGAACGTTGTTTGGCATGTTGCATTTTTTGGTGTAGTCCTGTCTGTCCAAAGAACATAAGGAAGTTCTTCAGCCCATTCTCCCTTCTTTGATCCTAGCTTCTTCTTTAGATTGTTGATGATAATCTTGTTGCTAGACTCTGCTTGACCATTGGCTTGAGGATAAACCGGAGTGGAAGTAATCATTTTGATGCCTCAACTGTCACAAAAGTTAGTGGTTCTATTCCCGATAAACTGGGAACCATTGTCACATACAATCTCAGCAGGAATACCAAATCTAGTTATAATATTTTGTTTAATAAAAGATATTACTTCCCTTTCTCGGATTTGTACAAATGCTTCTGCCTCAATCCATTTGGAGAAATAGTGAGTCATAGCAAGCATAAAGACCTTTCCACCGGGTGCTTTTGGTAGCTTGCCCACAATATCCATACACCATTTCATGAAGGGCCATGAAGAGGATATAGGATACAGAGGCTCCGCCGGCTGGTGAAGGATGTTCGCGTGTCTTTGGCAAACATCACATTTCCTTGAATACTCCACTGCATCCTTCTTCATTGTTGGCCAGAAGTATCCAGTTCTGAGTATCCTGGAATAACGCTCTTCCACCTGTGTGATTGCCGCAATATCCTTCGTGAAAATCCTTGAGTACTTCTTGGATCTCAGGATCCTCAATGCATCTCAAATATGGACCTGCAAGAGATTTTCTATATACCATATCATTTAACAAGATATATTGGGATACCTTGAGTTTGAAGGACTTGGGATTTTCTGTGGTTGGAATTTCTCCAGTCTGAATATAGTTCTTGATTGGATGGATCCATGATCCTTTGTTATTTGAGGATAAAGGATCCCAGAGCACGATTTCTTTGTCATTTGTTATCTCTCCAACTTCCTGTTCTCCTATTGCTGGCGAGAGAATGTGGATTATTGGGATTTTCAAATCCTCAGGAATCTTCAGAGATGAGGCTAAGTTTGCTAAGGCGTTTGCCCCAGTGTTTTCTTCCCTCGGTACCTGTGTAATACTAAATATTTTGAAGGATTTTGATAACTCCTTCATGACATCTAAATATTTCATTAGTTTCTCACCTTTAACAGCATACGAGCCATTAAAGTGGTTAGTTATCAATAAAGAATCTACCTAAACTTGAAGATACCTGATTCTCTTGCTTTTGGCTAATTGCAAACCTGCGATTAGAGCCTCGTACTCTGCTTTATTGTTTGTCTCCTGGAACTCACAAGCTATGGATTAGGGTAATATGTCCCCCTGTGGCGATTTCAGTAGGATCCCCAATCCTGTTCCACTCACGTTGGATGCTCCATCAGTGAAGAGTATCCAAGGATCCTTGATCCTTTCCAGTTGTTGGACCTCCAAGTTAGCTTCTTTTTGTAGATCACTAGTGAAATCAGCCACAAAGTCCGTTAGTGCTTGAGACTTGATTGTTGTTCTTGGCTCGTATTGGATATCGTATGCACTTAATTTTAAAGCCCACTTAGCCATTCTACCTAACAACTCTGGTTTTCTAAGAACATTCTTTACAGGATAGTTAGTTCTCAAAATAATATGATGAGTTTCAAAATAATGTCTCAGTTTAGTATAGGCCATAATAAGTGCAAGAATTAATTTCTCTAAATGGGGGTACCTGGATTCTGCATCCAAAAGACTCTTACTTACATAATACACAGGGTGTTGTTCATCATCATGGTCCTTTACCAAGATGGCACTTACTGCATTACCTGACACTGCGCGGTAGAAAAATAAGGGTTCTCCATCTATAGGCTTCATCAAGGCTGGTGCTGAGGATAAGTAATCCTTCAAGGCCTTGAGTGCAGCCTCATGCCTTTCAGTCCACTCAAATTTCTTGTTCTTTCTGAGAATATCATAGAAGTCTTTGCACTTCTCGGAGGATCTTGAAAAGAATCTATTCAAAGTTGCTATTCTTCCAGTTAGTCTCTGGACATCTTTGACATTTGTAGAAGATTTCATATTGATAATGGCTTCGATCTGCTCTAGGCTTGCTTCAGTTCCTCTCTTTGTGACCATATATCACAGAAACTTACCAGCCTTAACACCAAAGTGGCATTTGGACGGATTCAGTTTCATGTTATATCGGTCAAGGATATTGAATGCTTCTTCAAGGTCCCTGAGGTGATCCTCTGCTTTTTTCGACTTATCACCATATCATCTATGTATACCTCCATAGTCTTGCCCAATTGGTCCTTGAACATCATGTTGACTAGTCTTTGGTACGTTGCTCCTGCATTTCTTAGTCCAAACGGCATAACAGTGTAACAATATATGCCGGTTGGAGTCATGAATGATGTATCCTCTTGATCAGATGGTTCCATCTGGATTTGTTGAAATCCAGAGGAAGCATCCATAAAGGTGAGCATTTCATGTCCAGCCGTTGCGTCCACCATGGCATCTATATGTGGTAATGGGAAAGGATCCTTGGGGCATGACTTGTTTAAATCCGTGAAATCGACACACACCCTCCACTTTCCATTCTTTTTTGAAACAACGACCACATTAGCTAGCCATCGAGGATATTGAACCTCTCTGATCATACCGGCCTTAAGAAGTTTTTCAACTTCTTCTTGTATGATCTTGTTCCTCTCAGGAGCGAATTTTCTTCGCTTCTGATGGACGGGTTTAACAGTTAAATCAAGGCTGAGTTTATGAGTGATTACCTCTTTTGAAATACCTGTCATGTCTAAGTGCTTGAAGGCAAAAGTAGATCTTCTTCGCCCTAAGAAGGATATTATATCCTCCTCGATCTTACTGGGATACTGGATCCTAGGAACACCTTTATTTCTGGATCTTCGGGGTCTAGTGATAATTCTTTAAGGTCTTTCTCCCGAACTTCCAGTACGTCCCTAGGATGTTGTTGTAGTTGCTATGCTATAGTTGGTTTGGCTGTTGGCTTCATTGATGATGAATAATAGTTCTTGGCCTCTGCCTGGTCACCCACTATCTTTACAACTCCCCAAGGAGTAGGTAGTTTGATGCATTGGTGATAAGTGGAAGCTATAGCCTTCATTCCATGGAGCCAAGGCCTGCCTAAAATAACATTACAACTGGAAAGGTTATCTATTACACAAAATTTTTGGTATGAGTTTAACCCTTCAATATAAATTGGGAGGTTGATGTCCCCCAATGTCTTCTTGGTTTCACCACTGAAACCGACTAACACCGATGTTCTAGGAATGATTTATGAATCCGGGATGTTCATCTTCTTGAGGACATCGTGTTGGATAATGTTGACCGAGCTGCCACCGTCCACTGGGATCCTGCGTACATAATGGTTAGAGATAAATAAAGCAATAATCAAACCGTCATGATGAGGATCCTGAATGTTCAGCTTGTCTTCCTCATCAAAGAATATTCTCTTGTCTGTTGTTAATGTGTTTGACACTATTGGAAGATCTCCGTTATCCATTTTGATCTCCTTGGCGAGTCTTTTTTCTGCAGAGAAAGAAGTTCCACATATGTCTGAACCTCCGGAGATGAAGTTGACCGCTTGCACATCTAGCTTGTCTTGATGAGGATCCTGGATCCTTGAATTGAAAAAGATTCTTTGATCAGTCACTCGAGTAGTGGGGATGAGCGGTCTTCTCTCATTATTCAACTCGAATTCTTCCACAGGACTTTCTTCTATGGCACAAGAATCTCTAAATAATTCGTAGTCTCTGGAGACAAAGTTGATCACATGAACATCTGGCGGTGGTGGTGTTGCTTTCTGTAGAAGATCTTCAGGATCCTGGATTTTGGATTTCTTCCTTCCCAAGAGTTCTTTGAAGTGACCCTTGCTCAGGAGGTATCCAATTTCCTTCCTTAAGCCGATGCATTCGTCTGTCGCGTGACCAAAATCTTCGTGGAAGGCGCACCACTTAGACTTGTCCTTGAAGCCGACAACCTTCTCATTCTTTCGGGGCCACCTCGCTTTTTCTCCTAGATCCTTCATGGCACATATCAGGCCATGAGTGTCCACAGAGAAACAATAGTCGGAGATACAGGGATAGTCTTCATCGTCATCTCCTTCTTCAACTGCCCATACGTTCTGATTGTTGAACTTGGCGTATGGCTTCGAATTGTTGTTCCTATTCCAGGATCCTTTATTCTTTTCGGGAGTCTCTTGTTTCGTTTGTCCCCCGAGACGATCCTGGATCTTTTTATCTTCTTCTAAGCGGATGTATCTTATTGCCCTGTTTCTGACTTCATCTAATATCCTGCATGGAGTCATCACTAAATCATCATAAAACGGGGAGCTCTTTTGAATTACCATTTTGAATGCTTCAACAGCAGTAGTCATATCAAGGTTTGGGATTTCTAGAGCTTCCTTGCCGAACCTGGTGACGAAATCCCTAAGGAATTCATCACTAGGTTGAACAACATGATATAAATCACTGGTTAACCTCTCAAATTTCCGACTACAGGAAAATTGAGTGTTAAACAAATTAACTAAATGAGAGAAAGATGTGACCGAGAAAGGGGGAGACTTAGCAGCCATTTTAGTTCAACTCCCGTTAGTGTTGCTCCAAATACTTTGCAAAGGCAAGCCTCCTTGAGTCTTTCAGGAACAGGATTAATTTTCATCCTTTCCCTATACTGGGCAACATGTTCCTCCGGATCGGTGCTCCCATCATACGTCTTCATGTTGGGAGTTTGGAACCGCTTCGGGATTTCAGCATCACATATGGGCGAAGCGAATCTGGATAATCTGTGACTTCCCTCTGGTATCTCAGGAATTGGACGTATTACTCCCGGGACACTGGATATCATATCCTTTAGCTTCTGTAACTCCTTGGCTATGGCCTGGTTGATACCTGAATCCTGCATGGGAACATGGTTAGTATCTAAAGATATAGGATCGTACCAGTTACCTCTCTGCTGGGTGGAGTTTGGTATTCCAGACGAGTAGCTGGGATAAGAGGAGTCAGCAATCGGAGTGGGTCCTCCAGAAGCTATGGTCTGCATGGGGATTATGTCCCCGTCATGGACTTCGGAAGATCGTTGATGTTGGGATTCAAAGGATCCTTGATAAGGAATTTCGGAGGATCCTGGCGGAAGCATCCCTGATCTCCTTTGGAACATCAAGGAACTCTGCACTGGTTGACCCATTGACCCATGGTTGAAGCTAGATGGTCCTTGCTGGAAATTTGAGTATCCTTGGATCTGATGACCCATGGATCCTTGTTGAAGGATGGATGATCCTTGCTGAAAGGCTGAGGATCCTTGAGTCTGAGGACCCATGGATCCTTGTTGAAGGATGGATGATCCTTGCTGAAAGGCTGAGGATCCTTGAGTATGAGGACCCATGGATCCTTGTTGAAGGATGGATGATCCTTGCGGAAACTGAGCCAGGGATCCTGGACTTGTGAAATCCAGCATCCTAGGCATCAGAGGGGTGAGATCCTCTACTGGCCTCTTAGATTTCTTGATGTCTTCGATCTCACGCAGGATCCTTTGGTTGGTCTTGTTTTGTTGCTCCATATATGCCTTAACCTACGAAAACATAGATGGAACATCATTGTTAGTGTTAACCACTGGCGCAGTAGCATCGGTTTTTGAGCTCTGGAAGACTGGTAGTTGCGTCTTACTTCCAGAAGCAGCAGCTTTTGGTGCTCCCATGATTGGCGAAGGCAACGGCGGCAAGGTCCTTGAGGAGAGAGAAAGCGAAGACGACATAGTTGACGATGCAGAGGTGGATTGAGAGGCCATTGCAAGTGATATGGGTATGAAAACTGTAAATTGATAGGAATAATTCGGATTATAGCACCAATTGCCCCACGGTGGGCGCCAAATTGTTTTGGACAAAAATCTGCTAAGGATCAAGTATCCAAATATGTTATGTGAGGTAAGGTGCTAACTTGATAATGACAAGTGTATAAACGCGATATTGATGAACGCAAAGGTTTGATCACGAGGGAAAAAGCCCTTAACCAAGATAGTCTTACTTCAGTCAAAACTTATCGATGTAATCTTTGAAGAAATGACGTCGGTCAAGGATTAATAAGCTAATCTTTGGTCGAATCACTTCAATCAAGGATCAACAAGGTAACCTTTGGTCGATGAGTATATGATTATCGTGGTCTCCGGCACAAAAAACCCACGGACGGTGAAAACAATCACCGTCGATTATATTGATAATAAAAGGTGGTTACAAATGTTGTGGAGTATATGATCGAGATTACAAAGTAAGCTAGTGTGTAGAGAGAATGTTTGCTTCTGCTCTAGTGTGTGTGATAGTACATGTGTTTTCCTACTCGATCATAGCTTGTTTAAATAAGATAACATCAATAACAGTATTTCCTAATTATCCGGAAGTCTTCCACCTAGCCGCTCCACGACCTTTGACCACGTGCCAATAGCCATCCAGTAGTGAGATAAGCGGTAGACCAAGTCTAGATACCGTTGTTGTTATTTAAACATCAATCTTCAAGTGAATTCGTCTATAATCAGCTATGTTGAATTAGGATCCTGGATCCACATTCCAGCTAGAGGATGTTCTGTGAGGATAAATGGTGCAAGTACGTCTTAAAATTGCCACACCTGTCTAACACATCACCATACTAAACGCAATCATTAGTAAACAAATAATACCGAGAATCGTTGATCCTTCATATCCTGATACATATTTCAAGGATAAACTATCCATAAGATAGTTAAGGATAAAGGATCCTCAATATAAAAATCATGGCCTAACAATAATGACTGCTGTGTACCTACTGTGTTGTTTTGACTGTTGTGATAAAACCGTGTAAGCTAAAAATATAATAAAAATATTTTTAGAAACCTATATCATGTGTGCTTCTGTGATGAAATTTGGTGATTTTATCTACATGTTATGGATAGTGAAATAGAGTAATCTTGATGTGTTAAATTCTGACTTGGTAATTTAGCTGCTGAATGCTTGATTTAAATGTGAAAAATAATTATTTGACCGATGTTTGCAATATGTTTGACATATTTTTTCCTGTGGTAGATGTTTTACTGATAATGTATCATAGTAACATTTAAATACCATACTTAATCACACCCGTAATTTATCACCAACGTGTTTGTCGAGTCGCACTAGTTTCACAAACGTAAAACGAACACATCTCATGAAAAATTTTTACATGTCGAGTCTAGAGACTCACTCGTGGTTCAAACACTTAGAAATCTCGTTTTTGGTATTAGAGCACTATTGAGGATTCCTTTTACGCACGCTTTTCCCGGATTTTGATAACTTTGCAAACAATGAGTTTCACGACCCCTTTTACTCTTTAACGTTTTTATTAGGGGGAGATAACATACTCCAAACGCTTCAGATTTTGTTTATTATATATATATATCACTTGTAAGGCTAAGTGGCAACAAACCAACTAAGCCCTTCAGAACTATTGAACTGGTTAATATTGGATAATAGCGAGTCAGTGTTGGGTAGTACTACTGGGATTGACAAACCCCACCCAACTCTAAACTCGGCTGTAGGTCGAGTGGGTGTAATTTTTGTTGGGTTTCTATGGAATTTATAAACTTAGTTAACCATTTAACTAGTCACAATTAAGGCGGAAGCGTGATGTTTACAAACTAAACATATGTATCCATGTTTATATATATGTTACAAGTTTATAAAATGTGTACATGAACAACCTAATTTATTCATGTTATAAGATTACCAATAATCTATTTACTAGAAACCCGAAACAAGGATCAAATGATACGGAAAAGCTAAACTATCAAGCTTGTAAACACTTACATTCTTAACCCTTTAAGAGTTTAGTAGATGGTTGAAGAAGATGATGATGTGAATGCAAGACTTTCAAAGGAAAACCCTCAAACGGAATATACCCCGAGCCTCCAACACACACCGAGCTATGCTAGGAAGCTTGAACACGAAAAACCCGAGACCCGAGCCCTTCCTTTTTCTTTTTGCCGTAAACAAGAAAGAAAGAAAGAAAGGAAGAGTTGTTGTTATTCTCTTTACTTGAAAGTCTTGAACCTTTTATATAATGAGATCATATCTCAATCAAATCATTTGTTAGGTTTTAGTCAAGTGATCCTTACTCAACCTCCAACAAACCTTACCAACTTTGACCAAGTGTATGGAGTGTGTATGACTCATGTTTTTATCATATGTTTTATACCTTATAAAATATATAAACACCCCATCTTTTATAAAACATTTTATAAAGGAACACATGGTTAAATAATCATTCCAATAATAATTATTTGAATAAATAAATTAACCAATTAATTTATTTAACACTTTCAAGTAATTATTCAGAAACCCGATTTCTGAATGTGTCGTGTTCTGTATTTGTTCTATAGATCTTATCTTAACAAATACATAATTGGTGTGTGTCTAACTCGTTATTGGGTATGACCCGTCTTGGATCAAACACGGCTAGTCACATTAACATAATTATGTGTCTCGGGCATATGGTATTCCAACAATCTCCCACTTGCACGTGACTCATAGGAAGTTAATGCTAATGGTGAATACCGCCTAACAACAGGTCACCACCCCTAGTGTGTTTGACTAAGTGCCATTCAATAACATCATCCCCTTCAAGTCCATACTTGATATGATATAGGTAAGTCTTATCATTACATCCCTTTGTTCTAGATGTCCTGTCAAATCGAAGAGACACAGATTGATCATTCTCTCATTGATTTAACTTAACAGGCCTTAGACATCTAAACTCTCAACACATAAGAGGAACAAATCCCATCTTGACTGCATACATCCTTGTTGACATCTCGTATGATATCTGAGCTCTTTCTTTTCCGTCATCGTGTTACCGAAAAACAAAGAAGAGAGTCAAGTTATCAGACTTGATGAAAAACAGGATCCAATATGCATCTCAGGTCAAAGGACACAATGATACTCGCCTTTACTCAAGGATTACTTATGATCAGTTGCACTAACTCCATGCAGTGATCCTTGATAGCGGATCATGTCCAATATTTGTATCCCACAAATATTTATGAACCTTGGTGGCAAACCTATGCCTTATATTCATCACATGAATATCAACCAATCCGGGTTCATAATAGTCTTACCTTCATACTTGTTCCCACAAGCATGATCGACTACGGACGTTTAGAACAACATAAGTTATTCATGGATTAAACATGCAAATATAGAACATAACTCATTGAATAATTAAACATAATTAATTTTCATGAGATACCCATTACATTCGTTCTTATACAAACACTAAACACAGATTAAATCCACTCACTAGAATACCGAAGTCCTAATGCACAAACATGACCCTCATGCTTTGGCCTATCGAGGAGCTTCGTGAGTGGGTCCGCAATATTTTGATCGGTATGAACTTTATGAATACATATCTTCTTCTTTTCAACTTCATCCCTTATGTAGTTGAATCTGCGCTCAATGTGCCTCGTTTTCTGATGAGCACGAGGCTCCTTGATCTGTGCAATAGCACCCTCATTGTCACAGAATATCTCTAGGGGCTCCTGAATAGTAGAGATAATCCCTAGATCCATGATGAACTTTTTCATCCATGCAGCCTCTTGGGCTGCCATTGAAGCGGCGATGTACTCAGATTCTGTAGTGGATAACGCGACAACATCCTGCTTCGAACTCTTCCAAGAGACAGCGCCTCCATTCAAAATGAAGACATATCCCGACTGTGACCGAGAATCATCTCGGTCAGTTTGAAAACTCGCATCCACGTAACCCTTTACGACGAGTTCCTCCTCACCAGACCCATATATTAAAAACATATCCTTAGTCCTTCTAAGGTATTTTAATATATTCTTGACAGCCATCCAATGACTGTCACCTGGGTTATGCTGGTATCTACTCGTTATGCTTAAAGCATACGAGACGTCCGGTCTGGTGCACATCATTGCATACATAATAGATCCTATTGCCGAAGCATAAGGAACATGCTTCATCCTATCCTGCTTTTCCTTAGAGCTAGGACTTTGGGATGAGCTTAACACGGTTCCTCTAGGAATAGGTACCAAACCTTTCTTAGAGTTTTCCATCCTGAACCTTTTCAGGATTTTATCAATGTACGCACTTTGATTGAGTCCGATCAATTTCCTTTGTCTATCCCTATAGACCTTTATTCCCAAGATATATGTCGCTTCTCCAAGATCCTTAATTGAGAAACGACTACTTAACCACGCTTTAACGTTTTCCATACTTGGTATATCATTTCCAAATAAAAGTATATCATCGACATACAAAATAAGGAAAATGATTATACTCCCACTAGCCCATTTATACACACACGCCTCATCACCGTTTTGGACGAAACCAAACGCTTTGATTTCTTCATTAAAACGATGATTCCACATCCGTGATGCTTGTTTCAACCCGTAGATTGATTTCCTTAACTTACAAACTTTATCAGGATTAGATGGATCAACAAAACCTTCAGGCTGAACCATATGGACATCTTCCTCAAGATATCCATTAAGAAAAGCGGTCTTGACATCCATTTGCCATATCTCATAATCAAAATGAGCTGCAATGGCAAATAATATCCTGATCGACTTAAGCATCGCGACCGGCGAGAATGTTTCATCATAATCAATCCCTTGAGTTTGCGTGAAACCTTTTGCTACAAGTCGTGCTTTGTAAGTTTCTAAATTTCCATGCATATCGGTCTTCTTCTTGAAGACCCACTTACATCCAACCAGTTTGGAGTTAAGTGGACGATCAACCAATTCCCAAACTTGGTTATCGTGCATGGATTGCATCTCGGCGCTCATGGCTTCAAGCCACTTGTCACAATCAGGTTGTGACATAGCATCTTTGTAGGAGATCGGTTCATCCGAATCGACCAAGTAGCAATCATCCACGAGAAATCCATATTTCTTGGGAGGTCGACTAATCCTACTAGATCTGCGAGCAACGTGTGTATGATCAACCATTTGATCATCTTCAACATCCTCGTGTTGAAAGCTAGTATCGACCAACTGTGTATCATCAAGTGATTCTTGAACCTCTTCAAGTTCCACTTTCTTTTCACTAGGTCCTTCCATAAGGAACCTAGTTTCTAAGAAGTATCCTTTGCGTGAAACAAACACTTTTTGTTCACTAGGATCATAGAATATTTATCCTATATCATCCTTTGGGTATCCTATGAAGATACACCTGATGGATCGAGCCTCAAGCTTATTTGGGGTGTCACGTTTAACATAAACTATGCATCCCCATACCCTTAAATATGAAAAAGATGGAACCTTTCCATGCCACACTTCATAGGGTATTCGATCCACCTTTTTGGTCGGGGCCATATTCAAAATACGAGCCGCTGTAAGTAGCGCATATCCCCAAAATGACGGCGGTAGTGAGCTTCGTGCCATCATTGATCGAACCATGTCCAACAGTGTTCGATTCCTCCTCTCGGATACTCCGTTATGTTGAGGAGTTCCAGGAGGAGTGAGCTGTGAAATAATTCCACAATCTCTAAGATGATTTTGAAAAGCATCACTTAGGTACTCACCTCCTCTATCGGAGCGGAGTACCTTGATTGTTCGGTCGAGCTGATTTTGTACTTCATTTTGAAATTCCTTGAATATTTCAAAGGCTTCATGTTTGTGTTTCATTAGATACACATACCCATATCGACTAAAATCGTCGGTAAAGGTAATGAAGTACCTTTCACTATTCCTACTAGCTGGCTTGAAAGGTCCGCATACATCCGTATGTATGATACCTAACAAATCCTTAGCCCTTTCATTTGTACCTTTGAAAGGCTCTTTGGTCATCTTGCCTTGAATACAAGATTCACACTCATCAAACGAACCTAACTCGTTTGTTTTCAAAAGACCTTTCTTTTGGAGAGTATTTATACGATTCTTGTTTATGTGTCCAAGGCGACAATGCCAAATGTAGGAATCACTCAAATCCTTTTTGAGTCTTTTAGTAGAAGTTTGATATAATGAGCTATTTGAGGTATTATCATGAACCAATTCATAAATACCGTTGTTTGGTACAGCTTTAAAATAAAAGATACCATTAGATGAGACATGCATTTCTGATCTTACAAATTTAAAGTCAAAGTTACATTGTCTAAGAAGGTGCACAGAAATAATGTTCCTAGTCAAACTAGGAGCATACAAAACATTTTTCAAAACAACTTCCAAACCACTTGGAAGCGATAAAGTGAAGTCTCCTCTAGCGACCACGTGCACCCTTGCACCGTTGCCCATGAAAAGATTCACTTCGCCCTTCTTTAAGTCTTCATTCCTTTTGAACCCCTGCAACCAATTGCAAATATGAGTTCCACATCCGGTATCCAATACCCATGTGTTAGAAGAAATAAGATTTAGCTCAACATTAATCATAAAGACATTACCCGAGGTATGCGCCACATTCCTCTTGTCTTTTAGCTCTTTTAGGTAGACCGGACAATTGCGTTTCCAGTGTCCGGTCTCCCCACAACCAAAACAAGGATCATCCTTATGACCCTTCGGTTCCATAACCTTTTGTTTCTTTGCCATAACCGGTGATTTGCCCTTACCCTTAAGATGCAGAGGTGGACCCTTTCTTTTTGCTACCTTAGCCTTAGGATTGGGTTGAGATCGATTCTTGGATCTGCCTTCATTGATCGCAAACATGGGTAAAACCCTTTTACCCATGCTCGCCTCGGCTGTCTTAAGCATTGAGTGAAGTTCTCCAATGGTTTTGTCCCAGCCGTTCATGTTATAATTTAACACGAAAGTGTCGAACCTTTTCGACAAAGAGTTAAGGATCAAATCCGTTGCTAACTCTTTTGAGATGGGACAATTGAGCTTGGCGAGGCGATCAATGTAACTTTTCATCTTAAGTACATAAGTTGAAACTGGTTGATTATCATCCATTCTACATGCATGCAAGGCTCGAACCGTTTCGAACCTTTCAACTCTTGATTGCTTAAGGAACATTTCCTTAAGTTGAGTAATCATGTCGTACGCATTATGGTTTTCGAAATCCTTTTGGATTTCGGGAACCATAGTCGCCAACATGAGGCATGACACTTGAATGGAATCTTCCGTGAGTTTGACCCAATTCATATATTCGACCTCACTTCCTCTTCCGGTTCTTCGGGGATAGGTGTTTCCAAAACATGATATAATTTTTCTTGTTTTAGAACAATCCTTAAAT
This sequence comes from Bidens hawaiensis, assembly GCF_021521415.1. Taxonomy (NCBI): domain Eukaryota; kingdom Viridiplantae; phylum Streptophyta; class Magnoliopsida; order Asterales; family Asteraceae; genus Bidens; species Bidens hawaiensis. The sequence continues at coordinate 510,301 of NW_027491876.1, read as the reverse complement.
TTCGGAACCAATCCGAAAAGTTATTGTGGTTAAGACGGTCTTTAGCGAGAATAGATCGGAGAGATACGTTTTGGACGTTAGGGATTATGTTGTCGTCGACGTGTGCGGCCATCTGCAGAATTTTAATTAAGTTCATTTTAGTGTTTTACCTTTTTAATTTTTAATACCCTTTTATATATATACCAAATATAATTAATAATTAAAATCTAGAATCCAACGATAAACCCAACTCCGGTTAGGTGACCTTTTTCCCATTGTCGATTTATCAAGGTAGTTATTCATAACAATTGCAAACCCTTTTGCAACTTCTAGAGTTTATGGGACCGGTTCGAAATCATATTTCGTGTCGGCATGTTTATCCCATCAACACCTATTAGACCCTATGCTTGGGTGACCCTCTTCACATGGTTCTAATTTAAGTCGTCCTACTTGTATCAACTTGTAATATTAACATACAAACGGTTAGGTGACCTTTTTCCCATTTATATGCCAATATTACCTTAACATATTAATTTACTCTATGCGGTTAGGTGACCTTTTTCCCACTAAGAGCTTACTAATATGTTAAGCGTTATACAAAAGGATGGTGTTTAACTTATTATCCTTAATTTTAAAAGGGATTTTTAGTTTTAATAATTCTAGTTGTAAAACTTTAAATCATGTACTAACATGCATTTAGTAACATGATATTTTGAAACCATTTTCAAAATTCTAATTTATAATAAAACCATTTTATTATGGGCGTGAGACGGCTAGTTAATAAATCCATTTTATTAAACTATGTGTCACGTAATTACCGATAATTATTAGAACCCATTTAATGCTTTGTTAATTAATTCTATGTGACGAAGTTGATATCCTAATATCTAACAACCACACAATCAAACAATCAATTAACAAGCATACACAATTATACTAGACACGAGCCACTAAGTTAGACCACACTTGTTAGCCGAAACAAGTGTGTGTCTTAGGTCCAATCCTAAGGGACACATGACACATGGATGTTGTAGCTCCCACTCGATCCCGCATCCAAATGCTTCGAGCATCTTCTTCAACCCCGTTGTGATCCATTGGGCTTGAACTTGGGCCTTAGCTTCCATAAGCTTCCATTTGGGCTTAATTGGTGGGCTTAGGTCCTTTTGGGCTTGAATCCCTTTAATGGGCTTGTGAGACCCATTATCACCATACCCGGCCCAATTAGGCCCAAACTTCCAATTTTGCAATCTTCTTTAATTTTACAAAATCAAATGTCCTAATACATTTTTTCTATAAAATAAAGATATTACAAATAACCTATTTATTACATACCCATATGAATAAATAATTACAAAATAGCCCCTAATTAATTATTACAAACCGAAACTTTGAATAATTAACTACAATCACAACATCAACCACAAACAAACATCCACTTTGGTCTACGGCTCGGTCTAGTTTTAACAAACATAACCCGTTATGTTTTAGGAACCCGTTCCAAAACCCCTTGACTTTATCGGGCCTAGCCCAACCCATTTGGGCTTGACCCAATAACTAGATTATGGGCTTCGGCCCACATGTGCAAAACACATGGGCTTCGGCCCAATTAAAAAACTCATGGGCTCGGCCCATTTAACCAAAAATGGGCTTCGGCCCATATAGCTTTTCCCTTTAATTTCCGGTTAGCCCAATAACCATGTTAAAGTGGGCTTCGGCCCAAATTCACCCGAATTGGGCTTCGGCCCATTTACTCGGTTTTAATTTTTTTTTTTTTTTTTTTTTTTTTTTGAACAAAGCCAAAAACAATAACAAGATTAAATACAAAAAAAATCATGCATGTTAATTTTTGTATAAAATCTTTCAAGGGGAAAAAATATAAAACCGAGAACCCGAAGCTTAGTTTCCCGTATCCCGGCTCTTGATGCCATTTGTTGGGTTTCTATGGAATTTATAAACTTAGTTAACCATTTAACTAGTCACAATTAAGGCGGAAGCGTGATGTTTACAAACTAAACATATGTATCCATGTTTATATATATGTTACAAGTTTATAAAATGTGTACATGAACAACCTAATTTATTCATGTTATAAGATTACCAATAATCTATTTACTAGAAACCCGAAACAAGGATCAAATGATACGGAAAAGCTAAACTATCAAGCTTGTAAACACTTACATTCTTAACCCTTTAAGAGTTTAGTAGATGGTTGAAGAAGATGATGATGTGAATGCTAGACTTTCAAAGGAAAACCCTCAAACGGAATATACCCCGAGCCTCCAACACACACCGAGCTATGCTAGGAAGCTTGAACACGAAAAACCCGAGACCCGAGCCCTTCCTTTTTCTTTTTGCCGTAAACAAGAAAGAAAGAAAGAAAGGAAGAGTTGTTGTTATTCTCTTTACTTGAAAGTCTTGAACCTTTTATATAATGAGATCATATCTCAATCAAATCATTTGTTAGGTTTTAGTCAAGTGATCCTTACTCAACCTCCAACAAACCTTACCAACTTTGACCAAGTGTATGGAGTGTGTATGACTCATGTTTTTATCATATGTTTTATACCTTATAAAATATATAAACACCCCATCTTTTATAAAACATTTTATAAAGGAACACATGGTTAAATAATCATTCCAATAATAATTATTTGAATAAATAAATTAACCAATTAATTTATTTAACACTTTCAAGTAATTATTCAGAAACCCGATTTCTGAATGTGTCGTGTTCTGTATTTGTTCTATAGATCTTATCTTAACAAATACATAATTGGTGTGTGTCTAACTCGTTATTGGGTATGACCCGTCTTGGATCAAACACGGCTAGTCACATTAACATAATTATGTGTCTCGGGCATATGGTATTCCAACAATTTTGTCTAACACATTACCGTGGGCGTGGTTGACATGGTGGCAAGGCAATCGTATAAACAGTCAGCTTTGGTGTCGAACATTTAGTAATGCATGCTTGATAGGTTAGCTACCTATTGATATATATTGACATAACTCTATCTGGTAACGGTAAAACGCAACGCTTAATTTTACTTAAACCCGTGAACTCACCAACCTTGTGTAGACACTTTTAGTATGTTTATCTCAGGTAGCCGAGGTGGGCAAGCGGTTTAAGACATGAATTCCCTAAACTCTTATGATTTAAATTTCTTTTAATTTTATCATGACAACTGTTACTTTTAAGCCGTCTTGTGTGGCGCAACAACTCATTTTACTATTTACGTTTCCGCACTTATTTAAGACTTGTATGTCTTTGTTTTGCTTTTAAAGGACTTTAATAATGGTGTTTGATATAACCATGGTTTTAAAAAACGCCGTGTGGCGGCGCCTCGAGGCCCGCCTTAGTTCGAGGCGGTAACAAAACGAATTTGAAGCGGCGCCTCAGGGGATAAAAATAAACGTACGCCTCTTCATAGCTGAGGCGGAAAAAAATGATCGAGGCGGAAAGTACGGATGAGGCTTAAGAGGCGGGAAAACCTATTTTTTTGTAAGTTTTGTAATAAAGTCATTAAAGGAGGAGTGAAGAGAATGAAGGAGCATATTGCTTGTACACATAATGATGTCATGCCTTGCCTTAATGTGCCCAAGGAAGTGAAAGATGAAATAACACAATACCTAAAGCAATTTCAAGAGTCTAAATTTGTTGCCCAACGCAACTTTGAGGAGAATGTGGGAAGCGGGGCATACTAAAACAGTGGCGGAAGTGTCAATCCATGTGCTAGCTCTAGGGGAGTTAGAGGACCAATAGACCGGTGGATGGGGGATGGAATAAACAATGAAGAAGGATCAATACCGGGAGAAAAAATGACACCGACGAGTGCTAAAGAGCAACGAAACCAAGTTTGCTTGGATATCGGGAGATACTTTTATGATAATGGAATCCCATTTAATGCAGCAAATAGTCCTTCAGTTCCTAAGTTCTTTGTTTGATGTTAACTATTTTTTTAATAAGATATATAATTTTTATATTTATTTTTAAATCCCGCCTCGAGCTTACGCCTCGTTTCGCCTCGAGGCTTACACCTCGTGAGGCTATGGGAAAACGCCTCGAGGCGCGATTCCGTACTTTTAAACCTTGGATATAACTAATGTCTTCGATACTGTTAGTTCACACCCTCTGACGATAAAACTCCGTTAGTATATTTTGAGGGTGTGACACCTAGCCATTTAGTCAAAGTAGTTCCTAATTGACAAATCAAGTTACAATCACCTTTCGTAACAAATAATGCATAATTGGTCATCAGACACCCCAAATCTCATGTAACACAAAGTTGAATTTCAAGGCCGATTCTAAGGTACAAAAACCTATTTTTCTACCTTATCAAAACATTTGAATTAAATTATTAAAATATTTCCATCAAAATTTACAAGTGTTAGGTACATCCCATAGTTTTCTTGTAATTTTACAATGTTCCAAAACGTCACAAGAATTACTCAAAAATCACAAAAGTATCATCGATTTAGATCAACAAACATCACAACTTATCTAAAGCATGTTTCTGACAACCCTATGGCCCTAAATCACCATTGAAACATTCACTACAATAAAGATCCCTATTTTATCCATTCATTAAAGAATATATATATATATACTAGTTAGAAACCCGCGCGATGCGACGGAAACGTCAATTTACCATGTGGTACTCGTTTTCTATTAGTTTTATCAATCTTCTCATCATATATGGTTTAGTATGTTTATTGTTTTGTTATTCGTAGCATCTGTGTGGTATTTTATGATGAGCATTACAAATCTTCATTATAATAGCAAACACAAATAAAAAAAATCACTTATTTGAATACAAATATAATAAATGGTTCAATTTTTAAAACCTGAAACTGATCACCAATGAACATCTACAAACCAATACACACTAAGAAAACAACCCTAAAACTCGGTAACATAAACATTGGTGCGTTATACCCATTTGCTGTGTAAAAGTACATCTTCATGTTTGCATTTATACCCGAGTCAAACAAAAGAAAAATAAAGCATTTGCCGGACTTAAAGAGTCAAAATGACCCACTAAAGGCATGTGTTTGATTTTCCACCTAGCTTTTCTATTTCAAAACCAAATAAAAACCTGTCTTGGTCGCAGTCCAAGTGCGCTTGCAAGCTGCATTTTCTCTCAAAGTTCAACCCTATTTCCTAATTTGAAGTTTGTTTCAAATATTGCTTCAATAGTGGTCCTTGTACCCTCCTTATAGCTGCAAACCAAATTTTTTATTAACTTCATTAACTGTATGCAACAGATAATATAAGAAAAAGATTACAACTCCCAGGGATTACAACTTAAAACATGAGTTACATGTCATAACAAATTTGCATGTGCTGACTGTCAATCAGCCAAAGTTCAAATACTTGCCATTAGCTTCCTCTAAATCATCTCGTTGTTTCCTATTTGGTCAAAGTTTTACCATATCTTCTAATTTGTTTACCCATTTTTTAAAATAAAACTTAAGCGCATGTATGCCATCATCATACTCGGGCTCCCACCAGTTTATGGGGTCCGATATTAAGTTTCAAACCAATTCAACTGAACCAATACTGGTTTTGAATGAACCGATTTAGATACTTGTTTAATTCGACTCTAAAACAAAACTAATATATGCAATTGGATATTGTTCGTTTACATTGTGAACTATTTGTTTAGGTTTTAAACGAACGAACATGAACATGCCGATTTTCTTAATGAACAAACACGAACACAAAACATTTGTTTGATTATATGTTCGTGTTTGTATTCGTGTTCGGTTAAAGTAAAATGAACAAACACAAACATGCCTTCATTCGTGTTTGTTCAGTTCGTTGACATACAAACAACCAACAAGAGCTACACTAACTATGCAAAATATAACCAATTTAAATTGTATTATAAAAATTTTTGAAACTAAAGCAATGGGTGATTAGACAGAAAATAAAACCTTCAAGAGCATGAGAAATGTCCTCAGCCTGTAATTCAGACGAATTTTTCCACCCCAAACTAAAAAAAGTATGAGCAAGTTCTTCAACAACTCCTAGTTCTTTGAATTGTCACTTATTTTGTCTTCTTCCATTTTTCAACCTGCAAATTAGAAACAAAGTGAGGTCGTGAAAGGATTACAATGGTTACCAACAGCCAATCATAACATCCGCCCTTACTACCAATTAGTAACAAAAGCCTCGTCAACATATAAGAGCTAAATGAAAAGTACATATATAGACCTTTATTAATGGACATCTATAAATCTTAGCACAAGCATAAAAGGCAACATGGTATGTAGTGAAGAACCTTTCTAATAACCATCCATTCCGTGAACATAATTAGCAGTTGGGATATTATAAAATGTTAATAACATCGAAATAATGATGAATGTCACGATCATGATATTTTATGGCATCAACTTAAGAGTGAATTTCAATAAAAGGTCTGGACCCCATAAAAGGCCAATACCTCTTTTCGTGTTTGGAGAAAGACTGGGTTTCATAAACGGATCATAGTTTAAGTTTGCTATCATTCGTTTATGCTCATGTTCAATAGTTTAGGTTTGCTCATATACATTTGTTTATATATTCATTTGAAACATCTAGGCCAGTTACAATTTTGTATGGTTTTGTTAAATTTTGAGCCAATGAGCCAAGCTTACTTTAGCTTGTTACAAACTGAGTCAACTTGGATTGTGTACAAACGTAGTTGGCTTGAGTCATACAAACCGACCGGCTCGGCTTGTTTAACTTGGCGAGCTGATATTATGACCTAGAGCTCGCTCGTGTAAGTTCATGCCAATTAATAAAGTTCAAATAATATTATCATGCATAATTAGTACACTGTAAATTTTATTTTATATAATTCATATCTATTAGTAATTATATTATAGTTTATAGATGTTAAAATGTGTGATTTAATTTAAACAAGCCAATTAGCTAGCAGGAGAAACAAACTAACAAGTCGAGAACTTACCTTGACTCGTTACAAACTGAGCCGTCTCGAACTGTTTACAAACCAAGCCTGATCGACTCGTTTACAAACGAGCTGATTTCAAGCAAGCCTTGTGCTTTTCTAAACTCTATTTAAAACTTAAGCATTGTTTGTAGCTTGTGGACCTGTGAAGCTCTGGTTGTTAACAGTTGTCAAAATCTTAACAAGATTCTCTTGACCAGGGAGATAATTGCATCAGAAAGGCCCAAGCAGTTCTCACTCGTGCAGCTGCTGATCCCCTTCATCTGCAGCTGTATTTAGAAATCTTTGAATTTCACCAAAGGTAGGTCCAACTTTAGTAATGGGTAAAGATGGTGACGATGCTTACTCGCTTTCTTCTGTTGTATTTCTCATTACATGTAACCGGAATCCACAAGCTAATCACAACAAAAACTTTAAATGTTTATAAGTACAAACATGGACAAAGTTAACTTTCACATTTACTTACTTTTAACTGAAACTCTGCAATTGAGGTTGTATCACCTGTAGTCATGGTATAAATGGAACAAATAATTTAGATGCTAAAAATAAAAAGTTACTCAAAATTGAATATATTTAATATTATAACTTAACTTTGAAGCTGAACTGATTTGTTGATTCAGGTGATATTCCCAGTTCAGAATCTTGCAAAAGCACATGAGACAGTACATGGTTAAATATTACAAGAGTTAATAATATAATCTCCTCAAAACTTTAGGAGTTAAATTACAAACGAAGGTATGCCACAAGCAAATCCAGCAAACAAAAATGTCTTAAAGTCAACAAATACTTATGCTATAAATAATAGTCAAGTACCATCAAAAGAAAATTGATCTAAACCATACACCTTAAATCAAATTTAAAAAACATATCCAAAATGCTCAAAGTAGAACACTCAGTAATTTCAAAGTACCATTGCTTACCTAATAATGAAACAGAGAACTACAATTCCCAAAACTCCAGCAAAGCCATTGAAAGTTCCTGGACAAACACAAACAATAAAAAATAGACGTAACCAAAAGCTCAAAACAGAATCATTAACCCCCAATTTTATTTAGGTTCTATCAAACCTTACACAAACAGATTAATATTTAACAAACCCTAAAGTTAAAAGTTTTTTAAAACCTCAAATGTTTGGATTTGAAAGAGTTGCAGTACTTACAAATATTGTAGTGGGTGAAGATTTGAGAATCCATGTAGTAGGAATAGGATGAAGATCGATGAATTTACTGAGTTAATCACGCTTGTGCAGATCTAATTTTCCAATGGAATTAGCGGCTGCAATAACAGTTAATAAGAAGGAAGAAGCAGAGGATGTAGGTAGCATGAAGAACATGCCAATTGCTTCTTCAGATTTGTCTCCCACATCCATCACGGTACGAATGGGGGGAGAGAGAGTAGTTGGAGTGAGTGGTAGAGAAAAGGGTTGTATCATTTGAAATGGTTTCCCGGTTTTTTAGGTGGGTTTAAGAGATTGAAAGAATGAAAGCTTTGTGGGTTGTACCTCAAGCTTTAAAGCTTATAAAACTCTTAAAATTTCAACACTTCACACTCTCTCTCTCTTATATGCATTATATATAGTAATATAGATATACTAGTTTGATCCTCCCGTTTTACGTGAGTTTATTAAAGTTTTTGTTTTTAATCGTTTTGCTATTCTATGATGATTTATTTTAATTTTTAACGTAATTTTGTTTTAATTTAATACATATATATTAGTTGGTTATTATATTTTTTAGCGTTTGGGTTTTTTAATTAAGATGTGTAAGTTTTTTAGTGTTTTAACGAACAAACATAAACGAACACGAGCATGTTGATTTTTTTTAAATGAACAAACATGAAAACAAATATTTGTCTAACGAAAAAGGAGGCGTTGATGTAGTTGATGGTGGTGGGTAGTATCGAAAGTTAACTGGAGATGGAGATGATAGACCAGCAACGAAGAACATGTAAAGAAGATAAATTAAATTAGAGTTTGATGATGAAAGTGTTTCCCAATAAATGAGATCTTATAACCCAATTGAGTCAATCATAACCAAGTTCACATATATCATGTAACACTTATATACATACATACATATACATATATATATATATATATATATATATTGTATATACTCTCCATTATTCTTATTGATAACATATTTCTCTTGTTAGGTCATCAACGTTGGTACGAGTGTATAGATCAGGATACTCCTCAGTTGTCACATCTTCTATCTCAATGTCTTCATAAATAAATGACGTATCGCTGAATGGAATACTCGTGTCAAACTAAACTTCCTCATTGTCTATCACCTCGACATCCTCCTCATTCTCCAATGGGTCCAATTCCTCGTCGTTCAAATCAAGCAACAACGTGATTTGGTCTCGAGACAAGGCATAATCCATAAATTCCCCTTCCTCAATCTCGTCAGTGTTAGCTGTACTCATGACAACTCCACGCTCGTTCTCCACAAATAAGATAGTTTTGGCTTTGATTGACTCAATTGGTTTCACGTTAGTAGTATCTTGGTATACTTCCAACTGTCGATCATTGCCTGTTTCAACACCACTAGCACTAGCAGACGTACTAGCATGTTATTTATGCTCACTGCCACCGGTGCATGCATCAAGGTCTTTCTCGTCATCATTATTTTTCAACTTTTTCAACATATCTTCCTTGCTCGCAAGTTTGAGAATAATATTTTCTTGTTCTTCCAATTTCTCCACCTGAGCAGCAACAACTGCTCAAAGCTCACAATTCTCATTCTGATAGTAAGAGATGTAGCTTACCATTCAGCATTGGTCCATCTTCCTTTGATGTTGCAGTTGACGATCATCAACCATTTGATTTACCTGGAGGTGGATCAAGCTCAACAGCATATCCATCTGTTGTGTAACAGTCAATGTATGAAACGAGGGAGGCACGTGCTGCATGAGACCTTTAGGACGACTAAATGTGGAGATGTAGCAATCATTGTGATATGAGAGGTCGGCATAGGAGACAACATTGATTATGTAATCGAAGCAAATCTCGGATCAGTGGATGTCGTCGTCGTTAGTGTGATAGCCGGGGTACTAACAACAGGACATACCACCCGTACTTGTTAAGGAATTGACGACATTGGTTCATAGGGACCAATAACCACACCACTTCCCCTCTGTACCCGCATCGTCTTGGGTTTCTTAGTCGTAATTGCTTTAGCTTTTCTTTTGCGTTGAGTAGCCTCAATACTAGTTGCCTCAACCAAATTACATCAATCAGCTCCTCCATTTCCACCATTACCACCATCACCTCTGTTACCACCATAAATACCATCATTGTTCTGACCTGGTCTATCTTCATGTTCAGAATCGGAATCGTCGTGGAACCAACGATCATCAGATGGACATACATAATTTGGATTCGACAAATGACCAATTACACGTTTTATGCCTACGTCTGTCCTCAGCAGTCGTTTTTCGATACATCTTCATATGCTTCATCGTATCTTCAATCATGTGTTCCAACACCAACACATCATCATCCAAAGTTGGATCAAGAACCAAATCAGGAATTTGATCGTTGATGATGAGCTGCAGAAAGCGCGGATACACCAAAAATTTGTTCTTTCGATGTCGAACCAAACAGTTCTCCTTGAGATGATATAAAATCAGCTTAGAGAAATTGAACGGCTTATTCAGCATCAACGCAACGAACGCAGATTGTAGCATGATTCTGTATTCGTCATATCCACCCTTATGTTCACCACGGAAATGAATTATAATATGTAGCAGATACTTGTATTGTTCACACAAGTACGCCTTGTTATATTGGGAACAATCAAGATCGATTTTGTAAAATTCTCTCTGAAATAAGTCGCGAATCAGTGTCTTTTAAACTCACAAGGGTGGTCTATTGTATTAGCAAATCGAAGGACTCGACGTATCATGATTCACGTCAGCATCAATCTTGATAGTCTTTTTCTGCACAAGAGCTACGATAGTCTTTTCAGCATCAACATAACGATAAGTGTCCCAAAATGGACGAATCACGCTGAAATGTACTTGGACATCAGCGGATATAGCATAATGTATGCGTCAACAACATAAGAAAGCAATAACATCTCCAAACATGTCACGTCCTACAAAATCATCTTGCAAGAATGCACAGATGTTGTGTTTCTTATCGTAGGGCTGTTCAGCTACATCAGGTGCAGCTTCTTGTTGTGCTTGAGGTTGCTGTTCCTATGGTGCTTGAACCTGTGGAGCTTCGATCTGTGGAACAATAGGGTTTTCTTGTGCAGGAGTGTCAACCGTATGTTCACCGGCCATTTCTGTAACAGAAACCCGAACATTTGTAGTCCCGTACATCATATAAATTATACAAATTTCACTAATCATTAGCATCGGATAATAAATTGTGAAAAAACGTGTAGGAAATAGCTAGTGCTCGTATAAAGTTTTACTGCTTATACAATAAGATAATTGTGTTTCTAGAAGCTCAACGATAACTATTTTACCCGAGTGTGGCCTGGTATTGGTTAAATTTAGAATCTCAACGATGAGCTTGATCCTAAAAACCAAATCTGGTATATTGGTCCAAATGAAGTGTGTGGACAGTGGGTTCACTTACCAAGCTCCAACCATAGATGGTGTAGTTCTTTTTAACCGTGTAATGCATTAAAGTTTCAGCATTGCTTGAGTCCCAAGCTCCAATGGTAGAACCATCGGCTAGAACCGTCTTTCCCATGGGAACATTCAGTCCAAACGTAACCATTGTCCTAAATGTAAAGAAAAACATTTAAAGACTTCAAAAATACACAAAAAAGTTATTGACAAAACAAGAGTTTGATTCTGTTACCTTGTTTCTTGGAAAAATCTGTTGAGTTCATCCCATCTGGATAAAGACAAGCACCCGTGGGTAAAACCAAACAATTCCAAAGGAAAGACGGCTCTATTTCGGCTCGATAAGCAACCTTTTTTTTATTTGAACAACCTTTTTATTTAAAGGCCCGATAAACCCCATCTCTTAAAACCAAACCAAAACTAAACGTCGTATTAATTATAAAGACTTATAAACTATAAAGACTATGATTGAACAACCTTTTATTTAACAAATATCCTACACCGATGCACGCATGTTCATTCAAAACTCTAAATATATCGGCAACCTTCATTTAGGTTAAATAATTGAGTGATACGACTTCTTGTTTACTCTAAAGTATATGAAAAAACAAAAAGAGTATATTAAATGAACAAATTGGAGATAGAAAAAGGTAATATATGACAAGTCCAAACCAACCTACAATCAGCATCCACACATGTTATATCCCTTCATCAAATCACATAAATTTTAAAATAAATAAATAGTAACTTTCATGGAGATATATATATATATATATATCAACCAATTCAAGCAAGTAGCTTCTTCCAGAAATCACAAAAATGGCAGTTCTATCTTGTTCATTCTCATCTACAACCTTATCCAGAAAGGTTAGTCATAAATTACTTATTTATTTATTTATTTATTTTATAAACTGTTAGTTGATACAATGTTGACAATCTGATTTTTACAATTTTAATATTGATTAAAGAGACACATGTTTGAGCATTTATAGGTGCATATGTCATTAAATCCTTCTTGTTCTACATGTTCTTGGCCAACCATATGCTATCATTAAACCCTAACCAAGTAATTGTAGAATAAGGTATAATTGAAGAAATATACCTCAAAGGAGATGAAATCCTTCAAAAATTCCTTCAATAGACTCAAAATTGTGCTTCAGTTCTTCAAAAATTCTGGAGCTCGTAGCTAGTGTTGGGGACAGAATGACGTGGTGGTGATGGCGTTCATGGCTGGTGTGGTTGCCATTTTTCATGGTGGTGATGGCGTTCGTGGTGGTGATGAATTCTGTGGTCGGCCGTGGTGTTTGGATTCCGGTGTTCTTGGATAAGAGGAGAGATATGCAGGGGGTTAGAGTTTTGAGGGAAGAGACAAAGAATGGTCGGTTTTGGTATAATTTATTAGGTCAAATTACATGGGTCTTGGGTATTATATATTGCGGGTGTTAAGAGTTTTTAATTTTGAGTGAAAGATGACTAGCATGGAAGACACGCAAATTTATTTTTTAAATTTATGACACTAGTTTTATAGCACACAAAAATGAGTGTCATAAATCTTCTAATTTTCAAAAACTATGACATTGTTTTAATGACTCGAACAATTGCGCGTCATAAATCGACGCGTGTCATTGTGCGCATGTCATGGAAGTCCTTTTTTTAGTAGTGAACATTTACCACTCGGGGTAAAAGCCAATACCTTAACATGTTTTTCGAGAAAAAATACATAACTTAAAATAAACTAACTTAAAAACGTGAGAAATGTTTTTGGATTTTCTTTTTCAAATTTACCCTTAAGCTCGAAAATTGAAAATAAATCAGAAACAAAAATAGAAATAAAATATTTTTGGATTTTGAATATTTTCGAAACTAGAACAAAATTAATACCTAGGACAAAATATGAAATCTATTCTACGAAAGCAGTACATGTTTTTGTGAGTTGAGCAGAGAATCATATTGACCAAATCGCCAATCCACCATAGTTTTATATTTCAGCGTTAGTATGACTGGTGTTAAGTCAGTCATTGGTATTGTTGTCCACTTAGACTATAACAACAAATGTTTCTGAAATTTCAGTGATATGATTATATTTGTTCAATTAAGCACGAATCGTAAGTGGCCCCTATCTTTCAGACATAATTTGAATATCTCATATCATGAAGCTTTTCATGTGTGCCGACTTTGTTACTAAAAATGATCAGCTGTGACTCATGCAAAAAATAAAAAATAGAAAACAAATCAGAAGGTTAAAATTTTCCCTTAAGATCGGTAGTGCTACATGGAGATAAGGTTCAATGTTAACAAAATAAAAGGATAAAAATAAGTTGAAATTGTACATGCCTTAACCTCCAGTTCGATACATTTCTTTATAGTATACGCGGAGAAAATTTAAGGCTCGCAAGAAACACCAAGTAAATAAAGCAAAATACTTAGGCCTTAACCCTCATATCGGTATTCCTACACGCTTAGAGAGCCCAAGACTTAAGAAAAAATAAAGTTGAATTTCTTTGCAAAATGAAAAGAAAAATAAGTTGAATTTCTTAGCAAAATGAACGCATGCACACACATCAATCTTTAAAATATTTTGAAACTTAAAACAGATATTAACCATGCTTACAAATGTTAATCCACCCGATTCAGCTAGCGTTTATGTTTATATCACTTACCTTTTCTTACTTGCTTGTTTTAAAGCCTAACAATGCACTAATACTAGGGTCTATGGGTGGCAAATTTGAACCATGGGTTGAATGAGTTGTATTAAAATGTATATAATGGGTCAAACTAAAAAAGGTAAATGATTGAAACGGGTTGACATTTCTTGAGTTTTTTTTAAATGTAATGAGAAAACGGAGAAAACTTTCTAGTATTTTTACTTTTTTGGTTTTTGATATATATTTCGAGTTATGATTTTTTAATTATTTGTTTCGAATATTTTAGTGAGGGGGTTTTTGATATCTCAAGCCATTTTGGCCCACTTCGAAAACCCCTCATTAAAAAATTCAAAAAAAAATAATTAAAAAATCATCACTCGAAATATAAATAAAAAACTAAAAAAAGTAAAAGTACTAAAAATTTCCTCCGTTTTCTTGTTTCATAAAAAAAATTATTCAAGAAATGTCAACCCGTTTTGAACCGGTTCAATCATATTCGTTTTTAGTTTGATTAGTTTCACCCATTATGACACATTTTAATACAACCCATTCAACCCAATGGGTCACATTTGCCACCCCTAACGAATACAATTAAGCACACAGTCTTATAAGCTTATTTCTTACTGGATTTAGGACTAGATTACCAATGTACTATTATCTTCTTTTTTTGCATCAAAACTCATTTTTAGGAGCATAATTATTTAATATTTTTGGATTTTTGAAATAGTTGAATATTTTTGGATTTTATCCGTACCAACTTTAAGCACAATATTTTTGTATTTTTCCCTTTTATCCCCACAAAACCAAAATATTAAAGAAAATAAAAGCTAAAATAAAACTATACAAACAAAAATTGATTATCCAAGCTTAGAGATTTTAGCAAGAGTTTTTAAACCATTTAGACCAAGCAAAAATTTAAATATCGTTTTATCAAATGCTTTGGTAAAAAGGTCAGCCTTCTTATAATCCGTGTGCACATTCTCTATATCGATTAAATCCGTTTCGTAGCAGTAAAAAATAAAATGATATCAATTGTCAATATGTTTAGGTTTAGAGTGGTGCACGGGGTTCTTCGTTATACAAATAGCATCAGAGTTACGGATAAATGTGGGAGAAGTAAGAAAGTTCAAACCGTAATCCTGCAAGTGTTGTTGGATCCATAAAACATATGAACAACAACTCGAGGCTGCCACGTATTCGACTTCTGCGGTTGAAGTGGAGACTGTTGCCTGTTTCTTACACTGCCTGGAAACAAGCCGACTTCCTAGGAATTTAGAACCCGATGTAGTTGACTTGAAGTTGATCTTGCATTCTCCATAATCCGAATCAGAAAACACTGTGAGATCAAAACTATCATCATTGGGATACCATGACCGGATGTCAGGATTACCCATCAGATAGTGAAATATACGTTTAACCGCCAGATGAGTCACCCGGAGACTCGCTTGATACCTGGCACACAAGGAAACAACAAACATAATATTAGGATGTGACGCAGTTAGATACATTAAAGAACCTAACATAGCTCGGTACAGGATCAGATTAACGACATCTTCCAATTCGTCTGGTTACAAATTGTGACCCACGGGAAGAGGAGTAGAAGGGATTTTTCCGGTAGTTATCGTGAATCGGCTCAAGATGTCGTTCACATATTTCGTCTAATGAATGAATATTCCATCTTCAAATTGTTGAACTTGCAACCCTAAAAAGAAATTCGTCTCCCTCATCGAGCTTATCTCCAACTTGGTCTGCATCGCCTTTTCAAAGTCCTTACATAGCTTGTCGTTTTTCGAGCCAAATATGATGTCGCGAAAAAAATCTAAAGGAGGAGAAAATATTCTCCAACCGTCTTGTAGAATAGGGTACAATCCACAGTTCCTTGTTTGAAGCCACTATTCATAAGATGGTCAGCAAGCGTGCCATACCAAGGTCTCGGGGCTTGGTGTAGATCATAAAGAGCCTTGTTTAAACGGTAAACACGGTCTGTATAGTCCGGATCTTCAAAACCAGGAGGTTGTTTCACAAACACCTCTTTATGAAGTTCCTTGTTAAGAAACGCACTCTTAACATCCATTTGATATACCTTAATCTTCTTGAATGGTGCATAGGCTAAAAATAAACGTATAGCCTCTAGTCTTGCAACATGAGCATATACTTCAGTATAATCTGTGCCTTGTTGCTGATGAAACCCTTGCATGACCAAACGTGCTTTATTCCTGACGATTACCCCACGATCACCCTTTTTACACTTAAACATCCGTTTATTCGGGATAGGTTTCTTAACCCGAACAGGTTTATCAATAATATCCCATACACCTAGTCGAATGAATTGTTGCAATTCCTCTTGCATTTCTTCTACCTATGATGATTCTTCAAGCGCCATACGAACACTCGTTAGTTCCATTTAGGAAATTGAAAACACGTTTCTTAGGCAATGCATAGCCGAAGAAGTAACCCTCAATAGCCTTCTCCTCGAATTTTCCCGCATCTCATTTTAACATTATGCAATGACATCCAAAAGTTTTAGAAACTTTAAATTAGGTTTGGAGTTGTTCAGAAGCTCATAACTCGTCTTTTGCAGCTTCTTAACCGTCAGAACATGATTGAGCGCATAGCAAGCAGTGTTCACAGCCTAATTCCAAAAATGAACAGGAAGCTTTGAATCTGCAAGCATTGTTCTTGCTGCTTCAATAACGTTCGGTTCTTCGGTTCAGCCACACCGGTTGGTTGAGGTATATAAGGACCACTATATTCCCGATGGATCCCATTCTGAATGCAGAAAAAGTCCAATATAGTATTTTTGAACTCCGTTTCATTGTCACTCTGAATGCGTCTCACCTTATGTTTGTAAAGTGATTCTATATTCGTGATTAAGTTATGTACACCTTATGTCTGATCTTTAGAACTCATATACAACACCTATGAGTACCTCGAATAGTCGTCGGTTACAACTAGACAGTACCAATCTCTAGAAATACTCGCACGACTCACAGGACCAAATAAATCCATATGAAGTCATTCCAACGGAGTATCAATGGAAATAAATAACTTTGTCAGGTGCGAATTCTTCTTCTGTTGGCCCTTCTTTCATGCAACACAGTGATCGGTTAACTTGAAGTGTTCAGTGAAACCCCTTCCACTAAATCATTTGCCATAAGATGGTTCACCTTTCTAACATGAATAAATCATTTGCCATAAGATGGTTCACCTTTCTAACATGAATGTAACCCATCTACCTATGCCACAAAATCGAGTTCAATTTCCGGTTCAATTACATCCTCAATGATCACTTCTTCCACAAAACTTTCTTACTTTGAATATGTGGTTCTTGAGTTGAAGATTGTCCAACATGTTTTTCTTTGTTACATTTGGGTTTCTCCACATGAATTACAGGTTAATTTAAAATATTTTCAGAAATAGCAACCTCTTTCTTTCGAGAAAAAAGGATTGTTTGAATAGTCATTATGAAACAGTGGAGGACTTCAACAAAGCCTAACCCATTTTTGGATCCAATTTGTTTACTCGATATAATTTCATTTAACAAAAAGGATGAGTTTCTGAATTTGTCAAGTTTGTTTTTCAACTCAAGTACAACATTTTCAAGCTCAGTTACCTTGGTTCTCGATTTGAGAATCTCTTGAAATTGTTTGTCAGCAATAACTAACTTTCCCAAAAGTTCTCCTTTCAGATCATGATTACTATTAGAAAATTCATCAATTTTAGTTTTAGATTTATTTTGTAAATCCGATGATAATCTATAGTTATTTTTTACTGAAGCAAGTTCTTTGAGAAGTGATTCGTTTTGAGCTAGAATTAAGTCGTATTTTGACTTAAATTCTTCACAAATATCACATGAGATAGCTTTAGTTAATTTAACAGGATCAGTTGAGACATTTTCAGACACAATAGGGTCAGAACTAGGACTAACCTCATCAATCTTGGCCATACATGCAAACAAAGTTGGTTGCACGTTGCATAAGATATCCAAATCCGATTCAGTTTCTGATTCACTTTCGGTAGTAAAACCATCTCCTTGAGCGAAATACAAGTTCTTTTAGCTTGATTTCCATTATCCAGAAGTTGTTGATTCCAATCAATCCCTTCAGCTGTGAGTAGAGCTTGTGAACCAGCAGCTTTAGAAGAATCACCCAGAAGCTTTTTCTTTCGACTGGTTAAACTTTTTACCCAAGCATCGATGCGAAAGCGTGTTGAATGGTGATAAACGGGCTCGGTTCAGGATTCTAACAACTTTTATTCACTCTTGAAAGATCTATGGACGGATGTGGAGACTTCAATTCGATTAACAATCAATAATAGGATGAACACTTGTAATCGAAATACAATTAAATAGATGTAGTAGTATGATTTCATTAACCGAATGATTTACATGAACACTCGTACATACATAATAAAAAACGCTCGACCACCCGAGGAGAGCTCTTCCCCGGTGGCAAACTCTCTAATAAAAACACATGAACTAATACAAATGACCAATTTATTTATTCATACTAGTTGTCCATACCTTGGTCTTCAAGCAATCTGACCTTGGTTGAGACCAAAGAAATATTAATAAAACATATATTTTTCACCCAACTAATAATTTAATGCATCGGTCTAAAACATAAAACCCAACAATCTCCCCCTTGAACCGATGCCATCGAATTACTTCCAGGATCAACTCATGAGTCGTTGAATTTCATTTAAATTATCCCCCTCAAATTAAGCGTTTCCCGTTGTTTATTTAGATCATCTTCTATTATAGGATATAGTTTTATGGGCATAAAAACTAGGCTAAAAACTTTAATAATCAACTTCAAATAACAAGATCATCACAAAATAAAATAAACTCAATGTGATAATCAAATAATCTTCAATTCTTCAAACTCGTATCCTTCCTTGTAAATCATCTTCAAACCATTTCAAACAATGAAACATCTTCGAATAACCTTGGATTATTGATCTTGATCAACGTTTCCTTTATATGAGTCTTTCAGTTACTTTGAAGCTAACAATTTGCAATGAAATTCATAGAATATTCTCCCCTAATTTCGTTGCAATTATCTTTAAAGAAAGTGTCTTCAAATCAAGTGCGGGTGAAAGCATGAAACTCTTCAATTCTAACAATCTTGATCATCCATATCAAGAAGTTGATAAAATTCGAAATAAATGAATTAAAACGATACTTTTGTCGTTGAAAGTTGACATTTGACTTGGTCAACTCTTAAAAATACTTGAAATAAACCATATACATCAACCACCTTGATCTTTTAAGCACCTTGTTGAAGTCTAGAAATTTTGGTGGATTTTGCCCAATAGAATCTTCAACAGAAAATTGATTTATCTTTTTTAGATGAGCAACCCAAGACAAACAGGGCTTGGGTTAATCCTTCTAACTAATTTCCTTTATATGTGCAAAGATCTTTCACATGCGTGGAAAGTTTATGGTATGTGGATAGTGGAGGCTCCAGGCATACAACAGGAAACAAATCTCTTCTCTCTGAATTTAAGAAACCTGGAGGGGGAGTTGTATCCTTTGGGAATTATGAAAAAGGAAATGTTTTGGCCTCATTTAAAGTAGAAGTAGGTAAGTTAACATTTAATAGTGTAAATTTGATTGATAAATTGAAATTCAATTTATTAAGTGTACGTAAATGTATGATAAAGGGTGCGGTGCTTTCTTCAATAAGCAAATTTGTCAACTCTAATTGTGCAAAACAGATTGAAAAAATGGTTGCAGAGAACACTTTTTTAACAACAAACTGGAGGGGCAATATCTATGCTATAGACATGCGTAGGGATAACACAATTCCTAACGCAACATATTTTCTTAGTAGAGCATCAACCAAGGAAACAGACTCATGGCACAAGAGATTGGGACATGTTAATTTGCAAATAATTAACAATAAAAAAAACCTAGAAAAAATTGGTTAGAGGTCTTCCTGTTAAAGAATATGCATGTGACAAAAACGGTGTTGCATGTTTGAAAGGAAAACTGTCACATCCCGACTGAGAGCCTAGGCGTGCGACCAATAATTGGTTTCTGTTTTCAGAGTTGAGGGTTATTTTAGCGGAAGACTTTATTTATAAAGTCTTTGTTATTTTGGAAACTTCTCGAATACTAAATATCCGAGTGTTGGAAATAAAATTTCAATTAAATAGAGAAATTTATTGGATAATGAATATCCACGTGTTTGAGGTATAAATTCTTGGTAAACCAATTTATAATAGATTATTAATTAAAATTTGAGTCATCTCTACCTTGCGAGCATCTAACTTCATGAGTGACTCTAATCCTTGATATCTGTATTATACATGCTTTCTTGAAATGTTGGGAAAATACATCGCCTATATGCCGGTGAACACGTTGACAAAAAATATTTTTATTTACTTAATTATCTCCTCAAGACATAACTTAGGCCTCAGCCCAAAGTGGCTTAGGAAATAATCGGTTCTGAAATCTGAATAACTATTACAAACTCCGGCTGAACTCGAAACAACTCTGCAAACACAGCAACATTCGAGATTACTTAGCAACTACCAATATACACAAGATAATCCCCACTCGGGCATTACTTAGGTCCGGCCCAACTTGGCGGAGGCATTATCAAGCGTGGTGCGGTGTGCCCACCGCCTACCCACATATGTAAGGATCCAGAAAAACGTATACGATAACTTGAGAGCCATAGATTACCTTTTTTTTATAATGTTTTAGAGATACATAATCTCATGTAAATAATTTAATGCCTTGATTTAATACATTTTAAAGAGTTTAGACGTAATCACGTTTGTTATGATTAGTGCATTTCATTGATTTATGCTTGAGCGTTACCTCGGACCTATAGTACGAGAAAACCTTTTATAAATAATAGATCAATGATCTAGCTTTAGACCTTTTGTCAGTTCGTATATATTTAACCTTGATGTATCACTTTCTTTTATAAAACATTTGAACCTTTAGTCCCTATGTTTATTTATCATACATATATACTACATTTCTTCGTCATGAAGAAACATCTTCTGTTTATGTTTCTTCCTTTTTAAGAAATATTAATTTAACCATAACTGTTGTTAATAAAATACATGTTTCTTAATCACAAAAAAAAATGGTCATAACTCTCATTCTTTGTATGTAAAATCGTATGTTTCTTAATCATGAAGAAACAATATTTTCACCATATCTTTTACATAATAAATTTTACGTTTCTTCGTCATAAAGAAACATTATTTTGTCTATACCCTTGACTTATGAAAAGTTATATTTAACTTATAATCAATCAAGGTCTAGGCTACACCCTCTACTTGGGTCTAAACCATATAATAATAATAATAAAATAATAACTTAAATGATTCTAACTATATGCAAGTAAAGGTGTTTGGTGTGAGGAGTGGTCCGTGAACCTCCCCTTTTATAGCCATTTTGTATTCGTTCGCATAGCGTGAAGGAACAATGTTATGTCCGTTCGCGTAGCGCGAACCGACTTCCAATTGATGAGTTATCGCGGGGGCTGCTACGTGGTATGACACGTGTCACACATGCATATGGTTATTGCGCTTAGTGCGAAGCAGTCATGGGTTAGTTCTTCATGTAGCGCGAAACCGTTCAATCTCGGGTTATTTGTTTTGCCCTTCACGTAGCGCGAAGATTTCATACCTTATCCTTTAGGTAGCACGAAGTGTGAAAATCTTTGTATTTTCTCTTTTAATCCTTGTACTTTGTCACGACTTGGTCTAACTTCCATTTCCCAAAAATACTGAGGCGTGTCGAGGCGATACGAGTATGCGAAGTGCGTCATCAAGGAACAACATTGCGCACGTGCCGGTGCCCGTCCTCCCGACCTTGGATCGAAATTTTGGCGATGTTACATCCTTCCGACCTTGGAATGAATCTCGTTCCCGATATTAATTATCTTGGGTGTGTTATTTCTTTCATTTTTCTGATTCTAACTCTAAGGCATTTTCTGAACTTCCTCAACAATTTCATCCTATACTTGAAAACAATATTTTTAATGAGTACCTTGTCATTGATTCAAATTATAATGATTTTATTACATCTGTCGTTTTGAAACTTCTTTATCTATTTCAGGCAGAGTTAAATTGTTCGTAGATAATCATTTTTTATCTTTGACTATCTTTAGTCCATACATTTAGTATCTCTTCGATTCATATCAATATTCTTGCATTTTACCTTTTTGCCCATATAGTATGATATGGTATGACAAGTTGTGCGAAAATTTTTTTATGTTGTTCTGTTCTTTTTGTTTGTGGATGATAAGCAATCCTAGGGCTCAATTATTTACCTAGTGTATTTTTTAAATATGTTGTCTTAAGTAGATATGATAATAACATCCCACGCAATGTCATGATATTATTCATGATATGTTTCTTTGATTTGATAGGAAATAAGTTCATAATCTAGATCAATTCATCTTGATAAACTTTATGGCTATCATTTTTTCGAATTTCAATTGATGCTTCTAAATGTACTAATAATATCCCTTTGTTAATCATTGAATGACGTAGTCAGATAATAGTTCATAACATTATAAGTAATTGTAAATTGCTAAGCACAGTGGCCAGTTGTGTTTAACTATTTACCTTACTTTTTGTATTCTAAACATTTACTGATGTTAACTAAATATTTCTCGGATTCTATCTATTGAATACCTCCGACTTATTTTCAAGTTTTCATATTTGAGTCCTGGTATCCTTTGCTTTCTTGATGGTTTCATTCCATCATATATTCCCTACGAACTTTCAAATTTTATATAACCACTTGAAGAAGACAGGGTGTTATGTCTAGTCTAATTGATTCTTTTTCTTTCTATTCATCTAATGTATTAAACATAATGTTTCTTATGTTTTGTATAATTTTTGAACTTTTAACTTTCTATTTCTGATGAATATAAGAATTCTTGTGCAAAAACATGATATGTATGCTAATATTTTTCTGTATATACATTAGGGATTTAAATATCCTTTTATTGTACAAACTTCTCATTTGAAATGAGTTTACAAACAATCTACAAGATTTACTAATCTATCAAATGTTTATGATGCCTTGAAATCTTAAACATTCATTTGGCATACTCTTGTTTGCTTCTATCCTTAGACTGTCTGATACTACTTGTGTATTTTTCATGGATATTCAAACGTTCTTCTTTCCATCTTTGTTTCCATTTGCACTGCTTGTCATATTTCCTGGACCCTCTGTTTAAAAATATCTTTTTTCTCCACATTTGAAGCATGCAACTGATTTCATTCTGCAGTCATCTTCAGAGTGACCTCTTCTCTTACAGAAGCTATATGTGACTGATGAAATGTTTTTAAAATTGTTAATTTCTATCCTACATTTTCCAAGATGCCTTTTATCACAGTTCTTACAAATTGGTCTTGCGAGTATAAGCGATTTCTCTTCTCTCTTGTTCTTTTTCATTTTCTTTACTTTGGTTTTTCCCTTCTTTTTAGTATCATTTTTCTCCGTTTCTTCTGGTTTTCTTATCATACTGTTGATTAAATATCCGACCAATTCCATGGTCGCGGAGGTTGTTTTTGGCATATGGGATCTTATTATATCTCTTATATCTTCTGGTAGCCCATGTGTATATAAAATTACATGTTTCTTAATCACAAAGGAACATGGTCATAACTATTATTCTTTGTATGTAAAATCTTATGTTTCTTAATCATGAAGAAACAATATTTTCACAAATATCTTTTATAATAATAAATTTTACGTTTCTTAGTCATAAACAAACATTATTTTGTCTATACCCTTGACTTATGAAATGTTATATTTAACTTATAATCATTGAAAAGCTTGGTTATACCATCGACTAGGGTCTAAACCATATAATAATAATAATAATAATAATAATAATAATAATAATAATAATAATAATAATAAAATAATAACTTAAGCGGAACCCTACCTCACACGGGTATTTTAAGTAAAATGCCTAAGCTTGAACAAGTAGCACTTCTACTCTATGTCACATTCTTTGACTGAACCATCAGAACTTTAGGGCTTGGCACGCACTACGAAGCTGTGCAGGCAAAACGATACTAACTATGTGCAAGTGAAGCTGTTTTGTGTGGGAAGAAATGTGCCATGAGCCTCCTTTTTTATAACCACACGAAGGAACAATGTTAACTCCGTTCGCGTAGCGCAAACCGACTTAAAATGATGAGTCATCGTCGGGGCTGCCACGCGGCGCTACGTGGTCTGACACCTGTCCATAAGCATCACATATACAAAATGGTTATTTCGTGTAGCGCGAAGCAGTCATGGGTTAGTTCTTCGTATAACGCGAAATTATTCAATCTCAGTTAATTTTTTTGTCCTTCACGTAGCTTGAAGATTTCATAACTGATCCCTTTGCTTAGCGCGAAGGGTCAAATTCTTTATTTTTTCTCTTTTAATTCTTGTACTTTGTCATGACTTGGTCTAATTCCATTTTCCAAAAATACTGAAGCGGTTCGCTGCGGTGTGAAGTGCGTCGTCAAAGAACAACATTGCACCCGTGCTCGTGCCTGTACACGTTGGGTGCTTCGCACCCTTTGCTAGGACCACTGGGTGCATATTGATATATAAGAATATTACTATGGGAACTCAATTCTTTATAAAGAGCTCACAAATTTTATAATCTTTCCATGTGAGAGGAAATTATCTTTCTTATTTATACATATGCGAAATGTTTTCACTTTCTTCTTTCTTTCCATGAGAGATGACTTACTCTATTCAATATGAAATGCTTCCAACTTCATATTATATATTTTTAATTAATTATCTTGAAGAAATTTTAAATCCCTAATTTTTACAAAGTTTTCAAATTTTGACCAAAATTTTCGAGATGTTACACAAACAACACAATGTCTCATATAAATCCATAGAAGAATCCAAAACAACAGCTTGTTTTGATATTTTACAAATGGACCTTTTTGGACCACTTAGAATACTGAGTCTTGTAAAGAAAAGGTATTGTCTTGTGATTGTATATGATTACTCAAGATTCACTTGGACATTTTTCTTGCACTCAAAGGATGAAACTGCTGAAAGATCAAGAACTTCATTGTACAAGTGGAGAAACAATTTGGTCTACCAATCAAAATCCTAAGATGTAAAAATGGAACTTAATTCAAGAATGAGTGCTAGACATTTTTTGTATCTCCAAAGGCATTATCAGACAATTCAGCATTCCAAGGCAACTTCAACAAAATGGAGTAGTAAAGAGGGAAAACAGGCACTCATTGAAGCTATTAGATTCATGCTTGCTGATTCAGGGCTACCTTTATATTTTTGGGCTGAAGTAGTTAACATTGTAGGCAATGTTGAAAATAGAATTTTAATAAATCAAAGACATGAGAAAATAGCCTATGAAATTCTTTATAAAATCAAACCATTAATCTCCTTTTTCAAACCCTTTGGTTCCATGTGTTTTATATTGAACTTAAAAGACTCAATTTCAAAATTTGCAGCAAAAGTGGATTGTGGTTATTTTCTAGGTTATTCATCCACTTTAAAAGCTTATTGTGTTTTTAACTCTAGAACACAAGCTATAGAAGAAACATTAAATGTTAAATTTAATGAAATGTTTAATTTAAAAATTCCTAATGATCCTGCCGTTTTGTTTAATCTTGAAATTTTAATGTATGAACCGAAAACTAATGAATCTTCTGATGTAGGTATTCAATCTGATAGGCTATGTTTATTTGAAAATTCAAGTATAGCGAACAACGTCACTTTCATTTTAACTACTGATCACATGCAATCTACAGATCAAGGAACTCAAGGATGTGTAACTACTGATTTTTAAACAACTAACACTCAAAAAGATCTTCCTCATCCAACTTTTGATAGTTCATCAGTTTTTTTTATGAAAACAGTGGTTTACCTCCTATGCCTCCTCCACTAACAACTGTTTCCACATAAATAGTTTCACCAATATACTCCTCAAATACAATAAGGGACATTATTCCCTATGCGTTTCATCCTACCCATCCTAAAGAGCAAATAATTGGTAACATTCAACATGGTTTTCTCCCTTGAAGTCAACAAGCAAATGTTTGCTTGCTGGATTTCTATCTCAACGTGAACCATAAAAGTATCAAATTGCTTTAAGATAAAATATTTGGGTTGAAGCCGTGCAAGAGGAACTCATGCAATTCACCAATATGTATGTTTGGATATTATGCCCTAGACCAGAGGGTGTAACGCCTATTGGCACAAAATGGATCTTCATGAACAAAATTGACAAAATAGGGATAACTATCAAAAATAAAGCAAGGTTAGTAGTTCAAGGCTATCTTCAAGAATAAGGAATTCACTACGAAGAAACATTTGCACATGTTACAAGACTTGAATCTATTAGGCTGTTTCTTGCATATGTAACCACTCATAACATAACGGTGTTCCAAATGGATGTCAAAGGAGCTTTCCTTTATGGTGACATTCAATAAAAGGTGTATGTTACACAACCACTAGGGTTTGAAGATGCTTTCAGTCTAGACTTGTCTACAACATAAAGAAAGCACTCTATAGACTCATACAAACACCAAGAGCCTGGTATGACAGACTTTCGGTATTTTTTTATTTCAAACAAATTTATAAGAGGACAAATTGAGAAAACCTTGTTTCTCAAAAAGAGAGGGAAAAGACTTACTTCTTGTTTAGATTTATGTAGATGACATCATATTTGGATCTACAAAACTAACGTTATGTGATGATTTTACAAAACTCATGAAATCTGAATTTGAAATGAGTGATATGTGAGTTACGATATTTTTTAGGTTTTGAAATCAAACAAACTAAAACTGGAGTTTTTCTACATCAATCAAAATATGTTAAAAATCTTCAAAAAAAAGTTTAAAATGACTGATTGCAAAGAAAGTTCCACAACAATGAGTAAACTTGATCCATTATCACGTGATGAAACTAATGAGTATGTTGATAAAACCTTGTATAGATGTATTATTGGATCTTTAATGTATCTAACTGCGTATGAATATGTATCTCCGATACGTATATATGTATGTATGATAATGTATTGTATGTTGCTTGATTAACTAGAACTCACTCAGTGTAGCTGACTTTTAGTATGCACACAGGTAAATAGATTAAGTGAGTTGGCTTGAGGAAGACACATGGCATGGACCTAAGAGGCTGGAATCTGAAGAAGAATTGTAATGATGTTTTCATACGATGTTTTATGTTATGTTTAAAGACAAGATTTAAATATTTTGTATTGAATGGTTGAAGTTTTATTTTCCACTAACGGTTTTAATTAACTCTTATATTTATAACTGTGTTTATAAGTAAATCCAACGATAATGTTGGGCACCGGGAACGGGGCCTTACAAGTTGGTACCAGAGCATAGGTTCGAGAGAATCAAGCATCCTACATGCTTAGACTCGAACAGAGAATGGGACATAAGTAAGAAAAGAAAGAAGATGCCAGTTCAAGAAAGCCATATGCCGTTCAAGCAAGCTCATCAAAGGTAAGGTGCATGATTAAAATCATATGAACTAAATGAATGTGAATGTTACATGAAGGTAAGTGAAAGTGTGAAAGTTAGCTTAATTTCTAGGGATAAGATTATTTGATGGTTTGTTTGTGGATTGTGATTTATTGTTAACCGTTTAAAAGTAAAAACTAGCACACGTGGACTCACAATGGTAAGTGTATAGGACACAGAGAGTAACGTGCTCAGCTAATCATAGTTGGCCACTGTAATTACCTGTTAGCCTTACCATCCTTGCACTAAATAGTTCCTTGAGCGATGACGTTTGTGTTTCCTTAAAGAATACGAATGGCTAGAGAAAGAAAGGTTATTGGTCAAGGAGGTTGTACGGGGCATTGTGGTAGCCCACGTATTACCCGGGAACCTTCTGAAGAACCACTTACTAACACGAGAGAAGAATGAAGTTTAACTGGGCAGGACCAACAATGAAGGGTATCAACTTGATTGTGTTGTTCAAGCCGCCATTGCACAGACTGTAACTACTGCAGTGAAGAACCTGCATCTAGGAGGGTCTGTTGGGAGCCATGCAAGGACTTCTGAGAAGATAGGAGAAAGTAATAAGAAGGGTGATGAGAACGAGAGAGGTGACTCGAGCAAAGTTAGGACTATGAAAGTTGATGAAAGGAAGAAGGGCCGAGGTGGGTGTAACTACAAGTCATTCAAAGGTTGCGACCCACCGAAGATGCCTGGTTTAGGATATGCAATCGCTACTGTTCAGTGGATAACCGCTATTGGCAAGATTATATGAATTAGCGAGTGTCGTCGCAACCAAGAAGTAGATTATGCTACTCAGTCGTCTGGTGACTAGGCGATGTTCTGTTGAGAAACGACGAAACAAAGGAAGACGGCGGAGGAGATAGAGGCCATGAGGTGGGAAGATCTGAAAGAAATGGTGATGAAGCGGTTTTGTGCCGATGCTGAAGTGGAGAGACCGGAGATAAATTTCTGAACTTGAAGGCGGGAAATATGACGCACCGCGAGTACACCACAGAGTTCAACTGCCTGTCCTGGTTGGTGCTAGATATGGTGAACACCGAAGAGAAGCGGATCAGGTGCTACATCAGAGGACTCCCACAGCACGTCCACACGTTAGTGAGGTCTAGTAAACCTGCTAACTTTGATTCTGCTGTTGAACTCGTAGAAATCGTTTATAACGACCTGGCTTCAGACGATGTGGAGGTGGAGGAAAAGAAGGAGAAGAAAGGGGTTACTCCAGCTAAGCGGTCTGGTGATATGGTGGTAAAAACTGATGATATGCAGTTTAACGTAGGAAAAAAAGATGCATGTAAGATATGTGGGCAGGTGCATCAGGGAGAATGCAAGACTGGGTCGGACAAGTGCTATAAGTGTGGAAAGGGTGGGCATTACTCTCGAGAATGCCCTGATAACCCGAAATGCTTCAAATGAGGTAAAACTGATCATTTGGCAAGGGATTGCAAGAAAATAGATTCGGGGGGCGCGAAAGGGGTAAATGCATAGGAAACTGCAGATAGGAGCATTTGATGAGAGAATAATTGCTTATTTGATAATTATATTTCATTTTATGTATGACTGCTTAAGAACTCATTTCGTGCTATTCTATGTTGAAGTTTAAGACTTATGCTTATTTACGTTGTGTGAGATATTACAATTGTCATGAATGGATTTTGGTTATGAATGATGATTATGTGTGTAATGATAGAGTGTCGTCTTAAGCAATAGTGCTAAAATAGTATGAAACAATGTCCCTTAGAAAGACGAGACGAGACTTGCTGAATCAGAACAAGAAGCAGTACATCGAGGGCCTCATGGACAAGCTACCTCGAATAGCCAAAACACATGAACACCAATTGGTGACTGCAAGGTCAGAAGTAAGAAAGATAACCATGAGGTGGGAAGATATGAAAGAAATGGTGATGAAGCGGTTTTGTGCCGATGCTGAAGTGGAGAGACTGGAGATAAATTTAGAACTTGAAGGCAGGAAATATGACGCACCGCGAGTACACCACTGAGTTCAACCTCCTGTCCAGGTTGGTGCCGGATATGATGAACATCGAAGAGAAGCGGATAAAGTGCTACATCGGAGGACTCCCGCAGCACGTTCGCACGTTAGTCAGGGCTAGTAAACCTGCTAACTTTGATTCTGCTGTTGAACTCGTAGAAATCGTTTATAACGACTTGGCTTCAGACGATGTGGAGGTGGAGGAAAAGAAGGAGAAGAAAGGGGTTACTCCAGCTAAGCGGTCTGGTGATATGGTGGTAAAAACTGATGATATGCAGTTTAACGTAGGAAAAAAAGATGCATGTAAGATATGTGGGCAGGTGCATCAGGGAGAATGCAAGACTGGGTCGGACAAGTGCTATAAGTGTGGAAAGGGTGGGCATTACTCTCGAGAATGCCCTGATAACCCGAAATGCTTCAAATGAGGTAAAACTGATCATTTGGCAAGGGATTGCAAGAAAATAGATTCGGGGGGCGCGAAAGGGTTAAATGCATAGGAAACTGCAGATAGGAGCATTTGATGAGAGAATAATTGCTTATTTAATAATTATATTTCATTTTGTGTATGACTGCTTAAGAACTCATTTCGTGTTATTATATGTTGAAGTTTAAGACTTATGCGTATTTACGTTGTGTGAGATATTACAATTGTCATCAATGGATTTTGGTTATGAATGATGATTATGTGTGTCATGATAGAGTGTCGTCTTAAGCAATAGTGCTAAAATAGTATGAAATAATGTCCTTTAGAAAGTCGAGACGAGACTTGCTGAATCAGAACAAGAAGCAGTACATCGAGGGCCTCATGGACTAGCTACCTCGAATAGCTAAAACACATGAACACCAATTGGTGATTGCAAGGTCAGAAGTAAGAAAGATAACCCGAAAAGCTAAGCCGGTCCAAGAATGTGTGTGAATATAGGAAGCTCCCCTTTTACAAGGATTAAGCAGGTTTGGGGGAAGAAACTTCTTATAAGGAGGGCATACTCATAACATCCCGAAATTTCCATCAATAATATTAAAATATTAATTACGTGGGAATAATTAATTTGAGTTGGTAGAAAAATAATAATAAAGTAATATTAGAAGATATAAGGATGGTAGGCTAAATAAATGGAATTAGATCATGGACTTAGAATGAAGATGCGCCTAAGGTCCATGGGTTTGAGGAGTATAAATACCCATTCAACCCTAATCCTTTCCATCTCAATCATTTTATACCTTAGCCTACACCATCAAAAACACACACTAAAGACAAACACTCTCTTCACTATTCTATCAAACGATCCAAGACCAACTAAAGGTAACAAATTATTTATCTCAACTGACCCAACAAACTAACTTTATTATGGTGTTTAAGCAACCAAAAACGAGCTTAAGGGCCACCTTAGTTTGGATCTGGACACCCCGAAGCTACCTAGGTTATAAACGATCAAAATCCGGCCAACCATGGTGGTTAACGGCGGCTGACGGCACCGGGATCGAAGAAAAACCATAAAAACACGAAGAAGAATAAGAAGAAGAAGGCTGACCTGCACTTATACGGGTGTATATATATATATGGTCGTATAAGTATGTATGATTATATATGCATGTATGGCCATATAGGTAAGTATAAGCCGTAATAGTATGTATAAGTTGTCACACCCCGAAAATCTTACTTAACACAGCGGAAGACTTAACTTAAGTCATTCGGGTTATGATAGATTCCGATAACCAATAACTATACACAATTAATAATAAAAACATCATCTTTTATTTTAGGAAAATATTTTACAAAATCAGAGTTTATTACACGTGCTAATGCACAGTTTACATTATTCCAAATTTAATCAAACACCACACGCCTTCCTTTCCCATGCCACCTTGATTCTTCACTTACCTGAAAAGCATATTAAAATATCGATCAACACAATGTGTTGGTGAGTTTCTCTTTATAACAAAAATAGTCCTTATATATATAAATAAAAAACATCATCCATATAATAATTAAAACCGATATCAGTTCGTGTGTAATCGTCACTACACCCCGAATTATATCCAAAATATCCACGTATAATAGTCTACGACCATTATATCAACAACCATGTGTAATGATCTACCGTCATTACATCACCTAAACAATAGGAATTTTATTTCTTAAACAAATTGTGTTGTTGTAAACTAGATAAGAATACAACATTACGTATGACTATCTCAGTTGATAACTCGAAATATACCATACTCAAAATATACCCACTTTTAACCCAACGCGATTGGAAGTGGGGGGCGTCACCCTGATAGATCTACCCATATTTCTGTGCCCTTACTAATTCGGTTAACAATTATTTAGCCAACTAGACTCATCCCGCATTATACACCAATTTGTAAAAAAAAATGTCTTTATAAAACATCAACGAAATCAATATGTAATAAAGAATATGCTTTTCCCCAAACACAATTAAATATCGATTTGAAAACAATTTCAGTTAAAAATCGAGGGGGTTCGATAGGGAGACTCACGGTTTTGTAGCTTTTCGTTTTCAAAAAATCTCGTGTCCTATATTAGAACACGTTTTGTTAATAAAAACATAATTTTATTTTTTATAAAAAACTCCTTTTTATTTTATAAGTCGTACTCTATTATTCACATAAGCACATAAGCAAATAACGAGTTCACATAGTTCGGTTTTCCGTTTACTATTATTTAAGTAATTAAATTAATTAATAAACAATTAAAATATAGTTGCTAGAAATTTTAAGAAAATATTAATTTTCTATTTTCACAAAACTTGTCGGTTTTATGCTTAAAATGCGTTATTTTGGTTTTTCATTTAAAATGTGACTTATAAATTATGAAAAATACTTGTTACATATATTTTAATCAAGTTTTATAAGTTTACTTGTGAAAATATATTATTTTCATTTTTGTTAATATTTTCTTAAAATAACAACTTTTTAACGTTTTCGTGTCAGTTTTCGCGACACGAACCGTTTAGGACTAGGTTTTATCATCTTGTCCCTTTTCTCATGTATTAAATTATGTTATACATGAGTATTTTAACACTTTAGGGAATGTTCTAAAACAGTCCCTAATAGTTGTGTCGGTTTGCTTAAAAAGCCGATTTTACGACCGTTTAAGTTACCGATGAATCAAATAACTTGTTCAAGTCTATATCAATCATCCTATAAAATAAACACACGTATAATAACATATTATCTACCATAATTTGCAATTTGACGAATATATTCGTAAGACACGTTTAATCGAGTTTTTTGGTTCCTAGTTCGTATTTTAGATTACCTTAACAATGTTACTAGTTAAACTTGTTATTTATATATATACAATTATGTTTAAATATCCTAAAGGTCCAGATTTTAACTTATTTTATAAGTTCCTAATAATCCAAAATTTCACTTTTAAGTTGAAGGTTCTTATTCTCTTTTCAAAAGAATACAATCTTCTTAATTTTAACATTGTCTTTTTCAACAAAATCAAGTGTGATTCTTTTAGATGATTCCATTCTTTTTTAACTAATCACTTTTATTTTATTCCCATCTTTATCAATCTTTCAAGTCAAAGGATAATGGATTTTTATAAATTCTCTAAACAAAGTTACTTATTTTAGTAACTTAATATTTGTAATTCTAATTAATCTAATTCTTCCACTTTGATTAGTTGTAGTTCTTGATATAATATATTCATTTAAGTTGTTAGGGTTTCATGCATCCTAGTAGTCTATTTCCATTTTATTCTTTAAATCCATCATTTCATAAAGTTTCTATCTTTAGCAAGTTGTTGTTTATTTCAACCATGTGTTAATTAATTCAAGTTTTTATTCATACATCCTATCTTATTTTAAGTTGTTACTAATCACTTTTTGATTTCATTCCTTACAAGTATTTATTTCAAAATCCAATTTTCGTCTTTTCTTAAATTAAAGTTTTCTTATTTAGTAGTTCCAACATTTTTCAAGTTTCAACTATTAAGTCTAGCATGCAACTTATCTTATTTACATTGAAGTTATCCCATAACATCTTTTGATTAAAAAATGTGTTCAAAATATCTTAATTAAATTTATACCAAACATCTCCAATTTTCACAATTATGAACATATTATTGTTTTATTCATTTCTAACAACAATCTTCAACAATCTAGGTTATACTAACAAGTTAAAGGCCAATAATCCATCCCAACCTTCAATCTAATAACAAACCCTAGAAACAAACTCTTTCAAATTTACCAAAAGTTCAAGAGATTATTAATACTCCATATTCAATCTAATAAGCAATATAAGGTCTTTAGGATATATGTATGCATGTGTATGGAGTTTTGATTCTCTCATACATATATATACATATATCCACGGCACACACACACATATACATACACTACACACATTATCAATCTTCCAATCAAACTCAAGTATATCAAATATTGTATATTCAATATCGACACTCAATCAATCTTAACATGATACTTACTTGGTTCTTGAGATTGTTAAAGATGAAAATGGTGAATGGTAGTAGTGTGTGTTTTCCTAGCTTTAATCCTTCCCAATGGCTCCTTAATAGCTTAATCCTTTCCTTGATCTTGACTCAAGCCTCCTTGTTTCTTGATTGTGTGTTTGTGTAAGTTAATTTTGAATTTGACTTGGATGGTTAAAGGGCTGTTTGGGCCTTGAGTTTTTAAGGGGAAGAGGGAGAGGGAGTAGAGTGGTGTGTTTGTGGATTAGAGTGATATGGTGGAGTGTTTAGTCGGTTAACAAGTGTGTTCTTTTAGAAAATAATGATTAGGGGAGGAGTTGGAAGAGTTTGATTGGAACAAGTGTGGTGTTGAGGTGTCCAAGGGTGGGGTTGGGGCGGCATAGGGGGGGTGGGGTGGGATGTGAGCGGTTTTGGTTAATAACTAGGTGATTTCCGATTACTCATTTAACGTATTATGTGTTATAAATATCCAAACGAATTCCGTTTTCAATAATTTTTTGCAGACTTTGAACGAAATCAAATTCCTGACAATATGGACTATAAAAACCATTTTCTTGAAATAGTTTATGTGGGGTCTTTTCCGGGTCCTGTACTGGCTCGGGTTTGCTTATTTTCCAATTTATGTGATTTGAGTCTTCCTAAATTATATTTTATGTTGTCTCACATGTTTTCATATTTATTTTGAATTTTTGAGATTGTTTAATCGATCTAATTTTTTTATTTATTTTCTGGCTCACTGCCCGAGGTATTTGCACGTTTTTCTCGTTTCGTGTCAAAATTTGGACTTTTTGTTGACTTTGCAAGATAATAAGCCTTAATAAAGAGATTTTATTAATAAAGTGATTTTAGGATGGATAATCATGATTACATTAATGAAAATTTTTGCCAGATGTGACATAAGCCGTGTATGTATATGGCCGTATATGTAAGGCATATATGTATATATGAGTACCGTATATGTAGGGTGTATATGTGTATATGTATACCGTATATGTATATAGCGTATATCTATATGTAGCCGTGTATGTATATAATGTGTGTGTATATATATATATGGCTGTGTATATGTTGATAACGTATATGTATATAGTGTATATGTATATGTAGCCATGTATGTATATAACATATATGTATGTATGCATGTCGTATATGTATATAATGTATATGTATATATGTCCATGTATGTGTATAACGTATGTGTATATATGTCCGTGTATGTGTATAACGTATGTGTATATATGGTCGTGTATGTATACAACGTATATGTATGTATGCATGCCGTATATGTATATAACGTATATGTATGAATGCACGCCGTTTATGTAGATAGCATATATGTATATATGCGTTACATGTATAACGCATGTTCATGTGTGACGTATATGTATGTATGACATATATATATACAAGCAAAGAATATGGACTTATATGATGGTTAAGGTAAGAATAAGTAAAGATATCAATAATGAAAGGTAACGTTTAAAATGAGTAGGACTAGTAAAAAAGGCCAATGAAGTAAACGAAATGTAGAAGTGGTAATTGATTAATGTGTCTTATTACATAGTCAGTCATACGTTGCGAAGGAAGGATATAATCGTCATCGGAAGCAGGACACATGTGAGTTTCTAACCCCATTTCCTTGTTATGTTTTCGGGCCTGTTTGTATGCTCAATGTGAAATATCCATAAAATAACCTTAAGTGTTAAGTGTATGCCATAAATGATTTATGTGATATTTATTATATTGAGGTTATGAACGAATGCTTGTCGGTGTGTGAGTGATCATCAGATATTGCACGTATCACCAAGGAAGGTGATTGTTAGAAGATTAATGAGAAGGATGCCTAGTGTGCATGTATGTTATGATGTAATTTTCTTTGTTTATGTTGGTAAGTTATTTACATTTATTGTATATGTGGTACGTGTAAGTAGGTGTATGTACAGTATGCTGGCTCTACGTCTGACACGGTAAGTTAGGATGGCAAATCCCTCTAATTTTTGTTGGACATAGACGTGGTATGTGATAGCGTAGTTAAAGACTGTGGACCTTATATAGATGATAGTTTTCAACGTAGATAAGGACTGTGGACCTTATACGTATTATAAACATGAGTCAGCATAGGAAAGGATTGCAGACCTTAAGCGTGGTGCAAATGTAATGTGATAGCATAGGGGAGTACTGCGGACCTCGTACGTGCTGTGATATAGGTGAAAACATAGGGAAGGACGGTGGACCTTGTACGTGTTGATGGTATAGGGAAGGACTGCAGACCTTGTGCGTGCCATGAATGGTGAGCATAGGTAAGGATTGCGGACCTTGTACGTGTTCACGACCTTGAGTATATGTATAGACGGCGGACTATGAACATACTCATGGTGGAATAAGACAAGTGAAAGTATGTATGCATGTATGTATGATAGAAAGGTAACAGGCTAAGTATGTGGCTAGTACGTTATGATACAAGTTTGGTCATACCCAATAACAAGCTAGACAAACGTCACGATATTTATTGTTAGATATTATCTAAGTAATAATTGTCAACACTTGTAATATTTAAAATGTGTTTTCTAAATATTTGCACTTGTGTGTTAAATAAATTAAATGGATAATTTTTATAAGAGATGTTTTTTATATGGATAAATAACATGTATGTTACATTATTTGTGTTATGTTACTTTATTTATGTAACATAAACAAATAAGGAAAAGAAAAAAAAATAAGAGTTTGGGTTTTGGGGGAAAACCCCAAAGGGGGCCGGCTCCCTCTCTCTCTCCTCTCTCCTCTTTTTTTTCTTCCCACAACATGCAAGGATTTTGGTTGCCTGGATATAATTCTTGAGACAACCAAATTACACCTTCTCTCACACACATAACTCTCTCTTCTCTTCTCTCGACTGGAAAACCCAAATAAGAACAAGGAGATTTGCAAGAAGTGTAAGTCCCTAGCAACTTGGGGTTTGTTGGAGCTTGTTCGGGTATACAAACTTGAGGATTTATCCATTGGAATCTAGCCGTTCATATCTTCATCTTCTTCAATTTCTGGAATCTTGAAGGTATGTTTTTAAAACACCCAATGGTTGTTTTGATAGCATGTTAATTGTATATGGATCCTGGTTTGGCTTTTCACACAAAATGGGTTTTATGTGCATTGGTAAACAAGATTTAAAACTATTATTTTCCGCTGCGTTTTCCTAATAAAAGGGTTTATTTGGACTTTGATAATCTTGTAATAACCAAACATGAATATGTATCTTCGAATATGTATATATCTATGTATGAGAATGTATTGTATGTTGCCTGATTAACTAGAACTCACTCATCGTAGCTGACTTTTAGTATGCACACATGTAAATAGATTAAATGTGTTTGCTTGAGGAACACACATGGCATGAACCGAAAAGGCTGGTGTTAGGGCATGAATTTTATGCTGAGGATCCTTTATCCTTAACAATCTTGTGGATAGATTATCCTTAAGATATGTATTAGGTTATGAAGGATCAATGATCTTCGGTATTATTTGTTTACTAATTATTGCATTTTTAGTGGTGATGTGTTAGCCAGGTATAACAACTTTATGATCAAGTCTACCGTATATCTCACTACAAGGCATCTATAGCATATGGTCGAGATTGAAGACTAAGCTAAAGAAAGAAGTAACAAAATAATAAAACCAATTACTAAGTACTAAGGACGAGATATGTTATCATTGAAGAGGTGCTTGGATCAATTATCCTTATGGAGTATTCTCTAGCTGAAGTCAGGATCCAGGATTTTTATTCAACATAGCTATTAATGGATGATTTTAGTATGAAGACTGATGTTTAAATAACAACAACGGTTCCTAGACTTAGTCTACCACTTATTTCGTCATTAAACGTCTACTAGCACGTGGTCAAGAGCACGATGGAAGAGAGTGGAAGACTAGCGGATTTTTAGGACCTAGTAGTTAGTTAGTTATTTTCTGTATCCTTTATAAACAACGAGTTGTGATCAACCCTAGGACACGGTTCACTAGTTTATTACTGCAGATTTTAGCTCACAAGTTCTCTGTAATCTCACACACACCTAGCTCGATTGTAATCGTTGATCAACAACTCCAACCCTTGTAACCTTTTTGTGATTAATAAATTGGTGATCGACGAGTTGTGATCACCCGGGGTTTTTTTCTTTTGATCTGAACATGATCAAAGGATTTTTCCTCGCAACAACTCGGTGTTCACTCCATTTTCATTCATTTAATCGATATTATTAGCATAGCACTATTCCTCACTTTTACAGATTTGGATACATTATCCTTAGTTGATTTTTATCCAAACAATTTGGCGCCCACCGTGGGGCAATTGGTGCTATAATCTATATTACTCCCATCCAATTTCGAATTTTTCATACCCATATCACTATCAATGGCTTCTCAATCAACATCTGCTTCTTCAACCATGCCATCATCGGTTCCTCTCTCATCAAGGACATTGCCACCGATGCCTCCGCCAATCACGGGAGCACAACGGCCTGCTGCTGCTGGAAGCAAGACACAACTACCAGTCTTCCAGAGCTCAAAAACCACTGCTGCTGCGCCGGTGGTTAACACTAACAATGATGCTTCATCTATGTTTTCGCAGGTTAAAGCATACATGGAGCAGCAGAACAAGACTAACCAGAGGATCCTTCGTGAGATTGAAGATCTCAAGAAGACTAAGCAGAGGATCACGCTCCTCTAATGCCCAGGATGCTGGATTTCACCAGTCCAGGATCCATGGCTCAGTTCTCGCAAGGATTATCTATCCTTCAACATGGGTCCGTGGGTCAACAGGCTCAAGGATCCTCATTATTCCAGCAGGGATCATCTATCATTCCACCAGGATCCTCTGGGTTATATCACCAAGGATCCTATAATTCCCAACCTCAAGGATCCTTCCTTCAGAATCAAGGATCCTTGGGAGTCCAACATCAACGATCCTCCGAAGTCCATGAAGGAGATTTCATTCCTATCCAGACTATCGCGTCGAGTGGTCCAACTCCTATTGCTGACTCTTTTCATCCCAGATACTCATCAGAGATGCCAACCTTCTCCCAGCAAAGAGGTAATTTGTATGATCCTTTATCCTTGGACGCTAACCGTGGTTCTATGCAGGATGCAAGTATCAACCAAGCTATGGCCAAGGAGCTACAGAAGCTCAAGGATATGATATCCAGTGTTCCCGGGGTGATACGACCAATTCCCAAGATACCTGAGGGAAGCCACAAGTTATCCAGATTTGCTCCACCTATCTGTGATGCCGAAATCCCGAAGCGATTCAAAATCACCAATATGAAGACTTACGATGGAACCACCGATCCTGAAGAACATGTGGCACAATACAGAGAAAGGATGGAGATCAACCCCATTCCTGAGAGACTCAAGGAAGCCTGCTTATGCAAAGGCTTTGGATCCACACTAACAGGATTAGCATTAAAATGGCTGCTAAGTCTTCCTCAATTTTCAATTACTTCTTTTTCACACTTTGTTAACTTGTTCAACAGTCAATTTTCCTGTAGCAGGAAATTTGAAAAGGTAACTAGTGATCTATACCAAGTTATCCAACCAAGTGATGAATCCCTTAGGGATTTTGTTACAAGGTTGGGCAGGGAAGCTCTGGAAATCCCTAATCTTGACATGGCTACTGCTGTCGAGGCCTTCAAGATGGGACTTAAGAGGGGCTCCCCCTTTTATGATGATCTTGTGATGACTCCTTGCAGGTCTCTAGATGAAGTAAGGAACAAAGCTTTAAGGTTTATATGGCTGGAAGATGACAAAAGGATCCAAGAAAGATTGGAGGGCTCAAACAAAACAGGAATCCCCTGACAAGAATAAAGGATCCTCATATAAGAACAACAACTCCAAGCTGTACAACAAGTTCAACAATCAAAACGTGCGAGTGGTCGAAGAAGGAGATGATGATGGCTTGATTTCTCCGTAGATACCCATGGCTTGATTTGTGCCATGAAGGATCTAGGGGTGAAAGCAAGGTGGCCCTGAAAGAACGAGAAGACGACTACCTTCAAAGACAAGTCTAAGTGGTGTGCCTTCCACGAAGATTTTGGCCACATGACAGACGAGTGCATTGGCTTAAGAAGGGAAATTGGATACCTCCTGAGCAAGGGTCACTTTAAAGAACTCTTGGGAAGAAAGAAATCCAAGATCCAGGATCCTGAAGATCTTCCACAAAAAGCAACACAACCATCACCAGACGCTCACGTGATCAACTTCGTCTCCAGAGAATACGGCATATTTCAAACTTCTTGTCCCGCAGAAGAATTCGAGTTGGACGATGAAAGAAGACCGCTCATCCCGACTACTCGAGTGACTGATGATAGAATCTTCTTCGACTCGAGTATCCAAGATCCTCACCAGGATGAGTTGGATGTGCGAATGGTCAATTTAATCTCTAGAGGTTCAGACATTTGTGGAACTTCTTTCTCTGCAGCAAGAAGACTTGCTAAAGAGATCAAGTTGGATAATGGAGACCGACCAATAGTATCCACCACCTTAACAACAGACAAAAGGATCTTTTTTGATGAGGAAGACAAACTAAACATCCAGGATCCTTATCATGACGGTTTGATTATTAATTTATTTATTGCTAACCATTATGTACGCAGGATCCTAGTTGATGGTGGGTGCTCGGTCAACATCATCCAACACGATGTCCTTAAAAAGATGAACATACCAGATTCAGAGATCATCCCTAGAACATCAGTGCTAGTTGGTTTCATTGGAGATACCAAGAAGATATTAGGGGACATCAACTTCCCAATTTATATCGAAGGGTTAAATTCATATAATTAATTTTGTGTTATTGATAACATTTCTTGTTGCAATGTTATTTTAGGTAGGCCATGGCTGCATGGAATAAAGGCAGTAGCCTCAACTTATCACCAATGCATCAAACTACCTACTCCATGGGGAGTTGTGAGGATAGTTGGTGACCAGGCGGAGGCCAAGAACTATTATTCTTCATCAATGAAGCCAACAGCCAAACAAACTATAGCATAGCAACCACAGCAACATCCTAGGGATGTGCTGGAAGCTCAGGAGAAAGAACTTAAAGAAGTATCATTGGACCCTGAGGATCCATAGGTAAAGGTGATCATAGGATCCAGTATCCCAAGCAAGATTGAGGAGGATTTGGTATCATTCTTAGGGCGAAGAAAATCTATCTTTGCCTTTAAACACTCAGACATGACAGGTATTTCAAAGGAGGTAATTACTCATAAAATAGGCCTTGATTAATCTATTAAACCCGTCCATCAGAAGCGAAGAAAATTCGCTCCTGAGAGGAACAAGATCATACAAGAAGAATTTGAAAAACTTCTTAAGGCCGGTATGATCAGAGAGGTTCAATATCCTTGAAGGCTAGCTAATGTGGTCGTTGTTTCAAAAAAGAATGGAAAGTGGAGGGTGTGTGTCAATTTTACAGATTTAAACAAGGCATGCCCCAAGGATCCTTTCCCATTACCACATATAGATTCCATGGTGGATGCAACGGCAGGACATGAAATGCTCACCTTTAAGGATGCTTCCTCTGGATTTCAACAAATTCATATGGAACCATCTGATCAAGAGGATACAACATTCATGACTCCTACCGGCATATACTGCTATATTGCTATGCCGTTTGGACTAAGAAATGCAGGGGCAACATACCAAAGACTAGTCAACATGATGTTCAAGGATCAGTTGGGCAAGACTATAGAGGTATACATAGACGATATGGTGGTAAAGTCGAAGAAAGCTGAGGATCACCTTAGAGACCTCGAGGAAGCATTCAATATCCTCGACCAGTATAACATGAAATTGAATCCGTCAAAATGCCACTTTGGTGTTAAGGCTGGAAAATTTCTGGGATATATGGTGACTAAAAGAGGAATTGAAGCAAGCCCCGAGCAGATTGAAGCCATCCTTAATTTGAAGTCTCCTGCAAACGCCAAGGATGTCCAAAGGCTCACAGGAAGAATAGCCGCTCTCAATAGGTTCATATCAAGATCCTCCGAGAAATGCAAAGATTTCTACGACATCCTTAGAAAGAATAAGAAGTTTGAGTGGACGGAAAAGCATGAGGCTGTGCTTACCGTCTTGAAGGACTACTTATCCTCAGCACCAGCTCTAATGAAGCATGTGGATGGAGAATCCTTATATCTATATTTAGTTGTCTCAGGAAATGCAGTAAGTGCCGTCTTGGTAAAGGATCATGAAAGTGAACATCCGTTTATTATGTAAGTAAAAGTCTTTTATATGCAGCAACCAAGTATTCTCATTTAGAAAAGTTAATTCTTGCACTTATTATGGCTTCTACTAAATTGAGACATTACTTTGAAACTTATACTATTATTTTGAGAACTAATTATTCTGTTAAGAATGTTCTTAGAAAACCAGAGTTATCAGGTAGAATGGCCAAGTGGGCCGTGAAACTAAGTGCATATGATATTCAGTATGAGCCAAGAACAACA
The DNA here is from genome assembly GCF_021521415.1 of Bidens hawaiensis. Lineage (NCBI taxonomy): Eukaryota > Viridiplantae > Streptophyta > Magnoliopsida > Asterales > Asteraceae > Bidens > Bidens hawaiensis. Next base: position 467,687 of record NW_027491876.1, on the reverse strand, counting down.
ATCAAGTCACAAGCACTCGCAGACTTTGTGGCTGATTTCACTAGTGACCTACAAAAAGAAGCTGACTTGGAGGTCCAGCAACTAGAAAAGACTAAGGATCCTTGGATACTCTTCACTGATGGCTCTTCCAATGTGAGATGAACAGGATTAGGGATCCTACTGAAATCACCACAGGGGGACATATTACCCCAGTATAGCCTGTGAGTTTCAAGCAACGAACAATGAGGCAGAATATGAGGCTTTGATCGCAGGTTTGCAATTAGCTAAGTGCATGAGGATCAGGTATCTTCAAGTATATATAGATTCATTATAGAATGCTAACCACTTTAATGGCTCATATGTTGTTAAAGGAGAAAAACTAATCAAATATCTAGATGTTGTAAAGGAACTAGCAAAATCCTTCTAATTGTTTAGTATTGTACAGGTACCAAGAGAAGAGAATTCCGGGGCAGATGCTTTGGAAAATTTAGCCTCATCTATGAAAATTCCAGAAGACACGAATATTCCAAATATTCATGTTCTCTCACCAGCAATAGAAGAACAAGAAGTTGGGGAGATAACGAATGACAAAGAAATTGTACTTTAGGATCCATTATCCTCGAATAATCAAGAATCATGGTTCCTCCCGATCAAGAAGTACATTCAAACAGGAGAGATTCCAACCACTGAGAGTCCCAAATCCTTTAAACTCAAGGTATCACAATACATTTTATTAGATGATATACTATACAGGAAATCTCTCGCAGGACCATACTTGAGGTGCATTGAGGATCCTGAAATCCAAGAGGTGCTCAAAGATTTTCACGAAGGTGATTGTGGTAATCACACCGGAGGAAGAGCCCTGTTTTCTAGGATTCTAAGAACAGGATACTTCTGGCCAACAATGAAGAAAGATGCAGTGGAATATTCAAAGAAATGTGATGTATGTCAAAGACATGTAAAAATCCTTCACCAACCTGCAGAACCTATGTATCCTATATCCTCTTCATGGCCTTTCATGAAATAGGGTATGGATATTGTAGGCAAACTACTTAAGGCACCAGGAGGAAAAGTATTCATGCTTGCAATGACGGATTACTTTTCAAAATGGATAGAAGCAGAAGCTTTTGTTCAAGTATGCGAAAAAGAGGTGATATCTTTCATTAAAAGAAATATTATTACTAGATTTGGTATCCCCTCGGAAATTATTTGTGATAATGGTTCCCAGTTTATTGGGAAAAGAACCACTAAATTTTGTGACAGTTGGGGCATCAAGATGATAACCTCTACTCCGGTGCATCCTCAAGCTAATGATCAAGCGGAGTCTAGCAACAAAATGATCATCAACAATTTAAAGAAAAAGCTAGGATCCAAGAAGGGAAAGTGGGCCGAAGAACTACCATATGTTCTTTGGGCCGACAGGACAACACCCAAGAATGCAACAGGCCAAACACCCTTTTCGTTGGTGGATCAGAAGCAGTAATCCCACCAGAGATGGTGGTTCCTACAGCAAGAACGAGCATCCGTGATCCTAAAGCCAATGAAGAAATCCTTCTTGAAGACTTAGATACTGTAGAAGAACTCAGAGACCTAGCCAAGATCAGAATGGCAGCTTATCAACAAAGGGTAGTTGGGGGCATATAACACGAATATAAGGGTCAGAAGATTTCAAGAAGGAGACTTAGTTTTGAGGAAGGCATTCCAAAATACTACCAATCCGGCTGATGGAAAGTTAGCACCCAAATGGGAAGGACCTTATCAGATCGAGTCGGAGGCAGGAAAGGGGGCATATCATTTGCTCACAATGGAAGGCAATAGATTACCAATAGCATAGAATGCTATCCACCTCAAGAAGTATTTTTTCTGATCAGGATCCAGTATCCTAATAGAATCAAGGATCCCCAAAATTGGTAATATCTATCTAATTATTTATTCTTTACAATTTCCTATTATTAATTCTAGGATAACATATTCTTAACAATTTGTTTCGTCCAAGTTCTAAGTATCAATGCAGGATGTTAATAAGATGAGTAATAACCAAGAGGTTGGCCACCTCTCCTTTACATTCAAGGTACTATACTATTTCTCTTGGCCTAGCCCACGTTTGGGTATGACCCCTGATGGCCATATCCTCTAAGGTTTAAAGGTTTTCACCTTTTATTATAAGTAGAGTTTCTACACTCTCGTCTGGAGCGCACGTTATCCAACGTATAGTCCGTGGCAGCGGGACCAGTACACGCTTAGTGGCTGACAATTTCGTTGTCTTCGGCTATATGGAGGATCCTAAGATTTATGGTAGATGTACCATACCACCGGTTTATAACGTTTTCACGTTATCTCACGTTTTGGCTAAATCCCGGTTTGGGCGAGTTCCCAGTTAACATCCATATCTTTGGGCCTGTCCCCAGTATTTGGGCTTGTACCCAGTTTAACACCAGTCTGGGCTTTTCCCCAGTTCAAGGGCTTGTCCCCAGTTTGGGCTTGTCCCCAGTTTAACACCAGTTTGGGCTTGTCCCCAGTTCACGGGCTTGTCCCCAGTTGCACGGGCTTGTCCCCAGTTTATTTATGGGACTGTCCCCAGCTTAATGGGTATAATCCCAGTTAACATTATGAGTTGTTTACAACAAATTTTCTAAGTTCATTGTGAAGATCAAAATTCTAAGGATCCAAAATCCTAAAGTTATTTCTTCAAGGATCATTGAAGGTTCAATGCTTATGGTAACTTAGGTCTACCTAGACCTTCTGGTATGGTCTCTATTAACAAATTTATATTGTCATAGTTGTAATAATTTTAAAACGTTTTAAGGGTTATCCCTTAAAGGATATTCTATTATATAACTTTTTCCAATTTTTAAGGATACTTTAAGGAGTCATAGTTACTCCTACGGTTTGTTCTTTAAGGATATTCTATCCTAAATAATTTTCATACGGATCTTATATCCTTAAAATCTTTTACTTAAAATTATTTTTCCCAAACATTCAATGAAGCTAAAGCTATAATTAAACAAACTTTCAAAATAACAATAACAAGCAAATAGTTAAAGGTTTTATATTATTTAAAATAAGTCACCAGGACTTATCCAAAATCCTTAACCCGGACTTCACCATGCAAAAGATGGACCATCCACCCGGGTTAAGTGAGTAGTACTAACTGTTCATAAGTGCAGGAAAATTAAAAACAAGGGCATCAAATGTTTCATCCCCACAAACAAAGGATCCATCCACCTTTGTTACCCTCGCAAATTATCTTAAGGATCATGGATCCTTTACCCTAGTTACTACTCTCTATTACAAACCAAAGTTATTTTTCATAAAAACAACATAAAGCAAAATAAAACGGGCTTGGGCCTTTTCTTCTGTATCCTTCATTGCCAGTTCATGCGGTTGCTTCCACCTCCACCGTTGCCTCATTGCCTCCTTCAGCTTCATCCAGATCCTTCACACCGCTCGTCCCTGCTTCGCCTGCATCAGCCATCTCGCCTTCTGCTTCATCCTCGCCTCCACCCAAGTCGATCAAGGCTTTCTTCCACTTCTTGATTTCCCATGAAGATTTTTCAAAGGATGGATCATTGGCCTCAGTCACCATTTTGATTCTAGCTTGGAGGACTGACTTAGCTGCCCACACCTATGCCTCTTAAGTGGCTCGATTGACCTCATCCTGCATTTGGACTGCAAGTGTGGAAGCATAGTCTTCTGCCTGTTTCTTCTCCTTGGTCATATTGAAGAGGGCCTTATCCTTGGTGGCAGCCATGGATCTCATCGCAGCGAGGGTCTCTTCATACTCTCCAACAATCTTCTCATAATGGCTTCGAGCAGAATTTATGGCCTATAAAAGAAAACAGGACAAGTTAAGAAGGAAACTTAGGCAATGAAGATTGAAAGGATCCTTACAGTCGAAAGCATTTCTAGAAGCTGTTTCTCGGCATCAAAGGGGTTTTTTGGATCTGAACTCTTCTTCCTCTTAGCTCCTGACTTGGCTCGAGTTGTGATTGGACGAGGCTCGGACGTAGGAGTTGGTTTCGGGGTCTCTTTCTTGGTAAACATGCAATCGATATCCTCAAGGGAGAACTTAGAAGCAGACTTTCCTGACTTTTGAGCACCTGTAAACAGTAATTCGCAGATAAGTTTTCGATTATTTCACTTTTTGATATTAAAAATTATTACTCTTCCTTGACATGATTGACTCTGAGTTTGACTCTTGAAAAGCTTTGATGAACTTGGCTTGAAAGGTTCTAATTGCAGGATCCAGTGATAGAAACTTCTCAACTCTATCTTCAACTCCATGTAGATCAGACAGCAAATCGAAATTTTCAATTACACAAGCAGTGAAAAATATTAGCAAAAGAATAAAGTATCCTACCTTGGTTACCTAAGGATCCTAGATCCTACCCTTTGGTATCCACTTTTTGGGAAGGTCAGTTCCACCCGGAATGGAATCCCTTTTTACAAAGAAAAATTGGTTCCTCCAGAGGGTACCATTTAGAGTAACTTTGGAAATGGGGATCATTTGGTGAGGTTTTGATTTGAAGACGAAGCGTTTGGAACCATGGGTAACCAGATTGTATACGTATGATAAATCTGCCAAGCCGAACTCAACACCCTTCTCTACGATTATCCTTTCTATGGTATGAAGGACTCTCCACAACATTGGCATAGTTTGGATATAACTAATCCCCGTTAAGGTAAAGAACCTTTGGGTGAAATCAGAAAAAGGATACGTGTAGCCTATGAGAAACGGTTGGGCCGGAAAGCAAACCCAGTTTTTCGAGATACTGTCACTACGAGCTAAAATCGAAGGGTCGGAAAACTGTGTTGGCCGGAAAGTGTGATCGTATTTCATCGATTTCTGGATCTGTGAACTTACAGATCTCGAAAGAGGGGGCTTGAAGCATGCCTTGTGGATAAAGATCATCGGGGTCGATATGATTGAAAGAAGAAGAAGAAGAGGATACAGAAATTGTTGACATACTGAAAGAAGATAAAGAAAGAGAAAGAAGGATACCTGGAAGACGTCTGGATCTGTGGTTATAAAAGAGTTATAATCCACTCATATATAGGCGGCGTATAATTATGGTTTATTGATATTAACCGCCTGACACACGTCTAATCATCTTCTTTTTTGCAGGGGTTTGAAATTCAAAATGACAACTGTTTTACACAATCACCCGCCATTTTCGGGGCAATTGTTAGGGCATGAATTTTATCCTGAGGATCCTTTATCCTTAACTATCTTGTGGATAGATTATCCTTAAGATATGTATTAGGTTATGAAGGATCAATGATCCTCGGTATTATTTGTTTACTAATGATTGCATTTTTAGTGGTGATGTGTTAGCTAGGTATAACAACTTTATGATCAAGTCTACCGTATATCTCACTACAAGGCATCTATAGCATATGGTCGTTGAAGACTAAGCTAAAGAAAGAAGTAACAGAATAATAAGACCAATTACTTAGTACTAAGGACGAGATATGTTATCATTGAAGAGGTGCTTGGATCAATTATCCTCATGGAGTATTCTCTAGCTGAAGTCTGGATCCAGGATCCTTATTCAACATATCTATTAATGGATGATTTTAGTATGAAGATTGATGTTTAAATAACAACGGTTCCTAGACTTAGTCTACCACTTATTTCGTCATTAAACGTCTACTAGCACGTGGTCAGAGAGCACGATGGAAGAGAGTGGAAGACTAGCGGATTTTTAGGACCTAGTATTTAGTTAGTTATTTTTGTTTCCTTAATAAACAATGAGTTGTGATCAACCCTAGGACACGGTTCACTAGTTTACTACTGCAGATTTTAGCTCACAAGTTCTCTGTAATCTCACACACACCTAGCTCGATTGAAATCGTTGATCAACAACTCCAACCCTTGTAACCTTTTTTGTGATTAATAAATTGGTGATCGACGAGTTGTCATCACCTGGGGTTTTTTTCTTTTGATCTGAACAAGATTAAAGGGTTTTTCCTCGCAACAAATCTCGGTGTTCACTCCATTTTCATTCATTTAATCGATATTATTAGCATAGCACTATTCTTCACTTTTACAGATTTGGATACATTATCCTTAGTTGATTTTTATCCAAAACAGCTGGCATCTGAAGAAGAATTGTCATGATGTTTTAATACGATGTTTTATGTTATGTTTAAAAACAAGATTTGAATATTTTGTATTGAATGGTTAAAGTTTTATTTTCCGCGAAAGGTTTTAATTAACTATGATATTTGGAGCTGTGTTTATGAGTAAACCCAACAATAATGCAGGGCACCGGGAACGGGACCTTACATTTTCTAAACTACTATTGTGAAAAATAACGAAAACAATTGTTTCTCAAACTACTGATGAAAATCAGTATTTACAAAATACTGATCAATTTTATTTAAAGGAACTGATCAAAGACAAGAAATAGCTTATTAATTTCTTAAAAGTTGTTCGGCATTACTAGCCATTGTTTCAATGGAACATTGATTTTTACTGTAACTATGGATTACCCAATTGCTAATAACCGCCTAATCCATCACCAATCAGAAGATTACCTTATGTAATCATCTCTCTTAAGTCCAAAGAAAGCTTGTGTTTATATTAAACATCGTCTTCCATCAGCTAAATCACTCACTTACTTTCTGCCGTCATCGTTCTCTCATACACTATAATCGTGGCTCAAAACCCTAAACCTGCAATTCAAGTATCCTCATAATTTGTTGTCATATATCATCACATGCCCTACATATACAGAGTATGAAAACATGAATTGAACACTTACTAGAAGCAGATTATTCAATCCACTGACGATTGATCCTGATGTTTTTCCCCAAACCCTCAATGACTTTTGGAAGAAGCTTCTATCCAATACGCAGAGGATATTAAGACGCCATTGTTTATCAAAACAAAGGTAGGTCACATAAGAGGTATTTGTATCATCTTCACTCCTTTCACAACATATGAAGTTGAATGATGATGATTTTCCTATTAAAATTGATGCATAGACACTATTCTGAACTCTTTGAGAGAGGGTATTTGGGTTCTACCATAAAAGGCCACCCTTTACAAAAACTTATTTCCCTCTCCATTGAAGTTCCGTTTTCATACCTTGCTTCAATGTATGTCTTGCAAAACCACTTGTTGGAATGAATTGCCAATATCTGGCTTATTCCATTCTAACTAGTGAAAAGTATTGCTTTTCAAAATCACTTTTTAATTACTTAGTCAACAATGTACAAGCAATTACATCACCAAATGGAAAAGCATTTTTAATGTTTCCAAAATTTGTTACGGTATACCTCATGAAGGTTTTACCATACTCATATTTGATTCAATGATCACCAGTTCAAGGTTAAAGTCTTAGCAATGAGACCATTATGAGGATTCCAAATCTTTGACTTTGGTTGATGAAGAGGAGCCCGCACAAACTACTGATGCTTCGGCACCAACAGTTACAGATGAGCCCACTACTCTAGGTCATCGAGGTGCTGAACCTAGTACCATGACAACTTATGAAGAGACTACTAGGTTGAAGAAAATGTTGAAGAAGGAAATGGAAGCCAAAGAAAAGCGCTTTGGTCAAGCAACTAAGAGTAAAACCTGATACAACAATCCCTTAAGCATGTAAAGATAAAAGACCATGTCTAACAGTGGAAGAATAGAAACAAGAACAGTAGTTACCCAAACTGCTGATGAAACTGAAGAAATACCAACAGCTCCACAAATTGCTAATGAACAAACAACAGTTTCCCAAACTATTCATGCTACAAATTTCCAACAAACTACTGGGCTTCCACAAAAACTACCAATAGTATCAAAAAATGTTGATGCACAAAAGGTAACACAAGAACCAACTACTATTCCAACAATAGTTGAAACCTTGAAGTCAAAGCCATGTAATCAAAGGCTTTTGATAGTTGTTTCAAAAAGAGAAAACTAATTATGCCAGAAGAAGAAGAAGAAGACTCACCACCATCTCCTCCTGGAAAAAGATTTAAACGTAAAAAATGTGGAAGACTTGATCACTCGTCAAGAACTAGAGGCTGCAAAGGCCTTGGCAGAAGCATCACAGATCATGTCTGGTGTAAGTCCTTAAAGACGGATCTTTCAATATGATATCAATGATCTCAATGTTATTGCGGAATATAACACGATATGATTCAAGACAAACGAATAAAACACGTAAAGAACACCAAAGGATGCTTCACACCACCCGTATATTAACATCGGGTGCGTAAGCACTTGGTTACACAAAACAACTCGTTCAACAATACTTGTAAACGGCCAACCTATATATAGGGACTACACCAAGACCAACAAAAGCCCAAAGCCCACCGAGATCACAAGGATCTCGGTTTACATACACACACAAAACAAACATAAACCAAAGTACAAACCAACCAAAATAGGCCTAACAATCTCCCCCTTGGTTTGTATATTTGTCTTCAATCATGCTTGAGAATATTTGCGTCAGCCTCCCTATATCCTCCATACCACAAACCCGTTCTGATTATCGATGACACCATCCTTGTATATTCTTTGGCAGCAGCCTCAAATAGTGGTTCGACAACAATCTGAAAGTTGCTCAAGGTCTTGATATCTCGCTCTTGAAACTTCAGTAGATCACGCGGGTCAACAAAACGATATTGCCCTTTTATTAGACGAAAACCGACAGAAGCAGTTTCACTGTCGTATGTCCAAAATTTCATCTCATCAAGTGGTCCTTCTGGAATTGAAGTGGGTAAAGGAATGTGAGTTTCCTTGTTGGTAGCTAACCACATCACATTCACCATTGTCTTTCCAGTCTTTGGATCCCGAACACCCTTAGCTTTCTTCAAAAATGACTCAGCAGTAGTCATATTTGGGAATCCCTGATCGACTTTTCTCTTTAAGAAGTTCCAGAAGTTTGTAGCTCTCTTGTCATGATTTGGATTGTGAAACGGAGCATATACACAGTCTTTTACACAATTTTCAAGACATGAATTAGACTGATTCGCTATGAAATTGAACTAAACGAATTAGCTAATTCGTTCCTCAACTAATCCAAAGTGTAGCGAATAAGTTTTGATTCGTTGTCTGACTCATTAAATATGTATAACGAATTAGGAGTGGTTCGTTACTGAGTGCGGAAGCGAATTAGGTGAGCGAACTAGAAAGTAGTTCGCTAGAGATCCACCTAATTCGTTATCCATACTTAACGAATTAACTTTAATTTAATTTTAACTCAAATAATTAAATAAATTAAATAAAGAATTAATTAAATATTACCCAAAAAGAATTACCGAGGACCTTCATTCCGATAATCCAATACTTTAAAAACGTTTCACCTTTTCGAAACATAACTTAAAAGCATTAAATAATATGTAAAGTAAAAAGATAAAATGTTTTTGGTATTTAGAGAAAAAATTAAAGAATGTATTTACAGAAATATCCGAACATAAAAAAAAAATAGACAATCTTTTTGTGTTTTTCTATGATTTTCCAAAAGCAATACATATTTTTGTGTTTTTTTTGTTGAGTTTGAGCAGAGAATCATATTGACTAAAATGCCCTTCCATCACAGTTTAATATTTCAGCGATATTATGACTGGCGTTAAGTCGGTCATTGATATTGTTGTCCACTTAAATCTTATAACAAACCTTCGAGCATTTATGTGATATGATTTATGGTTCAATTAGCGCACAGAATATCAAAAACTATCAGCCTCTAATCTAGGTTCAAGCTTAAATTGATTTTTACCAAATAACCCCAACTTGACTTAAACCATTATAGTGTTGATCAAATTTTTTTTTAAATACAAATTGAGAAATTTTGAGCAATGCATCAAGTTTCCTTTACCGTGAGTGAGTATGCACGAGTCCATCTGTCGGCTTACATACATTGTATCCCCTGGGGTCCGTTTCTTATTGGTATTGAGACGCACACAAGGGAGGAACAATTGTATGACTAACATCGGATTTTGATAAAGTCAGTAAGGGGTTGTCTCCATCCAACATATTTTTTCTATGATTTTAAGGATTGATTTTAAATACTTTGTAGCGAATACAATGGTTTTAATCAGGAATTATTATTTGGATTATTATATGGTTGTGTTGCGATGTGTGGACATTACATTTCTTTTCTTTCCTACCTTTTTTATTACATGTATGGTGTATTGTATATGAAACCGTGCATTTATATCTAACATTGTATGCTGTGATTTTAAGGAAATGGCCGGAAGAAACGTTGGACGTGGTCGCGGTATGTCGGGTCCCGAAAAATGATCACTCACTCACTATAATGTCATAACCCACACAATAAATGTGTTGACAAGAAGGTTAATGACGGTTGCTATTTTAGGTAAGGACAACTGTTTGTTAACGGCAGAATCAGAAACAAACAGAGTTGTTGCTTAAGGATTAATAAATGTAAAAAACACAAACAATAACTCAAAAGATTTCCATTTATAGAAAGGTTTCATACAAATGTTAATCGATTAGGGTTTCTTGTAAGGAATGTATTATCCGTACTATTCTAGGATAGCCGTCACTGTAGGTTCCCAGCCGGATATACACAGGAGTATCTCGTAACACGAGGGTGCGGAATCTCCTACGTATACGATACGAGTGTTAACACAATGAACACGTAAATCACACGTAGGCACACAAATATAAAGGAATACTTGTTATATTGCAAAGACAATAACCAAATACACCAAAACACGTAACACTTAGGGTTACCAAATACTGCCGTCTAAAGTTATATCAAATGAGCCGAAGTTAGGAAATATATAGCACGACAACTTCGCCTAACATGCTAGGTGAAGTTGTCCTAACTTCGCTTCCCAAGTTCGCTAAACATTAAAAGCAAACTAACACATTCAACATAATACGAACAATGTAACGATTACAGACACAAATAAACAAAAGATAATGAACTACTGGCATTATGCACCAACAGACTCCCCCTTGGCTGTAGCTTCATGATCTCTATCATCTTTCTCTTGTTCCGTAATCCAAAAAGTATGCACCATCCGTCTTCAAGCATGAACTCTCTGTCTCATACAGACAGAGATTACCCTCTTGTACTTCTTTGCTTCATCTTTCCACGCAGGTATGTAAAAAATCTTCTTGTCATTGAGTACCTGCAGTCAGCTTTAGACAAATTAACCAAGTGCATTGGATCATATACTCTCAAGATCTCCTGTTCATCTTCATCTTCCATCACAGCTTCAGCAGTTTGGCAGTAAAAAAACCACCACTTGAGATCCTTCAACACATCCTGGGGCATAAGCTTCATAGGAACTTCTTTCAAACACCGAATTGGCTTGTATTTCATCACCATCCAGGGCTTACCATTAGCCCGCATACCACGCTCCTTATCTTCAATCAGCTTCCCCTTCTGAGGCTTCAAAAGCTCAAACTTTTTCTCCTTAACGCTCAATCAGCTTCCAAACAATCTTCCCTACCCATCTTGCAAAATCATCATCACTTCTATTTACCAATCTCAGTCGAGCCAAATCTTTCACCTCGCACTCAGGCAAGGTGTTAAGCGATCTCAATGCCTTATTAAAATACTGAACCCCATCATATCGCTTAATCACAAACAACTTTAACTGTTCATCATACAACCAGCAGATAATACCTTTATTCGATTCAGCATAGCCCTTGATATTGTAACTTTTCTTGAACATTGTAGGTACCATAGGCTTCTTTGTCTTGACGAACCATTGAGCACATCCTTCTTTCCATCTTGGCTGCTCTTCCCGTTCAGAATCTCCTGACACATTTTCATCTTGAAGTACATTTTCTTGATCAACACCTGGAATATCATGCTTAACACTATCGTCAACTATCTCTCCTTCCTCTAACCCACTGTCAATGTCTATCTGTTCCCCGATTTTCTCAATCTCACTAGCCGTCAACACATCATCACCCAACTCATCATCATCATCTATAACCACCACTGTCTCACCACCTGTACTACCTGACGGGCCAGCAGACTCCCCTGAGATGTGGAAGTCCCAAGATTCCGTTCAGTTCTTGGCAACTCACCACCTGCATCTTTCGATGCATTGGGATCATCGTCTTTGTCTTGTCTCTTCTTTGTTCTCAGCTCATCACCTTTGCAACTAGTCTCCCCCTTGATGTAATTCTCATACGAGGCAATGAAAGAGGCATAACTAGCAAATTGTTGTTCAACTGCTTTCACACTCATAGGCATCTGTCAGTAATTCTTGCTAGATGCATTGGTTGAGGAATTTCTAGCTGAGGACTGAGGTTTTGACGAACTACTTCCACCTGCTACAAATCATATGTCCCCATCCATATTCATCACCACATGACCATCTTGAGGAGAGTTTGGTTCACCTCCTGAGTAATACGCAGTCGTTTCGGATTTAGAGCTTGAATTTGGAGACCCTTTTGCACCATACATTCTTGGATCCTGAACCTGATCAGTAGGAGTCTCTTTTCTTATCATATTTAGCTCATAATTACATAACTTATTGACAACTGTTTCCAACTCGAAAGTTTCAAAATCTTTATCATCTCTTATCAAGACTGTGTATATTTCCCATTTGGGCGGTAGAGCATAGAGTAGTTTTTCTACAATTTCTGCCTCTGTATATTTGATGGTGTTGTTGTTCAACTCAGTCATTAGGTGATAATATCTTGTAATTATATCATCAAGTGACTCATTCTTAAGGTACTTGAATACTGAGAATTGAGTTTTCAATAGTTTAGACTTTGAATTTTGAATTCCAACGTTTCCTTCATAGCGATTCTCTAGTGCTTCCCACAACTCCCTAGCAGTCTTGTACTTTTTGAAGGTATGGAGGATCTCTTGAGGAAGTGCCATTGTTATGGCTGCTAGAGCTTTACTTTCTGCTCCGTACATTTTATTTTCCTCATCCTCCATCTTATTGTATTTCTTAAGTTGCTCACAACCTTTAAACTCAGTAGTCGCTGGAATGTACCCATCTTGAATACAGACCCACATCTTTGCATCTTGATATTTCACATACTGTTCAAACCTATCTTTCCATGCAACGAAATCAGTTCCTTTCAGAAGTTTTGGAGCTTTAGTTGCTGAACCATCTTCAACCTCCATCTTTACCAGTTCTGTGATGTTTATTGAAGTCATACTTGAACGAAATGAGACCTTGAATCCAAATACAATAATCTGTGAACAGTGGACAACGAACTTATCAGAACTTCGCCTGGATCTCAACTTCGCCCTTCGCCGTTGGCCACAACTCCGCTTGATCTCAACTTCGCTTAATCTTAACTTCGCTTGATCTTAACTTCGCTGAAACCCTATATCTTCGTTGAAAACCCTAACTTTGGTGTCGACAACTTCGCCTAATGAACAGCTTGTCTTGCAGGTTTGAAACGTCTGATTTTGAAGGTTGCGAGAGTGACGGGAAAGTGCAATTGATGAGTATTGTAGAGAAACTGACAAAGGAGCGGTGATTCAACGTAAATTAGTTCCGTGATTCTAATGGAACAATTTTAACACTCGTGTGATAATCCCGAACCACACAATCACGAGCAAAATGCTCTGATACCAATTGTAGGTTCCCAGCCGGATCTACACAGGAGTATCTCGTAACACGAGGGTGCGGAATCCCCTACGTATACGATACGAGTGTTAACACAATGAACACGTAAAGCACACGTAATCACACGAATATAAAGGAATACTTGTTATATTGCAAAGACAATAACCAAATACACCAAAACACGTAACACTTAGGGTTACCAAATACTGCCATCTAAAGTTATATCAAATGAGCCGAAGTTAGGAAATATATAGCATGAAAACTTCGCCTAACATGCTAGGCGAAGTTGTCCTAACTTCGCTTCCCAAGTTCGCTAAACACTAAAAGCAAACTAACACATTCAACATAATATGAACAATGTAACGATTACAGACACAAATAAACACAAGATAATGAACTACTGACATTATGCACCAACAATCACTCAGTTATTCGGCCATTCTTCTGGACTTCGTGGTTTGGACGAGTCATTCTTCTCCTCATATTTATACACGTGTTCATATTGGACAAGGGGTTTTTATTTTTGACTTTTGAAACATAATCGTAATCAGCATCCCTTATACTTCTCAAACGTTTGGCTCGTCTGCTCTTTTCATGTTTAGTCAGTTCCTATTTCTTTCTTTGATTCAGCAGTGGGAACCCCTATTTAGTTTCACTTCTTAAGAACTTTGACAGCTCATTTTATTGTCTTCTGGCCATCTTATTTCGATCTTGATAGTCATATAATTCAAGACTGGCCATTTTCTCAAGTTGCTCCATTTTGAAGTCAGCAAAGTCGTCCTTGAACACGATTTCCCTCAACTGTCTGCTTTTCATCATTACTTTTAGAGTTTGGGAGACAGAGTTATAGTAGAGTAACATAGGCAAGTCTATGTAAGTTTGTGGCCTTTCTGTCCTTTGAGTTCCACCTCTACTTGCCTCTCCCCTGGATGCTGAAGCATATCTCCTTGAACCTGAGGGCCTAGATGGAATAGACTTCATTGGTTTAGTAGGCCCTTTGAATCAAAATGTTTTTCTATACATCCCTACAATCAACTCAGCAGGAAGTCTAATCAGTTCAAACAGGTTTTCACCTGCATCCCTGTGTAGTATTCCAATCATATCCAAAATTTTCTCATCATCAAGCCTTCCAGCTGGTACAAATCTTCCACCAATGAAACTTCTTGGGTTCACACCTTCCAACAATACCTTTTCCACTCAACTTTTTGTTCATAGAATAGCTGTTTCAATTATGCTTGACCCAAACTGTCAAAGACATTTTCATTCATTCCCTTTCGATTCACCATCACCTCCTTCAAGATTCTAATCATTTCCTCATTTTCCCATGGATCTGTGGGTTCATCTTGTTCTGGTTTTACTTCCACTGGGACAGGAATTTATTGTGTTGCAGCTATTTTCATTTCTTCTTTCTGCTTTTCTCTCAAAGTCATTATCCTTCTTTTCTTGGTAGGTGGCTCAGGTTGATCTCTTTTTGATTTTTCTTTCTTTAAAAATCTATTGTAGTGAGACTCAACTACAGCCTCTGACAAACTGTCAACCATTTTAGGTGCCATGCCTCTTTCAATTAAATAACCACATTTACCAGCATATCGTTTCTTTAATTCTTCTATTTTTTTCTTTTAATCTTTCCCTCTCTTCTTTTTCCCTTCTTTCTCTGTTTGCTCTGAAAGTTTCTTTAAGAACTTTGAAGGTCATAATGGTTAAGTCCCTTTCAGAGAGTCCACAACCTCTCAAATATTCTCTATATCTCAAAGAGTCACGATTTTTCTTTTGCATTATTCTTTTCAACTCATCATTTTCCTTTTCTATCATCCTCTACAACTCCTCATCAGTAAGTGGAGCCAGGTCCTCAAACTTATGACCAAATGTGGTCAGTTTTACAATCAATGGATTTTTCTTTTGAGCTTCATTTAAACTTTGTTGAATGTTTGTCCTTTTCACATCAGTCATTTCCACTTGTGGGGACAAAACATCAACATTTTCAGTTGTATCACCCTGATCTACATCATTATCATCTTTAGATGTAGCATCCTTCTCAGTTAATTCATTTGCTGCATCAATCTTTTGTTCTTCAGGATTGAGCAAGTCCTCAGGCCTAACAATCTGAATTGGAACAGTCCGTATTGGACTTGGCTGATCTTCTGGGCTTGCAGCAAAGTATTCAAATTCATCGTTCTATTTTGCCTCTTTTTGATTTGATACATCTTCAGGCCTTTGAGTTTTAAGTGGAACATGCCTTAAGGGGCTTTCCATCTCTTCAACATAATACTCATACTTTTCATCCCATTTAGCCATTTTGGCAGATTTTTCCTCTTCAGCTTATTCCTCTGCTTTCCTCTTTCTTGTATATATCTTGTCAAATCTATTCACCTTTGCTGCAAACTCTTCATGTAGCCTGGAGAGCTTTCCTTTCATCTTTTCAATTGTTTCTCCAGCCTCCGCTTCCTTTGAAGATTTTTCTGTTTCACCTTTTTCAGTTTCCTTTTAATGTTCCTTGTCAGGTTGTTTTTATGATTGACTGAACATACTAACAACCATAGCCAAGGAATTATCAATCTCTTCAGCCCTTTTCATATTAATCAGGGTCTAAATCACATCCTGACCTTCAACCTCTTCTTCATCAAAGAGTTTAGCAATGTTGGCCTGTTCAAACAATGTTTCCTGCCCTGCCAGCTCTTCTGCAGTCAGGGTTTGGACAACGTACTCCCTCTCCCTTGTTTCTTTTAGGACTTGCTCAAGCCTTCTTGTAACACCCCAACTAAGTAGTTGCGGAAGCGTAATACGGGAATGTAACAGATAATACAGGTATCAACCACATTGTTTATAAAGAAATTCAACAAACTAATTTTTCATCATATTACATTGGTAGGTACTATGTTTACAAACTAGATGAAAATCACATAACCGGTTCGCGTGATTGCTTATTCTTTAATATATATGCTAGCGTCTATGCACAGCGATTCACTTCCGTTATAGTATCAAGCACATAAGCAAATTATTCCAACTTGGGCTCACCTGAAAAGCATGTTAAAACGGGTCAACTACATCTAGTTGGTGAGTTTCAAGTTTCACGAGTACGAACAAAATCAGTATACGAGTTCGTAAAGTTCACAGTATGTATGTATATATGTATGTGTATGATGTTTTTATACTAGGGGAAGGATCAAGAGAGAACACCTAATTGGGGAGAGAACTAAAGAACTTCTAACTAGAGGGTTATATTTGTAAAATTGCATTTCAATATACCTGGGCACAAGTTGTTTACTTCCCCTGCACAATAGAACCCTAACTTCCCCTGTAGCCATGTGCGGCGCTTTCAACAAACAAATTGTAATATACATCATAGTCGATGATTCTTAACCCTTATTATTGAAGATTGATTCCCTACCCTTGCATTATTACATCGCGATATCTATTGAAGATCGATTCAACATGATTTCAATAGTTTAAAAAAAAACTAGAGGTATTTCTGATTCGACTGTTATCTTCTTCCTGATTTGTGTTTTTTACTAGTATAATATTAGAATTGACACTGGACTTTGTAATTAGATGATTAATAGTTGCTTATCAAAGAAAACCCCTAATTTGTTTGATCGGAGTGACTAATTAAGTTCCTTTGTTGATATTGTTTCAAATTAAGTCAATTCTAATAGTATACTAGTGTAATTTGTTGGTGTCAATCACCAAGGTAACATTTTATTTATATATTGCTTACATGTAGTATAATTTTAAGTGTTACATATATGTATTATCAATTTTCATTTGATATAAATATATATATACACACATATAATTAACATTATTTTGTTCATTTTATATTACTATTAAACAAGAAGTGAGAACAGTTGGTAACTTTATCATATGTTAGTGGCATGTTAGTTACTTGGTATTAGTTGGCAACTTATATTTTTGTGTTCATACATCTTAACTGATTTGATTTGCATTTTTTTTTACTTTTGTGAGTTCTTAGTTGTTGTTGTAGCTGCAGATGTATGTATTTTAATGTATTCAAAGCTGCGTTGTTTTTTTTGTGTGTCGTTGACTGTGTTTTACATATGGCACACCAGGTGTTCGACTAAATGTATGGTTGGTTTTCTGTTACTGAAACATGCGTTTTGGAGTTGTTGTAACTGCTCGTACCTTTTTTTTACTTATTTTTCAAGTACATCTTGTAGATGCATGTATTTTAAACGCTTGGAGGCAGTGTTTATTTGTTTATGTATTGTTGTTGTTAATCGTGGTTTACGAATTTCACACCATGTGTGCCACTAAATGTCTGGTTGTTTTTTGTTATTGAAGCGTGACCTTTGGAGTTGCAGGTCGTTTGTTATTATGTGTTCTTTGGTGTACTGTTATGTTAGATCGCTATTTTCTCTTTTAATATGACTTTAGTTATTTGTCACTCCTTACCATTTGTGTTTAGCTAAATAAATTCCTGTTTCGGTTGTAGCATTTTGCAGGTCCTGGTTTTACGACAATCAATGTAGAAAACAGGACTTATTCGGTGAAGGCTTGAAGCCCGGCTAAAAATACTAGTTAAAAGTAATTACTCAAAGTGAAGACATTGTTCTATTTGATTATAATGCCAATCGAGCTCCTATGTTGATGTTGCTTCAAGTTCTAGCAATTCTACATGTGATCTCTTGCATAAAAAAAGAAAAGAAAACAAAGAAAAAGAAAAATTGTTGAACAAGGCAGCTTCTTATTTTATTAACACGTATATGCATTATAATCTGTTGCAATTTGTTGGAGGTATACAACAACCAACAAGCAAGTCATGCGCTACACATATGTAATACTCAGATTTGTATGTCTATTGTTGTCTAATACACAAATGTAATAGCACTTTTATGTTTATTTAATAACCGTTTCATCATATCATATGCACTTTTTTTTTTACCCAAACGAGTTTATCGTTCTGACATTCTAATGGTGTTTTTGTTTCAAATTGGTGGTGTTGATCGACAATGTAATATCTTATTATGTATGTTACATTCATGCTACATAATGTTCCACATTCTTAATGTGTCTGAATTTAACATGTATTTGTTTAGAAACAATTACTACTCTGGAAAAAGACCATATAACGTGATTGAACGAAATGTCCGAACTAGTTGAGCATACGTTACACATATGTAATATAATTATGATTGTCTCATTAGTAACTATGTGTATGTCAACTTTGATGTGCTGACAACGACGAGAAAATCAGCGAGATTGTCAGTATTTAATGATGTAACCATGTTTGAAGTATGATTATATATCAAATCAAAACTTACATTCAGCCTTATATGTTTATATTACACATCTGTAGTGTACGTTTTAAATAGTCTATGTACATTTTAACACTGTATACCAACACCTAGTTATAATTTAAAGAATTCAATTAATATTTATATACTATACGGTAGTAATACGTGTATGTGATACAATAGTAATACATATGTGTAATACATTAGTTCTACACAAATGTAATACGATTAATATAATCGTATTAAATTGTTTAAAAACTATGCGTACTAGAATCACCACATACATGTAATCACACTACTACATACATGTAACGTAATAATAACTTATTTAAATCATAGAGTCAAATGTATCATATTGCATGTATGTAGTATACAAAACCAATGTTAAGTTAATATTATCATCACAATAATTAACAATACCATATGAAAGTACCATAATATTCATATTGTCTTAACATGTTTTATTCAAATCCTAAGCTTCTAGCATCTAATGGTTTATTTGACATCGCATTAATACGAACAAACAGTTGACGTAGAGGCGAAATAGTTCATATTTCAAAGCATGTATTTTCTTTCACATATTTGCTTTATGCTCTCCGTCACCTAATCATAAATTGAAAGCAAATAGTTAACATTAATATGCGATACAGTTGTAATACGTATATGTAATACATTTGTACTGCATATATGTAATACACTGATACTACATATATGCAATACATTAGTACTATATGATTGGCCCAAAATTAACTGAAGAACTTACCCAGTTTTACCTCCCCTTATAGTGTACATGTAATTTTTGATCATCATTGACCAGGGGATTTGGTCTCGGGTTGAGTTCAGGAATCAGCCATGATAACACACACAAAAACAAGACCGATTTACCTAAAGTTAATGAAATCTGAAGGGCTGACATAATCTTTAAAGGGAGTATGAATAGGCTTTGATCCTTTAACCATACATTAAGCATGTTACTATTAGAATAACATGTAGTTTCCAGCAATGTCAACAATAATTAAATCAATTTCTGCATAATTTGATAGTTGTCATTTCTTATATACAAATAAGCACATAAGCCTACACTATCACAATATTATTTTGAGAAAGATGATCAATTTAACATTGACAATGGTCTAAGTCGACAAAACTAACAAATAGAAGCAAAATTAACATTATAGTGTGTTATGATTCAATTACCGACAATAACGACTTCATTAAGACATTTCATCAAACAGTTGTGGGCGTACCGAGTCAAAATATTAATTTAGCCTATAACGAAAAGTTAAGCACCAGAATTGAGCAATCATATATGCAATATAACATTAAGTACCAAAATTGTACAATCATATATGCAATATAACTGAAACTAGTTCATTTAGACATATGCATACGTTCGCTACTACATATATGCAATATAACTAAAAATATTCAGTAAATACATCATCTATGTACTACACACATGTATTGTTCAACTAATCATGTAAGATACCTAAACTGATATCAATCTGTGATACTAAATATGCACATCGTATGTGACTTTTATTGATAATTAATGTTAAAAGCAATGTTTGTCGTCACTATTTTGTTATTCGTTAAAAAAACGGGGTATTGAGACTATATGCTTGCAATACACAAAATCAACACTTATAGTGTATGAATTGAATGATTATGTATGTTTACCAGTTAGTGTTCTTCAGTTTTCAGCTTGATTTCGTGATTTGATGGATGAATTAGATGATTGAACGACCGATTTACAAGAACCCTAGGCTATCACAAACAGAGGGATGCTTGAATCTGGTAAAGAAAAAATCAAGTAGAAAAATGGTAACAATGGATTAGATCTATCAATTTCTAGTTTTACCCTCTCACCTAAAAAAACCCAAGACCTTTTTTGATTTTTCCCTTTCCTTTAGTTTCTTGTATTTTAGTGGTATTTACTTGAGTTCTCTAGTTCACTCATTAGTAGGAGTTTTCTCTAGATCCCACCCCTTTTATACTAAGCCAAAAGTGAAACCGAAACGAGCTATAACGCATGGCCTCTCCTGCCCATGCACTCCCGTTGGCATTTAACAGCCACTTTGCACCAAAGTATGTACTATGTCTAACACCACATAGCAGAATGTAATAAGTATAAATGACAATGTGCAACTGGGTTAACACGTTCCGGCATACCCCTTCGGCCCTGTCAGTTGGGTTTGTCAAACCGATAGTACTATCCACACGTCGTCGGCACGAAGTTAATCACTTGGGTTTTTGGGGACTTTCAAGTGTTAGTACTTAGATAATTCACATCGTCACATGTTTTTAACTATATAAGTATATGTAAACATGCTTTCCGCCCCAAAAGTTTGTAAAACAGTTTAGAAAGTGGGGTCGTGAAACTCACCTTTTCGTAGTTCAAGCTGTTAATACGTATCAGTAAGTAATGTTCCTCGATTATAGCTTGACTCCTATAACCGGCATCGTATTGTTAATACTAGTACAGTGTTTAAGCTAAATCAGGCTGTATAACTAGTCTGGGTATAGCTGTTAGGCCCAGAACATGACCATAGTCTTAGATTGTGACGTTGTACACTATGAAATGTTCAAAACCAGATTTGGCTCAGTTTTACCATTTTTCGAGCCTAGCCAAGTTGATCGTTTATGCGTTTCGGGATTAGGTAAGATCATATAATCTTAACTAAACATATTGATTGATAAAATTATTTGATTTATAAAAGAATTTTAAGGTTTCGGTATCTGGATTGATCGCATGATCCGTTTACGTTTTCACACGGGTTTGATTATACAAAACGCGTACAATCCACCCTAACTGTCCGGAATTCTCGTAAAAAGTTCTTTTTTTATCAAATTCATCTGAACTACGATATTTGACCACTTTTAAAATTTTTACATACCAGTTAGTTCGTTAAACATAAAACTGTCGGTTTCGTTAAAACAATATATAGTTTAAATCTTTGATTAATCATAACTAATAATGCACTTATATATAAATTATGGAAATTTTTGTAAAAACTAATTAAAATATGGAGAATTTAATAAAAATATATTCAGAAATTTTATGATTAATTTATTTATTTATGAAAATTCATTTAATTTGTTATAATTAAGTAATAAATAGCCCGTTTATACCAAACGACATCTGAAAAATCCAATAATTTTTCCAAATAGTCTCAATATCATCACATAGATCCTGAAAAATCTCCAGAATCTAACTCTTTGGCCAAAATGCTTTTTGTGCGTTTTTCGGCTTTTAAAACTCGATTAAACACAATTGCACAAAAATTACTTAGACATCTCCAAATTTTCCCAAATGTTTCCAGTGATTTTATTATATCATTTATGAGTCCCAAACTAAATTTGATAATTTTTCAAGAAGTTTATCTATTTTTCCCGAATAAACGCCAATAAAAGTTAATAAATTCGCTAAATATTCTCCGTTTATCGAAAAATTACCAAATTTTAACAGGGACTCACTTATGTGATCGCTGATATCCGTGATACATTTCATAACCTAAAAATAATCATGTCACAATCGAAGCACAAACAGCCCCTAAACGAGTTAACCGGTAATACCTTGTCGGTCTTTGGCGATTTTCGATAGTTTAAACGACTCTCCAGGTTTTGGGTTGCAAAGTAAGTATATCTACATATAATATAACATCAAACCTAGAATAAATCATCCATGGAACAACCTTGTTAAGTAGGGTTTCGGTTTTGGTTTCAAACCGGACTTTTGAACCGTAAAAACGTTATATCAACGTTCTAATCCGTTTTTTTGGTCAAAAATCTATATGGTTCTGATTTGTAAACATGTTTAGCATAATAATATGTTTTTTGGTAAAAATTTGAAAGGATTTTAGTGCTTAACCATAATTTTTCTTGTTTAACTCTTGTTTAAGGTTTATAAACTTGTTAAAATTTATGAAAATCAAAGAATTACCTCAAGAATTTTGAT
This sequence comes from Bidens hawaiensis, assembly GCF_021521415.1. Lineage (NCBI taxonomy): Eukaryota > Viridiplantae > Streptophyta > Magnoliopsida > Asterales > Asteraceae > Bidens > Bidens hawaiensis. The sequence continues at coordinate 444,971 of NW_027491876.1, read as the reverse complement.
GTTTCTGGAACGTATGGAGTTGGTTCAGCAGATAGGAATAAGGAAAATATAATTTTTATGTATTTTGAAACTTTAGAATGAAGAAACATAAAGTGTGATGTTGGTATTTTATTGCGGCCGCCAACAAATGAGGGGCCTTTAGGCCTCTCTTTTGTATATTAGTGTCTTGTTTTACGTGCCAAGGTGAAATATCAAGTTTAAATTTAGTTTGGGTTCGGATTTCACGCGAAAAATAATTCGGGTGCGACAAACAGCGCGAAAACGAATGTTTTTCGACTTAATTTTGCAAAATAATAAAAACATATTATATTGTCGTAAAATACCAGAATATTTTCACGGATTGCTTAAAACATGTTATATAAGTGCTTTATAAATATTTTTCGGCTTAACGGATGCTACAATGCTCGTTTTGATGTTATCGATTGCGTTTAAACTCATAGCGTATCAATAAACGAAACCTTTTTCGTTTAAATGGTTTTAAACGTACTGGAGTCTAAATATCAATATGTTAGCCATTATAATATATATATATATATAAATCGTATATGACCCCTCAGTATATATACAGGTCATAATCTATATCAGTTGGTTACTCGTTTAAGCACTACGAATTAACCGATTTGTCGTTTACTCGCTACGTATTGAATAAGGTATACCTCGTTTTGTCACGAATGTCACATTCTCCCCCCATTAAGAAATGTCTTCCTCTAAATTTAATGTGTCACCGGTTTTCTTTTTAGGGAACAGGTGTGGGGATTTCTTTCAGAATTCGTCTTTTCGTTCCCAAGTAAATTCGGGTCCTTGTTTTGTATTTCACCGAACTTTTACTAACGAAATTTTATTGTGTCGTAACTGTTTGGTTTTCCCGTCCACAATTTCTACCGGTTTCTCTACGAAGTTGAGCTTTTCATTGATCTGAACATCTTCCAGTGGTACAATCGCAGTCTCATCAGTAAGACACTTTTTCAGATTCGACACATGAAACACATCGTGAATGGTGCTTAGTTCTAAGGGTAATATCAATCGGTAGGCTACGTGACCAATTTTTGCAATAATCTCAAAAGGTCCAATGTATCTCAGGGCTAATTTACCGGTCTTTCCAAACCTTATAACACCTTTCCACGACGATACTTTCAAAAACACTTTGTCACCTATTTAAAAAGATAATGGTTTTCTACGAACATCGGCATATGTTTTGTGTCGGTCACGGGAGGCTTTCAACTTTCATTCAATCGTATAAATCTTATCGGTTGTTTCTTGAATCAAATCGGATCTTGAAATTTGAGTATCACCCACTTCTGTCCAACAAAGTGGCGATCTACATTTTCGCTCGTATAAGGCTTCATAAGGTGCTGCTTGTATACTGCTATAGTAACTATTATTGTAAGAGAATTCAATGAGCGGGAGGTGGTGATCCCAATTCCTTTTGAAATCTAATACACAAGCGCGAAGTAAATCTTCTAAGATTTGGATGGTTCGTTCGGATTGACCATCTGTTTGGGGATGGTAACCGGTACTCAGGTATATTAGGGTTCCCAGAGCTTCTTGAACTGCTTGCCATAAATGTGAAGTAAAGTGGCTTTCTCGATCTGAAATAATCGAATGAGGTACCCCGTGTCTAGATACAATTTCATCAATGTAAATTTGAGCGAGTTTTTCGGTGGTGTAGTTACGGATCGGAATAAAGTGTGCGGATTTGGTTAATCGGTCTACAATTGCCCAAATCGCATTATGTCCTCGGGAGGTTTTGGGCAGATGTGTTACGAAATCCATGGTTATTTGTTTCCATTTCCACTGTGGGATTTCGGGTTGTTGTAACATTCTCGAAGGTTTTTGATATTCCGCCTTAACTCTTGCACACGTTGCACACTTACTTACATACAAGACTATATCCTTTTTCATGCCAGGCCACCAGTAAAATTCCTTAACCTCTTTATACATCTTATAAGTACCTGGATGAATAGAATATTTGGATTTGTGTGCTTCATCAAGAAGCAGTTTATGAAGTTTATGAAGTGTTGGAATCCAGACCCGGTTTTTATAATAGAATATTTCATCAATTTTCTTCTCAAAATTCTTTTCATTCCCATGTAGTTCTTCCTTTTCTAATTGTTCCTCTTTTAAGGCTTGGTCTTGTGCAATACGAATTTGTTCGGTCAGGCTACTTTGGACAATCATCCCGAGTGCTCGTACTCTCAACGGTTTAACTCTGTTCTTTCAGCTCAAAGCATCAGCTACTATATTGGCCTTACCCGGATGGTATTTAATTTCACAATCATAATCATTTAACAGCTCTACCCATCTTCTTTGTCTCATATTCAACACCTTCTGATCGAATATGTGTTGTAAGATTTTGTGATCGGTATAAATGGTACACTTAGTGCCATACAAGTAATGTCTCCAAATCTTCAATGCAAAGATAACTGCTCCCAATTCCAAATCGTGGGTTGTATAATTCTTCTCATGCACTTTTAATTGTCGGGAGGCATACACTATTACTTTCTTTCGTTGCATCAATACGAATCCTAAACCTTTACCAGATGCGTCATAATGGACCACCAAATCCTCAGTTCCATCTGGAATGGTTAATATCGGAGATTCACATAACTTCTATTTTAACATTTGGAAGGCCATTTGTTGTTCTTCTCCCCAGTCATACGTTCGATCTTTTTGAGTTAGAAGGGTCAAAGGTTGGGCAATACTTGAAAAGTTTTCAATAAATCGTCGGTAATACCCGGCTAATCCCAAAAATTGGCGAATTTCTTTTGGTGATTTAGGTACTTGCCAATTTTTAATAGCCTCGATTTTACTGGGATCTACTTGGATTCCTTGATGATTCACAATGTGTCCTAAAAATTGGACTTCTTGTAGCCAGAATTCACATTTGGACAACTTGCGTATAGCTTTTCTTGCCTCAACAATTCTAAGATTACCCTCAAACGTTGTTCGTGTTCCTCCTTACTTCTTGAATATATCAAAATGTCATCGATAAACACTATCATAAATTTTGTCAAGGTAGGGTTTGCAAACTCGGTTCATAAGATCCCTAAACACTGCAGGTGCATTTGCCAACCCAAAGGGCATAACCAAAATTTCATAGTGACCATACCGAGTTCGAAAAGCTGTTTTTGGTACGTCTTCTTTCTGAATTCTTACTTGATGATAACCATATCTGAGATCAATTTTTGAAATATATTTCGCACCCTGAAGCTGATCAAACAAGTCATCAATTCGAGGTATGGGGTATCTATTCTTTATAGTCACTTTATTCAATTCCCGGTAGTCAATACAAATCCGAAACTTCCGTCTTTCTTTTTCGCAAATAACACCGGTGCTCCCCATCGTGAATAACTAAGTCGGATAAATCCCCTGTCTAGTAACTCTTGCAATTGGTTGGACAGTTCTTGCATTTTAGAAGGTGCAAGTTGGTAAAGGGGCCTTAGCAATGGGAGCTGCTCCCGGTATCAGGTCAATACGGAATTCGACTTGTCGGGTCGGTGGTAAACCAAGCAACTCGTCGGGAAATACATCTGAATACTCGTGTACCACTAGAATGTCTTCTATTCGTTTTTCATCGGGGTCCTTGCCTGTTACGCTTGCCAGGTATAACGTATAACCTTGGCGTAAATACTTTAGTACTTTAAGTTGGGATACGAGAGGCAGTACAATACCCGATTTCTCACCTTGAAAAATCATCGTCTCATCATTCGGAAGAGGTATTCTAACAGTCTTATCCTTACAAACAATTTCAAATTTAAACTTAGACAGCCAGTCCATACCAACTATAACATCAAAACTTCCTGTTGTAACATATGGGTCTTGTCGCGCTTTACCCGATCCATTTACGGAAGCGCATCCCTTAGCCGGATAGGAAGTTGATGTTTGCTCTTGATTTTGTCGTTTTACTACATCATGATTCAATTTGGGGAAGTGTCTCCTAAAGTGTTTCGTACTACCGCACTTATAACATGTCTGGAGGCTCATTGAAGATGGGCTTTGTTGATTAGATTGTTGTCGAATTGGCTGGGGACTAGTTGTTTGTGGACAACGAGGTTGGGTTGTTTGAGAATGTCGGTTTGAAGTATTCATCATAGTTCTACAAGTTGGGGTATATTGCCCAATCATTCCACATCTTTGACATATGGTCGTTCGACATTCACCAGTATGATGCAAATTACACTTTCCACACTTTGGCAACAACCCTCTGTATCCATCTTGTTTCATGTCGGAACTGGTCTTAGCATATTTCTGAGTTGTAGGGCAGATTCGTTTATACTGAGATTTCACTTGTGTTCTAGAGATATAACTAGTTCGTTTCAAACCGGACGATTCTCCTGGTACTCTTAATACACCATTTCTTGTAAGGTCAAAAATAACGACGCTGGCTAGTGACACGGCTCTTTCTAAAGTTGGGTGGGCTGTGGAATTGACTATACTTCTCACGGCTGGGGTAAGTCCCCAAATATAGCGCTCAATGTGCTTGGATTCTAGAATAATTGAACATGGTGCTAAACGAGTCAATTCATTAAAACGATTTGTGTAACTTAAATGATCAGTGCCTCTTATTTTCAAATTCCAAAGTTCGTGTTCTAATTTCTGGATCTCATTTCTTGGGAAAAAATGTTCTAATACTAGGGTTTTAAGTTCAGGCCATGTCACACTGTTAATCGTTTCTCTTCGCTGAGTTTGCACAATCATATTCCACCACATCAAAGCATGATTCAGAAACATACTCGTAGCGAATTTGACTATATGCTCTGGTCAACATTCACTAATGTTAATTATGGACTCGGACTTTTCAATCCATTTCACCAATCCGCTAGGTACTCAGTACCACTAAAATTTATAGGTCTACACGACATAAACTTTTCATATGAACATTCTCGACGCAGGGAATTCGTGTTAACAGAAATATTAGCATAGAGTGGGGGAGTTATATTCGTGACATTATTAGTATTCAACAGGGAAGTACAATTCGTTGCTGCATTAGTGTTCGGCGGAGGTGTAGTATTAGCGGTTGTATCAGTGATCGACGGTTGGTTAACTGTTGTATTTGCACGTAGGCCAGCAGTGACTTGCGCTACAATAGTCAGCATCACTGCTTGTAGGTGGCGAGCAATCATTTCGCCAACCTCCGCCTAAGTATAGTATTAGTTTTCTCCGAGGCCATTCTATAACAATAATCATAAACACACAACTATGCCAAAGAACACATTTGTATTACACATAACTGTTACTGTGCGTATGTAATCCAAACCCAGCCCATGGACTTAACCTGGTATAGGCCAGCGCTTAAATAGATATACTAAAATTTGTCACTATATAAGGGCTTAACCCGGTAAGGGTCAGTGCTTGTAACAATAGTAGATTAAAAGCATCCTCCCTGTCAGCGCAATATGCTACTACTAGTGCTGCATGGGGTATCAAAAGACTACGTACAACAAACCATACTACTTTTATTTATATTTATCCATATGTATATAATACAATAACCACACACAAATAACCATTTAGGCTGCAATAATTGCTTGACAACCGCATAACTTGGTTGTCACTTTGTCTAAGAGCCATCAATAATGAGTATCGGATCAATGTAGGTTCATCACTACCTGTTGAATATCCAGCATTTAATCATATAGCTCACGTCTTCTCTATATGTTGGTGATTATAGCTATTAAGTGCTTTAGTATCTGATTAGTCAATACAGCTAACCAGGCTGGGTCGGCTAAATGGGGAGGTTCTGGATTAGGTACAAGTATACTCCATGTAAGAAAAGGTATCTCGGTAACATAGATACTGAAGGTTCTTCCCCTATGATAAGTCAATATGGGTGGGAAGGCATACTATCAGATGATGGTACACTCATACGGTCAGTCTGACTAGCTCTATGAGTGGGTGTAGTCACCGGGGTATGGTGTGATAATGGTGTGGTAGATCTAGGAGCTCTAGAAAGAGAGTGGTAAGTATGGGTGGCTTCTACTTAATATCTAAGTGGGGAATAACTATCACATCTATAGTCTGATAAGTCAGGCTTATCAATTGGCGCCTCATATGGAATCACGTCATTTCTCTCATTTTCATATATTTCTACATATTCGTTCTCCCACAGGTCTGTTTCTGGTTCTTCCTTCTCAAGAGATATTATTGGTAATTGATCAATTGGAGCATCTCTGGTTCTCGACATCCCTCTGTACAAAGGTTAGTATAATAATAATTCTTGACAATATTAATTATAATAATAACGTATAATATTAATTATCATTTAGTACCTACACATATCGTACACATTTGCACATATAATCTTTTATTTAGATATAGTTAATATTATATTTTATGCACATATGTTGTTGCCTTTACCAATTTGAATGTTCAGAGATTTCATCCTGAATTCCTTCGTACGAGAAAGTCCGTTATTACGTTCCGGACCATAATAACCCACTTGTCCATTCGAGTTCATCCCGAGAATCATTAGTATATATTATTTAATATTATTTTATTCCTAGAGTTAATCGAGCCTACGGTTATATTAGGGTATCCTAAGGGACATCCTAATTCCTTATAACCAATGGCTCTGATACCAACTTCTGTCACACCCCGACTAAGTAATGGCAGAAGCGTAATATGGGAGTGTAACAGATAGTGCATGTTTGGGAGTGCTTTTCTTTTTTGTTTTTTTGCTTTTTGGAGGGGCAAAATATCCAAAATGCACCTCCAAAAGCACCTAAAAGCTTCAATTTGGTGCTTTTAGTTGCTTTTGGAGGGGCATTTTGGACATTTTACCTCTCCAAAAAGCAAAAAGCAAAAAAGAAAAGCACTCCCAAACACCCACATAATACTGGTATCAACCACATTGTTTATAAAGAAATTCAACAAACTACTTTTTCATCATATTACATTGGTAGGTTTGAAAATCACATAACCGGTTCGCGTGATTGCTTATTCTTTAATATATATGCTAGCGTCTATGTACAGCGATTCACTTCCATTCTAGCATCAAGCACATAAGCAAATTATTCCAACTTTGGCTCACCTGAAAATCATGTTAAAACGGGTCAACTACGTCTAGTTGGTGAGTTTCAAGTTTCATGAGTACGAATAAAATCAGTATACGAGTTCGTATAGTTCACAGTATATATGTATATATATATGTGTATGATGTTTTTATACTAAGACACAAGTCAAACCGAAACGAGCTATAACGCATGGCCTCTCCTGCCCATGTACTCCCGTTGGCATTTAACAACCACTTTGCCCCAATGTATGTACTATGTCTAACACCACATAGCAGAATGTTATAAGTATAAATGACAATGTGCAAATGGGTTAACACGTTCCGGCATACCCATCTGACCCTGTCAGTTGGGTTTGTCAAACCAATAGTACTATCCACACGTCACCGGCACGAAGTTAATCACTTGTGTTTGTGGGGACTTTCAAGTGTTAGTACTTAGATAATTCACATCATCACATGTTTTCAAGTATATAAGTATATGTAAACATGCTTTCCGCCCCAAAAGTTCGTAAAACAGTTTAGAAAGTGGGGCGTGAAACTCACCTTTTTGTAGTTCAAGCTGGTAATATTTATCAGTACGTAATGTTCCTCGATTATAGCTTGACTCCTATAACCGGTATCTTACTGTTAATACTAGTACAGTGTTTAAGCTAAATCGGGCTGTATAACTAGTCTGGGTATAGCTGTTAGGCCAAGAACATGACCATAGTCTTAGATTGTGACGTTGTACACTATGAAATGTTCGAAACCAGATTTGGCTCAGTTTCACCGTTTTCATAGCCTAGCCAAGTTGATCGTTTATGGGTTTCGGGATTAGGTAAGATCACATAAACTTAAGTAAACATATTGATTGATAAAATTATTTGATTTATAAAAATATTTTAAGGTTTCAGTATCTGGATTGATCGCAGGATCCGTTTCCGTTTTCACACGGGTTTGATTATACAAAACGCGTACATTCCACCCAAATTGTCATGAATTCTCGTAAAAAGTTCTTTTTTTATCAAATTCATCCGAACTATGATATTTGACCACTTTTGAAATTTTGACATACCAGTCAGTTCGTTAAACATAAAACTGCCGGTTTCGTTAAAACAATATATAGTTTTAACCTTTGATTAATCATAACTAATTATGCACTTATATAAAAATTATGGAAATTTTTTTATAAATTAATTAAAATATGGAGAATTTAATAAAAATATTTTCAGAAATTTTATGACTAATTATCTATTTATAAAAATTCATTTAATGTGTTATAATTAAGTAATAAATAGCCCGTTTATATCAAACATCTGAAAAATCCGATAATTTTTCCAAATGGTCTCAATATCATCACATAGATCCTGAAAAATCTCAAGAATCTAACTCGTTGGCCAAAATGCTTTTTTGTGCATATTTCGGCTGTTAAAACTCGATTAAACACAATTGCACAAAAATTACTTAGCCATCTCCAAATTTCCCCAAAGTTTTCCAGTGATCTTATTATAGCATTTGTGAGTCCCAAGCCAAATTTCATAATTTTTCATGAAGTTTACCTATTTGTCCCGAATAAACACCAATAAACGAATAAATTCGCTAAATATTCTCGGTTTATTGAAAAATTACCAATTTTAATAGGGACTCATTTATGTGATCCCTGATATCCCTGAAAAGTTTTATAACCAAAAAACAAGCACATCACAATCGAAGCACAAACAACCCCTAAACGAGTTAACCGGTAATACCTTGTCGGGTTTTGGCGATTTTCGATAGCTTAAACGACTCTCCGGGTCTTGGGTTGCAAAGTAATTATATCTACATATCATATAACATCAAACCTAGCATAAATCATCCATGGAACAACCTTGTTAAGTAGGGTTTTTGTTTTGGTTTCAAACCGAACTTTTGAACCGTAAAAACGTTATAGCAACGTTCTAATCCGTGTTTTTGGTCAAAAATCTATATGGTTCTGATTTGTAAACATGTTTAGCATAATAATATGTTTTTTTGTAAAAGTTTGAAAGGATTTTAGTGCTTAACCATAATTTTTCTTGTTTAACTCTAGTTTAAGGTTTATAAACTTGTTAAAATTTATGAAAATCAAAGAATTACTTCAAGAATTTGGTGTTTCTGGAACGTATGGAGTTGATTCAACAGATAGGAACAAGGAAAATATATTGTTTATGTATGTAGAAACTTTTGAATGAAGAAACATAAAGTGTGATGTTGGTATTTTATTGCGGCCGCCAATAAATGATGGGCCTTTAGGCCTCTCTTTTGTATATTAGTGTCTTGTTTGCATGCCAAGGTGAGATATCGAGTTTAAATGTAGTTTGGGTTCGGTTTTTCACGCGAAAAATAATTCGGGTGCGACAAACAGCGCGAAAACGAACGTTTTTCGACTTAATTTTGCAAAATAATAAAAACATATTATATTGTCGTAAAATACCAAAATATTTTCACGGATTGCTTAAAACATGTTATATAAGTGCTTTATAAATCTTTTTCGGCTTAACGGATGCTACAATGCTCATTTTGATGTTATCGATTGCGTTTAAACTCATAGCGTATCAATAAACGAAACATTTTTCGTTTAAATGGTTTTAAACGTACTGGAGCCTAAATATCAATATGTTAGCCATTATAGTATATATATATAACTCGTATATGACCCCTCTATATATATACAGGTCATAATCTGTATCAGTCGGTTACTCGTTTAAGCACTACGAATTAACCGATTTATCGTTTACTCGCTACGTAATGAATAAGGCACACCTCGTTTTGTCACGAATGTCACACTTCTGGAAGCAGCAACATTCTCATCATCTTCTTCTTCATCATCATTTTCCTTAACAGACTCTTCCTCCTCCTCATTATCAACAACAGCTTTCCCCTTTTCAATTCTTCTTTTCTTTTCCTCTTCTGTTTCTGGTGGAAAGTTATCAATATCATCAGACAAGCCTTCTTGGAACCTTCTTCATGAGTTTCAGTTAAAATAGGTTCCTCAGCTGCATCATTCTTAGTCATCACTGCATCAGCCATCACAGTATCATCCACAACATCAGTTGTCATTTCAAAGTCACCATACAAAGTGTTCAATACTTCATCATTATTGTCACACCCTCAAAATCCACTAACGGAGTTTTACCGTCAGAAGGTGTGAACTAACTGGATCGGAATCATTAGTTATAATCAAACACCATATTTAAAGTTTTCAAAACCAACAAGACATCATAAATGAAACGCGGAAGCGTAAATTATAAACCAAAAAGTTGCGCCACACAGGACGACTTAAAAACCCAAGTTAACAAGATAAAAATTAAAAACGTTTTTAAAGCAATGGTGTTTAGAGAATGCATGTCCTATACTGTGCGCCAGCCTCAGCTACCTGAGAATAACATACAATGTCGGGTCCCATGATTTCAGCTGGATCTTACTTAATCATGTCATAACTCACACAGATTGATGTGTTGACAAGGGAGTTAATGACGGGTTGCTATATTTAGAAAGATATCCGTTTGTTAAAGGCGGAATCAATAACAAACATACGGTTGCTTAATAAGTATTCAATGATAACCAACACAAACAAGATTCACTCAAAAGATTTCCATTTATATAACACTCATCATACAAATAGGATTATCGATTTAGGGTTTCTTGAAGGAGGGTTTATCCGTACAAAGACGGCCGCCACACACAATATTCTATCTTAATAAATGTGTCTGTCTACCTTTGTCCGTGTGTTGTGTGTGTGTCATTGGCAGCGTGCCCTAAAACATTCTATTTATAGGCCTGACAACCTAGGACAGCTGTCATTCTTTCTAGAAACCCCAAACGTAAATACATATTCAAATTACATAATCAGATTATATTCTAAGTGTAAAACAAGTCTTTCGGGTAGGCTCTGGACAAGTAAACTTCTCCGAGTAGACTGTGTGTTTTGCCTGCCTTAGACTTGGTAACATAGAAGTGTGCTCGGGATCAGTTTCCTGGTAGACTTTACTTGAAGAGTATTTTACCAAGTAAAATACTCACCGGGTAGACTTCAGTCTTCTTGACTTTGCCAGACTTTGCCCGACAAACCCTTACGAGCAACCTTGTTCTTCGATGGTCCATTTCAACTCTTTGCTATAATATAACTTATTAGCAAAGTGTACTCGGGAGTACTGTTCCTTGCTTGAGTTGAACCTTGCCCGATGTTACTTAGAAATATTCCATTTATACATCAAGATTGCTCGGACCATAATTATTAAAGAATACCTTGCCCGGTCTTCCAATCACTTGGCTTCATGGACTTGGTTAGCCAAAAGCTTACTCGGGAGTAAACTCTACTTGGCTATGAAGAACAGACTTGCTTGACAAAGTGAACCTTGCCCGGATCTACATAAACTAGTGAACCTTGCCCAACAATGAACTAATTTGCAAACCCTGCTCGGATATCCACTAAATAAGACTACTTGAAGTAAACCTTGCCCGATAGACAAAATATCATACAGGGCTAAGTAAAAGCTTGCTCGGAAGTCTAAGGTGTGCCCGGATCCATACTTAGCGAATTCTGAGGAGGTTGAGAAGATTCCAATCTTCCATGTACTTCATTTTGGTCAAATCTTTGACTCAACAATCTTCCCCTTAGGTCAATTGTTTGACTCAACAATCTCCCCCTAGATTGGAACACCTCAGCTGACCCAAAACATTTCTACAGTTACATACACTTAGTCAAAATACACATCAAATCAAAAGTCAAATTACATATTCAAATAACAGAAACAAATTACATATTCAAAAACTGTTCGAAGACATTACAAAAGAAAGCCTATTCTAGGAATTTTGTCTTTTCCATTCATTGTAGGCAGCTTGTCTTCTCATTGCTATTACAGTGCAGCTTTTTCCCTAAAGATATTGAGAATTTGGTAGTGAATGTGCCCTTCTGGAATCACCAAATCTCTTATATCCATCAAGTCTTCATTATGCAAGTAGGTCAAATATGCATCTTTCTAGATTATAGCCAGAACTTTTCCATCAGAATTTTTCAGTACATAGTGACCTGCATTTTCTTTGTATTCTAGTTCAGCAATGATACCATTCCTTTGCACTGTGTAGTTGGGCAGTGTCATTCTTCTTTCAAGACTTATGCATGCGTTCATATTTGATAGGGGATTCCTATCTTTGACATTCATCACAAAGTCTCTTTTAGCAATGTCCATTCTCTTCAATTTTTCTGTCCTCTTTGACTTGTAAAGCTGGATCATTCTCCAGCTTCTCTTTTCTTTTAATAATGGGAACCCCTTCTCAGCTTCATCCAGTAAAAACTTTGACAGATTATTCATCTGCCTTCCAGCCATCCTACTTCTGTTTCGGTAATCATACAAGTTGAGTCTGACCATTCTTTCTAGTTGTTTCTGAGTGTATTCATAGAAATCACTTCTCACAACTATGTCTCTTAACGATAGGCTTTCCATAATCACTTTCAAAGACTCAGTAACAGAATCAAAGTACAGTTCTCTAGGAAGATCCACATCAGATTGTGGTCTTGTTCTTTGTTGTGCAGAACTGCTTGATTCACCTCTTCCTCCTTGACCTCTTCCACCTTGTGGAAATCTTCTTGAAATTGGAGGCCTGAAAGGAATAGACTTCTTTGGTTTCCCAGGCCTTAAGTTGAAAAACTTTATGTTGATGGCCTCTACCATTTCAGTTGGAAGATTGGCAAGTTCAACAACATCTACTCCATGTTCTTTAAGTTCTAGTAACATTTTTGTCATTCCAGGAGTTTTTGCCAACCCAGCAGGCACAAATCTTCCATCTGCATAGTATCTTGGGTTCTCACCTTCTCTTAAAGCTTTTTCCCATTCAGTCTTTTGAAGATAGAAAAGGTTTCTTAGATCCTCATTTTCCAAGACATTAAAGTATGCTTCACTCATTCCTCTTTGATTAATCATTATGTTCCTCAGAATGTTGATCATCTCTTCATTCTCCCAAGGAACAAATGGTTCATCCTCAGGTTCAGGCTTTACTTCTTGAGGAGTAGGGGTTTCAACTTATTTGACTTGTTCTTTTGTCTTCTCCCTTAAAGTTTGAATTCTTCTTTTCTTAGCATGGGGTTCATCAGTTTCTTCAGCCTGTTTGGTAGACCTTTCAGTTTGAGCTCTTTTCAGCTTTTCTTTTCTCTTCAATTTATTATACTGGTCTACCATTGATTCTCGTGACAGATGCTCAACAATTTCAGGCTTCATACCTCTCTCCAGCAGGTATCCACACATTCCTCCAAACTTTTTCTTCAAAGCTTCTATTTTTTCAATTTTCTCATTTTCTTTTACACAATTTTCAATGACCTTTTCTCTTTCACTGTTATACAAATCTTGAAGTTGGTCAAAGTTAAAGTGAGACAGATCCTTTTCTGAATAGTTATGCCTTTTGAGATAATCTCTGTATTTCTGGGCATCTCTATTCTTTTGTTGCATAAGCTTCTTGATAGTATCATTTTCTTTTTCTAATCTCTGCTTCAATTCATCATCACTCATAGCAGCCAAAGTTTCAAAGATTATACCGAATCTACTTAACTTTATAACCAATGGATTTTTCCTTTTAGCTTCCAACACGCTTAGCTCAATGTTTTCCCTATGTTCCTCAGTCATTGTGACTTGAGGGGACACAACACTAGCAGCTTCACCTCCTTTCCCTTGATCATTCTCAGGGTCATCATCATCATCATCAGAATCCTCAGACTCATCCTCTCCTTCAGTCAAGTCATTCATTGCATCAATCTTTGGTTCATCAGAAGGTGGATGATCTGGTTCACTTCTGTTTGGCACATCAGGGACACCTTGAACTCTTTCACCTGGTTGCAAGGTTTGTAGTGGGACAACCCTTATAGGACTAGCTTCATCTTCTGGGGTTTCAACAAAATACTTGTTCTTATCCCACTTGCCCCTCTTAGCAGCTCTTTCATGATCAGACTGCTCATATGTCCTCTTTCTCCTCATGTAGGTCTTGGCAAACCTATTGACTTTTTCAGCAAATTCTTCATGAAGTTTAGAAAGTCTTTCTCTTTTCTGGTTAAGTGTTTCATGAGGCTCAGGAACATTCACCCTTTCTGACCAGCTGTCAGTAGGATTCTTCTTCAGATCTTCTTTTACTTGCTCAGTCCATTTCTTGGCAGCCATTGAAGCAATGGACTCACCAATTTCCTCTTCAATAATCAGACCAGTATTCAGATTGGTTGGTTCAGCAGTTTCCGATTGTTGACTTTCAGGTTGAAACTTGCTAACCACCATAGCCAATGATTTTTCAGCCTCCTCTTGCTCTCTCAGCTTAATCAAGGCTTCAATTACTTCTTGATCAGCCACATCATCAGAAATTTCTTTTGCAAGTTTGGCTTGTTTGATCAAGATCTCACGTTCTGCAATTTCTTCAGGAGTCATGGATTGGGCTAGAATTTCCCTATCCCTTGTTTCTCTTAAGATGTTCTCTTGTTCTCTCAGGGCATTAGCATCAGCAGTATCATCATCTGTAAACAACACATCTTTTTCTGAATATGCCTTAACATGCTCTTCTACACTGACTTTTTCCTTGCCTTTCTCAATCCTCCTCCTTACATCCTCTTCATCCTCTGACTGTACATAGTCATCAATCTCCTTTTCTAATGCTTCTAACTCAGGATCATACTCTGCCCTCTTGGAGCTTTCTGGTTGTTCAGTTTGAGTGATGGGCTCCTCAACACCAGTATCTCCTTCATTTAATACTTTAGTTGTCTCAGCTCCAATCTGCATGTCAGTTAAGACATCGGTAGCTATATCAGTTGCAGCTACATTCTCTACACTCTTCTCAACATTTGTCATTTCAGTCTCATTTTCTCTCTCAACATTCTCCTCATCAATTCTTTCTTCATTGTAATCATAATCTAGTTCACCAACATCTGATCTGTCACCATTATATTCATCATCATCAATCCTTCTCTCTTCACTACTTTCCTCTCCATCATCATAATCAATCATAATCAACTTCAAACTATCAGCAGTCTCCACAACTGTTGCAGTATCTTTAATATTCACACCTGAGACAGTTGGCATAGATTCATTCTCCCCCTGTTTTGGGGCAGCTGAGGTCTTCTCAACCTCCTGTACCAGGGCTTGAATTCTCAAGTCTGCTTGTACCAACTTCTCTAACAACATCACATTTTCATTTGTCACCTCCTCATTTCTTTTTCTCAATTCAGCATTCTCCAACATTAAGTCCAAATTTCTCTGGAATAGGTCTGTGTTAGTGAGTGGTGTTGTGGGTGGTGATGTAGAAAAAGGTTCAAACTCAGGTTGTTCTGTGGTGTGAGTTTGGAAAATGGATGGTGGTGGTGTATGTGTATGAGGTGGGCTAGAAATTAATGGATTAGAATGACTTGGGCTAAATTGTGGTGGTGTTTGTTATGTTAGGGATGTATGTGTTGATACTTCTGGTTGGCTTATGGTTAGGGTTTGAGGTGGTGTGTGAGTGATTTGGTGTGGTGGAGTTTGTGGTGGTGATGGAACAATGGGTTGGTCAATGTGTGGTGGGGACTATGGTGGTGTTGGAATAGGTTGTTCTGTATGCTCAAGTTGCTCCCCCCTGATCAGGTGCAACAATGTTTATAGCTACTCCAGCTCCTCCATCATCTCCATCATTAGAGTCATCATCATCACTCTCAACATCATCAACTTCTTCCTCCTCTGAGCTTAACTCAGGCACTGGCATTATCTCTGAGTCATGGTTTAACAACCATGGCAGAATCTCAAAAGGAATTTCAGCATTGAATCGATTGGCCACACCCGGATTCTTAATTCTCTTGTAAGTGTCAGGGTTCTGGAGTAGGTGGGTTATGCCAATAGTGGGTAGATCTTGCAATTCTCTGTTGAAGATTATCTGTAGAAACCTTGGATACTGCAAAAATCTATCTACCTCAGCCTTCTTTAAATTTCCCACCATCCCTTCAAATATCATCTTTGAAAAGTTAAAAGCCAGATCATATACAATACCAACAGTAGCATTAGCTAGATCACGACTCATCAGAGTCCATGACCCCTTCCGTGGAGAAAATCCTTGTATCACATGGTGTATCAAAAATCTGTACAACATATGGAACATTCCCTTTTGAAATTGCCCCTCATGTGCGGTCCCCTGATATCCCATCGTCTGTTCAAAAATTCTCATCAGGTGATCAATATTAAAGTTTATATGGTTATGATCATCATCGCGCAACTGCAAGAAACGTCTAATCATTCTTTCAGTGACTTGTATCTCTTGTCTTGCAACTGTTGCTTCAATTCTCCGACCATTAACATCATCAACCAGTCTTGCAGATCTCCAGAAATCCAATGAATGATTTCTATAGATAACAAGATGTTCAGTGAAAGCAAAGCTGACATTTGATAGAGCCATCCAGGTTATCATTGGTGCCACTGGCTCGTTGTCAGGTGTGACTTGTAAAAGTGCACACATATTGTGTTTCTTCTCAAAAGCATACTTAGGTTGAACTTCTTCTTCTTCTGCCATATCTGAACAACACAATCAAACATATTTAAAATGAAACTAGTCATAAAGTTCAGTACTTTAAGTAATTTCAAGGTATAAGGATGAAGAAGAAAGAGAAAGAAAAATCATCAAGAACCTTTTCTTCGACAAGTTTATAACCTAAACACATAAACAGAGTATTAGTAATCAGATACATAATCAAAGCCCATTATAGTCTAATCGTGGTCGGAAAACACATTAATGTAGCTTACCGAGTCGGAATTAGAGGGCTAATTCAAGTTAGGGTTTGGATTGAAGTAAAATGCGATTAGTCGGTTAGGTTTCTTTGAGAGTAAGCAGTTTGCAGTGGAAGGAGAGAGAGGGAAAAATAATGTTGAAAATTTTGCCTAACTTCCTCTTATATACCTTTTGAAAGTAGGTTTTAAATGTTTTTTGTCGTTTAGTGAGTTATTACCTGTTACACAGTAACATTATCCACTTGATATATTAAAACATTTCTTTACCCTTTTAGTAAACCTTACTCGGAAAATTTTAACATATAACCAAAGTCTACTCGGTATATTTCCACTTACACAAAGCTTACCCGGTCAAACCTTGCTTAAAAAAAAATTTCATTTTGAATATACAAAGTTTGCCCGAATCCTTCTATTTACAAACCTTGCTCGATCAAGCTAATTAATTTAAAGTTAAGACATAATGAAGAAAGCTTACCCGAAATACTAGATTTCTTGAGAACTTAACCACAAGATAAATAATCAAGTATAAACATCAAATAAACATCCTTACTAGGAATCAATCAAGACACCCATAAAAATTTCTCAAATTCAAATTAAAAATTTAATCTAGCACAAACCCTATCAGAATAAGAAACATATTCAATCAAGCATATAAAAAAAAATATTTAATCAAGTATACTTGGAACCATAGTGTGCTCGAGCAACCTTTCAAGAGAATAGTGTGCCCGAACAACTTTCTAATGCAAAGTATACCCGAATAACCTTCATATAGTACAAAGTGTGCCCGGAAAAGGATTTCTAGCAGACAGTGTACTCGGAAGGTTAAGTTTTGAAATTACCAAGTATATTGAGGGAACAAAAGTGTACCCGAAATATAAAGTGTTCCCGGAAAACAAAGTTTGCCCGGAAACACTTGTAATTTCAAAGAAACATATTCACACAAATCACAAAGCTTACTCGGTGTACTAATCCTAAGTTCACAAATTTTGCTTGGAATAACATTCAGCATATAAAATGAAAAGCTTGCCCGGAACAAGAATTTCTTGTTAAAAGCTAGCTATAACACATAATCATCTCAAGACTTGAAGCTTGCTCGGGAAATGAGTACAACAGTGTACTTTACCCGAAAAGTGTAAATACTTCAAAGCATGCCCGAAAATCATTAACTTAGTCAAAAATGACTAAGCTTGCACGGTAAGGTCATAAATCATCAAACCTTACCCGAAGTAACATATTCAAACATATTCAACTGTTTTGTGACCAGAAAGGTTATAAAACATCAAACCTTACCCGAACTTACATATTCCGCCAATTAAAGGCAAAATGCAACACTTTTTGACTTAAACCACCTTGTCAAAATATATTTTTCAATACAAATCATAGTTTAAGAGAAACTGGTGCATTTAGAGATCAAATTTCAGTTGTATTTCTCTTCAAAACATTTTCTTCTACTTTCTTAAAAGATCTCAATAATGGGATCATATTGACTAAGTAGCTTTCTCAATACTTCATTCTCAGCATTATTATGACAACATAGATAGGTTAATGGCAGGTATAAACTTAGCATGAATTTCATTTCTTTAGTGATATGATTAAGGTTCAATTTAAGCATAATGCATTAATGGTCAACACTGTGCTATGATGCCTCATATCTCTTCTCAAAGCTTATTTGGCTTTCCCCAGATCACCCCAATTTGACTCCAACCTCCTATATTTGGTCAAAAATTGTTTTTGTATGACAGAACTTATTGTATTTTTGTATTTTTTGAGATTCAAACATATATAGAGGTTGAACGTTGGACTTACTGTTAATAACATGCCTTTAATTCAAGATGAGACAGATTATGTCAACATCTTTGTAGTTCTTTGTTGTTACCCTCTTGTTTGATAAAATATTTAAAACACTTATCAACTTTTGGTTGATTTATTCATACTTCCCCTTGTTTTTGATATTTTCTCAAATTTTCTTAAACTTTGTTCTTTGTCATATTTAAAGATGCTTCATTTTTTTTGGTTGACCAAATAACAACAGGCTTGTGTATGACTGGGTAATCACTTTTCTGCCTATCATGTGGAGAGATTTATCTTGAGACATGCAAAGACAACTATGTATCTCCACATAAAGATTAGCATATTCATTATGTTTATATCACCTTAGATTTTACATCATCATGGGAAAGCAACCATACATGTTAGTAACTATACTAAGGTCTTTTTAGCCTATTAAATCCATATGATTGGCTAAGTAGTCAATGTACTATCATTTCCCAAATTAACAGTTTAATATACAATCACCCCAATTTCTCTTAATTGGCAGGTAAATGGCTATCCTGTTTGACCAAAAGTGGTCAACAGGACCAAACATACATGTGAATATATGTCCTTTCAAGTCAGAGTTATTGACATAGTTTTAAGTGAAGGAATAAGAAACAAGTCATAATTGCCCCAAATGCATTCAGTTTTCAGGTCAATGGCTATCCTTTGAGTCTGTAGAGATTTAAGAACCAAACATACACAAGTGCATGTCCTTCCAACTGGGCAAATGATATAATTTTAAGCAAAAACAACTTCTTGAGACTTCTCTTTAAAAAAAAATCCTTCTTTTAAGCTTCTTTTAAAGCTTGAACTGAATAATCTTATCATATCTCAACACCATTAACAACTTGCTCATGTTTTGATCAAAATAAAGTATTTATGCATAATTCGTTAGAAAATTTCATTTTTATCACTTAATTTTGACATAAAACATATTTTGACATAGTCAGTTGCAGTACATAATCAAATCTTAATCAAACATGATATCATCAAGACAACATCAGAAGATTAGATAAAGCACATATTCAAGCAATTAAGAAATGATGTCAGAAAATCTTGTTCAAACAAGTAGATCATATGAAGAACACTTATCCTAACATCACAAATGCACATCAACTAATAAACATGCAAACATAACAACCAAACAGTTATATTAAAACTTTGCACACTTGATCAGTTAAGGCACATAACAGTCAACACATTCAGTAGCATAATCAGAATCATACTCAAGCATATTCACATAACTTTTAATTTGTGAAACCTCTAAATAAAGTAATCAGTTTGCACATTGAGGTACACAATCAAGCACACATCCTTAATAATATTTCATCAGAGTTGATCATTCCCAGGGCTTTCAAAAGAAAGTTAAACCTGGTTCTATCAAGTGGTTTGGTGAATAGGTCAGCCAAATTGTCACTTGTATCAACTCTTTGCATTTCAATCAAACCTTTTTCACTGCAGTCTCTGATGAAGTGATGTCTGATTTCAATGTGCTTAGTTTTAGAATGTTGAACTGGATTTTTAACAGTAAAATATGCAGCAGTATTGTCAATACGAATAGGGGTGTTCAGAAAATTCAAACCATAGTCCAGCATCTGATTTTGAATCCATAGAACTTGTGCACAGCAGGCAGATGCAGCAACATATTCAGCTTCAACAGTAGAGATTGAGACTGTTGTCTGCTTTTTGCATTGCCATGACACTAGCCTTTCACCCAAAAATTGGCATCCTCCTGAGGTTGACTTTCTGCTCATGTTGCAGCCATAATAATCACTGTCTATATGCAATCAGATCAAAAGCTTGGTTCTTTGGATACCAAATCCCTAAGTCTGGTCTTCCTTTCAAATATCTGAATATTCTTTTAACAGCATTCATGTGGGAGACTTTTGGACTTGATTGGAATCTTGCACACACACATACAGTAAACATGATATCTGGTCTTGTTGCAGTCAAATACATCAGAGATCCAATTTTGGCTCTATATTCATGTTCATCCACAGGCTTCCCCTTTTCATCTGCAATCATCTTTTCTTTGGTGTCCATTGGAGTTGAAGCAGTCTTGTACTCATGACAGTTGAACTTGTTCAAGATGTCCTGCACATATTTGTTTTGGTGAATGAAGATCCCTTCAGCTTTCTGTTGAACTTGCAATCCAAGAAAGAAGTTCATTTCTCCCATAGAACTCATGCTGTATTTGGACTTCATTACCCCTTCAAACTCCATGCACATTTGTTCATTTGTAGATCCAAAGATGATGTCATCCACATACACTTGTAACAGAAGCAAGTCTGATCCCTTTCTTTTGTAGAAGAGTGTCTTGTCAATGGCTCCTCTTTTGAATCCATTTTCAAGAAGATGATTTGACAGCTCATCATACCATGCTCTAGGAGCCAGATGCAATCCATAAAGGGCTTTGTTTAGCTTATACACCCTGTTTGGATACATTGGATCCTCAAAACCTGGAGGTTGAGCTACATACACCTCTTCATCAATCTTTCCATTTAGAAATGCAGACTTAACATCAAGCTGGAACACTTTAATGTTCTTTGAGGCAGCATATGCAAGAAAAATCCTGATAGCTTCAAGTCTTGCAACAGGAGCAAAGACTTCCTCAAAGTCTATTCCTTCTTCTTGAAGACATCCAGTGCTACAAGTCTAGCTTTGTTCTTAATCACCAAACCCCTTTCATCCCTTTTTTTTCTAAAAACTTATTTGGTTCCTATTGCATATCTATCTATTGGCCTATCTACAAGATCCCACACATGTAGGTCTCTGAACTGTGCCAGTTCCTCTTGCATTGCTTCCACCCAACTATTGTCTTTCAGTGCTTGAACAATGTTCTTTGGCTCTATTTGGGATAGAAAGCAGGAGTATAGACAGATATTTGCAATTCAGAATGACTTCTTGTAACTCTTTCATGCAAATCACCAATGATGTTTTCAGAAGGATGATTCTTTTCCACATAAGGAGTTTGTATAATCATATTTGTAGACAAATTTGTGTTAAGATTTGTTTCATTGAGCTCTGGTTCTTCAATGATCAAATCAGTTTCTGTATCATGAAATTATGGTGCTTCATCATTATGTTGTCCTGAAGTAGATGCACCATTGTTTTCTAAGTTCAAACTTTAAAATAGTTCTTGAAATCTTGCTGTAGATGCAGCTTCTTCTCCACTTGCTTGGTTGCTTGTGTCACCTTTATTCTGAACTTGATCATTCTGTACATCCTGATTGTCTTGATTGTTCTCAGTATGATCACGTTCAACATTGTGATTGTTTTCTTGATCAGGTTCACCAATATCACATGAGGAATTCTTCACAAAAGTATACTCCTTTTCTTTTCTAGCAACCTTCTTCCATAATTCTTCCAAGTCCAATGATTTCTTCTTTTTCTCTTCAATTTCACTGGTCTTGTAGAAAGATTCATCAAAGTCTTCAGGATAAATCTTGAAAGACCTTATTAACTTTTCATGATCAAACAGCCATGCTGCACCATCAACTGTATTGAATTGATTCTCATTAAAGATGATGTAAGATGATTCTATAACACTCAAATGGTCTTTCACATATACTCTGTAAGCTTTTGAGTGTGTAGAATATCCAACAAAGATACAATCCAGGGACTTTGTTTGAAACTTGTTCAAATAGTCTCTTGTGTTCAGTAGAAAACATTTGCATCCAAAGGGCTTGAAAAACTTAATGTAAGGCTTCCTGTTGTGAAATATTTCATATGGAGTTTTATTATGCCTTTTGTTGACAAGTACCCTGTTCTGAACATAGCAGGCTGTATTTATGGCTTCAGCCCAGAAAGTGACAGGCAGATTAGCATCTGCTAACATGGTTCTTGCAGCTTCAATTAAGGTTCTATTTCTTCTTTCTGCTACACCATTTTGTTCAGGAGTTCTAGGAGCTGAGAATTGTTGTTGTATTCCTTTTGCTTCACAGAATTCTTGCATAAATCCATTCTTGAACTCAGTGCCATTGTCACTTCTCATCATCTTGACTTTCTTATTCAACTTGTTCTCAATCTGTAGGTTCCCAGCCGGATCTACACGAAAGTATCTCGTACTACGTAGGTGCGGAATCCCTACGTAAGACGATACGAGTGTTCGATGCGATATACGTTAAAACCAAACAACAATACACGTTACAATACTCAAAAGACACGTTGTATTGCAACTCCTTTAACACGTGATATACCAATCACAACTACACGTACTGAAAAACTATCCAAACACAAGCCGTAGCCAAGGCTTATAAAGCCTTCGACAACTTCGCCTAACAGACTAGGCGAAGTTGTCAATAACTTCGCTTGTCCACAAGTTCGCTTATATCAGGCGAACTTGTGAGACAAGTTATATAAAACATCAAAACAAAACAAACTAACACGATTACAGACACCAGATACTGAACTACTGACATCATGCACCAACAGACTCCCCCTTGGCAGTAGCTTCATATCTCTATCTTCAATCACTTGTCTTATAATCCTTAAATCTTGTCTCTCCCGTCTTCAAGCATGAACTCCCTGTCTTACACAAACAGAGACAATGCTCTGGTATTTCTTGGCTTCTTCTTTCCATGCCGGAATATAGAATATCTTTTTCTCGTTCAGCACCTGCAAGTCAGCTTGAGACAAATTCACCAAGTGCATAGGATCATACACTCTCAGCACCTCTTGCTCATCCTCATCCTCCATAACTGCTTCAGCTGTTTGACTGTCAACTACCACCATTTCAGATCCTTTAGGACATCCTTGGGCATTTGTTTCATCGGCACTTCTTTTAAACACCGGATAGGCTTATACTTCATTACCATCCAAGGCTTGCCATCAGCTCTCATTCCTCTGTCTTTATCTTCAACGAGCTTTCCTTTCTGCGGCTTTAACAGCTCGAACTTTTTATCTTTTATACTTTCTTTCCAAACGATCTTCCCAATAATCCTAGCCATATTATCATCACTCCCGTTTATCAACCCCAACTTGGCTAAATCCTTCACCTCACACTCAGGCAAGGTATTTAACGATCTCAACAACCTCTTGAAATACTGAACTCCGTCAAAACGTTTGATCACAAACATCCTCAGCTGCTCATCATATAACCAGCATATAACCCCTTCTTCGATTCAGCATACCCTTTGATATTATAAGTCTTCTTTAACATAGTTGGAACCGCTAGCTTCTTTGTCTTTACGAACCATTGAGCGTAGCCTTCTTTCCATCTCGGCTGCTCTTCCCATTCAGTCTCGTCACTTCCCATATCATGACCCACATTTGTCTTATCAACTTCCGGAATCTCATGCTCAACATTTTCCTCCACAATCTCTCCTTCTTCAATCTCACTATCAATTACAATGTCAGCACCTATCTTCTCAATCTCTTCAACCGGTAACACATCGTCGTCACCTACAATATCATTATCCAAACTTTCCACATCATCCACTACCACCACATCATCACCCCCTGATTCACCAGTTGCACCAGTAGACTACCCCTGAGATGTGGAAGTCCCAAGAGTTTGTTCAGTTCTTAGCAACTCACCACCTGCACCTTTCGATGGATTGGGATCATCGTCTCGATCATTCCTCTTCTTCGTCCTCAACTCATCGCCCTTGCAGCTCGCCTATATGATAACTTCGACTATATGATAACTTCGCCTGATAACAGATTAAACTGTTAAATAATATAAGGCACTAGGCGAAGTTAGGTATAAGGCGAAGTTGAGGATAACTTTGCCTAACCATAACTTCGCCCCTTGAACAATTTCGCCCCTGATTAGTTAAACAATTAAAGAAGCAGGCGAAGTTAAGACTAAGGCGAAGTTGAGAACAACTTCGCCTAATCCTAACTTCGCCTGAAATGAAACGGCGAACACTTAGAAGATCAGACAAGATTTGGTGAATTTGGTGATTATGGACAAAAGGACATGTTACTAAAGAGATCTAGACTATCACATTGGTTACGAACACGTTAAAAAAAGTTTGAAAAGTGGGTGTTTAAAGGTTTGTATGAACGAGGTCCCGAATCGGACCAAAACGACCTCTGATTAACATGCGACAAGAATTAAACGTAATATCGACCCTACACACCTTTAACACGGATTAGAAATGAACAATAATAAGGTTTAATTCGAGGAAATAAGTTCGCCGAGGTTGATAAGTGATAAGTTCGCCTGGGTTGTGAAAATGTGTAAACAGTTGACCAAGTTGACCTTTATATAGGATTGAATATGCACAGGCGAAGTTAAGGTTAACTTCGCTTACCCTTAACTTCGCCTCGTAACAACTTCGCGCAAGCATAACTTCGCTTATTATTAAACTTACAAAACAGGCTCTTATACGGTAGAACAATATGCAATTGTCTTTTAAAACTTCCTTTAAAGATTTAAATGTTACGATCAAAGACCAAGTAACCAAGTTTTAAACCATAAAATGACATATGTAAAGTAATTTTTTAGAAATAACAAACACGGGATCAAATTTCAGTCTTGACAGGGACTAGCATGTTTTAGAAAAGATCCGAACATGAATCATACTAATTAAGTGACTGTCACATAGATCCATGTTCAACGGTATTTTGACATAAAGAAACAGGTTGCAGGCAGGGAAACAACTTCGTATGGTTTTCATCGCTTCTGTGATACGGATTAGGTTCAATTTAGCTCAAAATTTAAATGGACAACACATCAGAGAATGTGATGTCTCCTATCTACTCTCAAAGCGTATTCGGCTTTCCCTAAGTCACCCCGAGTTGACCTCGACCCGTAGTGTCTGATTAAACAGTAAGTACATTTCGATTTTACGATTCTTCTATCCGTTCTCTTTCTTGCCTCTTGATTGATAAGTATAACATTATAAGCTTCAAAAGTCTTAACAAGGATTTTTTTTTTTTATTTTTTTATTTTTATTTTTATTTTATTTTTTTTATTAATAAAGATTTACATAGCTTCAAACAGTAGACTACTGCAAGTCCCGAATCTAGATCACTGCAGGTACTTGACACATTATCTTCTCGGAAATCAGAACACTCACGGGCTCATGTATGACTGGGTAATCGCTTTTCTGCCTATCATTCGGAAAGACGTATATGGAGAACATACACAACTCTGAATGAGTCTTCCCTTTAAATCGAGAATATTTAGTTAGTATCACTTCTACTTTTACGCACCATAAAAAGCTACCATACCATACAATGACTGTTCTAGAGTATTTTGGGCCTAATAACTTCACTAGTTAAGCACATAGAAATAGTTTGTGTATCACTTTCCAAGGTTGGATCAATTTTCTTAGAAACATTGTATTGAAACTTCTTACGAAGTTGTAGACTTGAAAAATTATATCATCTCCCTAAAAAAAATTTTAGTTTCTATCACCCCAATCAAGTCAAAGTCATCAGGTAAACGGCTATCCTGAAGATCCAATGGATCAGCTGTACCGACCACATACGAATATGCGTCCTTTTAACTAAGTATGAATGACTACTTTTCAGCGAAAGAATAAAAACACATCATAAACCGCCCCAGTCTCTCTCAGTCATCTGGTTAATGGCTATCCTCATAATCTACTGGTAGAAGTGAGGACCAAACACATCTGAAGATATGTCTTTCAAGCTGAAGCAACCGACATAATTCTAAGCGATAGTGACGTTTTTTTTTTTTTTTTTTTTTAACGAAAAGCACGGTTACTCGGGATTGATCATCCCATTTAGCTCAACCAGATTTTGAAAACGAGTTCGGTCAAAAGCTTTAGTATAAAGATCAGTGAAATTATCTAACGAATCAACTTTTTCGAGCACTATTAATTTCTTCTCAGCACAATCCCGTATAAAATGATGACGAATGTCAATGTGTTTAGTTTTGCTGTGCTTTACGGGATTGTTAGTTACTGAGATTGCAACAGTGTTATTAATGCAAATAGGAGTTTGAGTGAAATTCAGACCGTAATCGCGCAATTGCTGTTGTATCCAAAGAACCTGGGAGCAGCAGTTTGATGCTGCCATGTACTCTGCTTCACAGGTAGAAATGGCTACAGAGGTCTGCTTCTTGCACTGCCATGACACCAATCTTCCTCCCAGAAACTGACATCCACCAGTTTTCGACTTCCTGTTCTGATTGCATCCTCCATAGTCAGAATCCGTGTAAGCGATCAAATCTAAGTCTCCCCCTTTTGTGTACCACAGACCCAGCTTAGGCTTGCCTTTGAGATACCGAAGTATTCTCTTCACTCCCTTCATGTGAGATTCCTTTGGGCTTGCCTGAAATCGAGCACAGAGACAAACTGCAAACATAATATCAGGTCTAGATGCAGTTAAATACATTAAAGAACCTATGATTGCTCGATATTGGGTGGGGTCCACGTCTTGATCACCGTCCGAATCAGCACCCAGTTTGTGATTGACGTAAACCGGAGTATCAAATGGAGTGCTGTCCTTCATCTTGAAGCGTTTGAGAACGTCTTGGACATATTTAGTTTGATTGATGAACATCCCATCTTTCTTCTGATCGAGCTGCAATCCTAAAAAGAAAGTTAATTCACCCATTGCACTCATTTCAAACCTCTTTTTCATGACTTCTTCAAACTCCTGACACATGACGACTTTTGATGCAGCAAATATGATGTCGTCCACGTAGACTTGAACTAGTAGAAAATCTCCCCCTTTTCTCTGACAAACAGCGTGCTGTCGATCTTTCCTCTTTCGAACCCATTCTTAAGTAAGTAATCTGATAAGGTTGCGTACCAGGCACGAGGGGCCTGATGTAGTCCATAAAGCGCTTTACTCAGCTTGTACACATGATCAGGAAAGTCAGGGTCAGGAAAACCCGGAGGCTGTTCAACCTATACTACCTCATCGACTTTACCGTTCAGAAAAGCACTTTTCACGTCTAATTGGAACACCTTCATTTCATTGTGTACAACAAATGCCAAAAATAGTCGAATCGCTTCCAATCTTGCCACAGGAGCAAATACTTCATTGTAGTCGATTCCTTCCTGCTGATTAAACCCTTTAACTACTAGCCTCGCCTTGTTTCTTATGATTATTCCTTTCTCATCTCTCTTACACTTAAAGACCCACTTTGTGCCAATAGCATGTACATTCTTCGGTTTTGCTACCAATTTCCAGACTTCCATCTTCTCAAACTAAGCTAACTCTTCTTGCATGGCTTTGACCCACGAACTATCCTTGAGAGCCATTTGATAATTCTTTGGTTCAATCTGGCTGATGAAGCAGGTGTACAAGCATTCATTTAAGATACCCGTTTCTTTAATGCTTGCGAAAACACAAGTGTGCTCATTCAAGCTTCGTCTTGTTTGTAAACCGTCAGACAGATCACCTATCACATTCTCCAAAGGATGATTTTTGTGAACTCCAGTAGTCGGAACCGTACTGACTTCCAGATTGTTTTCCAAGTTTGAAGAGAGTTTATCAATAGGTGATTGATGTTGAGAGTGAAAAGGATTGTAGAATTCTTCCTCAGTAGAGGCAGCAGGAATATCAGCGGTTCTTGACGAGGAAGGATAACACTCATCGTATCGCGGACGTTGCACAATATTTTCTTCCTCATCATACAAAATCTGTGAAGCAATTTTCTCATCAACTTCTGCAAAGTCCAAGTAAGGCATATTAAAGGATTCGAACAGTTTATCATAGTCAAAAGCTTCAGCGGGTCCCGTGCTGGGCATTGGTGGTTTGTAACTCGTGATGTCGGTGTTACATACCACTTCAACCTTGCTGTTCGATAAATTAAAGACTCTTCTGTTGGGTGTCCCAACAACATATCCGACTAAAATACCTTCGTCGGCTTTCTCACCAAATTTAGAGTTTGTCTTTAATATCGTACATGGGGACCCGAATGGTTCGAGACCATTAAAGTTTGGCTTTCGACCATGCATAAGTTCATAACAAGTTTTATTTAGCCTTTTAACAGTTAAAACACGATTAAGGATATAACAGGCTGTGGCAACTACTTCAGCCCAGAACACCACGGGAAGTTTAGCATCAGCCAGCATGGTTCTGGCTCCCTCAATTAGCATCCTGTTCTTCCTCTCAGCCACCCCATTTTGCTGCGGAGTATACGGGGCGCTATACTGGTGGTCTATCCCTTTATGTAAGTAGAACAACTCCATCTGGTAGTTTTTGAACTCTGTTCCATTATCACTCCTGATGTACTTAACCTTTCTCCCCACAATATTCTCAACCTTAGTAATCAAGTTAATTACCAACTGAACCGTCTCATCTTTTGTCTTCAGAAAGTATACCCACGACTATCGAGAGTAATCATCGGTTATTACCAAGCTGTATGTCGTTCCACCTAGACTCTTTACATTCACGGGACCGAAAAGATCCATGTGAAGTAGGTCTAGGGTACTGACAATTGAATTAACCTTCTTGGTGTGATGAGGTTTCTTGTGTTGCTTTCCCTTCTTGCACGATAAGCATTGGTCTTAAAAGTTGAAATTCTTCAAGAGGACACCAAGCACCAGCCCATTCTTGACAATGTAGTTCATTTTTCGAAGATGTATATGCCCCATTCTTCGATTCCATAAATCGGACTCCGATTCTGTTGCTTTTGACAGAACACATGATTCTTCTGTTGTCATCTCAGTTGACCTCATATCCATGACGTATGTGTTCTTTTCTCTTAGAGCTTTCATCACCACCCATGCCTCTGGTATCTTGAAACCAGGATACAGAACAATTGCTTCATTTTTGGTAAAGTGCACTGTGTACTCTTTGTCACAAATCTGAGATACGCTCAACAAATTATGCTTCAACTCTCCTACAAAATTCACCTTTTCTAACTTCATTTTACCATTTGTCACAGTTCCAATACCAGTAATTCTACCACCACTATCTCCAGCGAAACTAACTCTTCCTCCTTGAACAGGTTTCCATTCATGTAACAATTTCTTGTTACTAGTCATGTGCCGGGAACAGCCACTATCCACAACCCACAGATTGTTTACAGTCCTGTTCAACTGTTCCTGCACGATTAAAGTAAAGGATTAAAATCTGGGGACCCAAGACCTACTGGTCTTGGGTCGATTAAATCTGTTAAACGGCCTCCAGTACTTTGGTTGCCCAAAGTCAGTTTGAGAATGATTTCTGTAAGTTCTGAAAGGATACCTTCTTGAGAATTGACTATGAGGCCATCCAAACCTTAGTGGATTAACTGAATTAAATCTGTTTGTTTGGTTGTTAACTGGGAAACACTGAGATTGATTTCTTTGAGATCTTGGATTAGTCCAATGTCTAAACTTTGGTGAGTTCGCATTCCTACCAGTATAGTAATTACCATTCGTTTTATTTTCTGTTTTTGGAGGCCTCATTCCTCTAAATTCTCTTTGATTTAGAGGGCAATTAGCAATTAGGTGTCTGATTTGATTGCATCTGAAACAACTCATGTGTTTAACTTTCGTCTCAACAGTTGTTTCAGATGTTGAGGTTGTATTACTCCCCATTTGTCTGACATATGGTGGGACAAATGGGTTTAGGGGAGAGTTCTTTTCAATTGGCTTATATTCCTCCCCACGTTTTAGTAAAACTACCTCTTCTTTTATCTCACTAGATTCGGATGTCTTGTCCGAATTTAATGAGACAGAACTAGGGACAGAAATCTTAACATTCGAAACAGGCTTACTCGTTTCATTTTTACTAACTTCAGGTTCTTTAATCGAAACTTTGACAGGAACTGTCTGACTAATCTCAACATCAACAGATTTCTGATTACTAGGATCATACGTATAATTATGGTTATACGGTGGTGGAACATCAGAAAATCCAATTCCCCCTTTGTTAATTGGGGAACGTTGAACACTTACGATGTGATCAAGCATTGCTGAGGAGTTTCGAAATTGTTCAATTTTTCTGTTTAATTCCACCACTTTTACCTGGTAATCAGCTATCTGTTTATCCCTTTCAGCAATCAGTTTGGTTTTTTCCTCTAACACTTCATAACTAAGATCAATTACTTGTATTTTTTCAGCTAGACTGGCTTTAAGACTTCTGATATCTTTTTCACTAGCTTTTATTTTTACCGAGTAAATGTTTTCTCTAGTTTTAGTATAGTGATGATCTTCTTTTAACGTTTTAAATTGAGCGTCCAAACTAACAAACTGATCAGTTATTGTTTTCAATTGTTCAGACAGATTTTCACATTGCATACAAGGGAGTTCAGAACTTACCTCAGAGAGCTGATCGTTCACTTCTGCCATGTAAGCTTGATTTTCTCCCGTCTCTTTCTCACTCCCTCCAGTTTCGATGTTTACCAAGTTAGCTTGTTCGAATACTTCCTCAACTTGCAGATTCCAGTTGTATCCCCCATGGTGTCTAGATACCATAGCCCTATCCTCACTACCTCCCCCATTTTGTTATGCAGGCCTGTTCTGACTACGTTCGACTCTCTCATTTGTACATTCCTTGGCAAAGTGACCATTTTGTTGACAGTTGTAACATCTAACCTTTGACTTGTCAAAGCCTGGTCTTTCGACAACGAACTTTCTACCCGTTTTCTTCATGAATCTTTTAACCCGTCTTACTATCATAGCCATCTGCCACTGCAGATGTATCTCTTCTAAATCATCAGCATCAATCTGATTATAGTCTTCATCCAAAGTTGCGGGATCGACTATTTTACCTTTGATGTAATTCTCATAAGATGCAATGAAAGATGCATAGAGAGCAAACTGCTGTTCAGCTGATTTAACACTCATGGGCATCTGTGAGTAGTTGTTGGATGGAACATTTGATGAACAGTTACCAGTTGTGGCTTGAGGTTTTGAAAAATTATTTCCTGCAGCTACGAAACATACATCACCATCCATGTTGAGAGTCACATGACCATCCTGAGTTGAATTTGAGTGTGAGTCTCCCTTTGAGTAATAAGCAGAGGATTCTGACTTTGAACTTGAACTTGAAGTAACTTTCGCACCATACATTCCCGGATACTGAACCTGATCAGTTGGTGTCTCTTTCCGAACCATGTAAAGTTCAAAAGTTCTTAATTTATTGACTGCTGTTTCCAAGTCGATATTGGCAAACTCTTTATCTTCTCTCAACAAAACCGTGTACATTTCCCATTTCGGTGGAAGAGCATCAAGAAGTTTCTCTACTATCTCCTCTTCTTTGTATACAATGGAGTAATTGCTGAGTTCGGTCATCAGGTGATAATATCTTGTGATGATATCATCAAGTGATTCATTTTTCAAATATTTGAACACCGAGAATTGGATTTTTAGTAGCTTAATTTTGGATGCACGTATCCCCACATTACCTTCATATCGATTTTCTAGCGCTTCCCATAGCTCTCTAGCGGTTTTGTATTTCCTGAAGGTGTGAAGAATCTCTTGTGGAAGAGCATGGTGATCGCCGCATGAGCTTTACTCTCTGCCTCATACATTTTCCTCTCCTCCTCATCCATCTTACTGTACTTCTTTATTTGATCACGACCCTCAAACAAGGCCGTTGGTGGAATGTATCCATCTTGTATGCATACCCACATCTTAGCATCTTGATATTTAACATACTGTTCAAACCGATCTTTCCAAGCAACGAAATCGGTACCCTTAAGCATTTTTGGAGCCTTAGTTGCTGAACCGGCCTCAACTTCCATTTTCACCAGTTCCGTAATGTTTATCGAAGTCATCGCTGAAAGAAACACAACTCAAAACACGAGGAAAGTATAAAATAATTTTTTATTATTTTGAACAGTGCCCAGTAGGCGAAGTTATGCTTAACTTCGCTTATACTCAACTTCGCTAAACCTTAACTTCGCTTGCTTCTTAACTTCGCCTGATGTTAACTTCGCTTGATGTTAACTTCGCTTAATGACAGCGAACTTGTGAGACAAGCGAAGTTAATGATAACTTCGCTTAAACTAATATCTTCGCCTAAACCCTACGAACAGTGACGGCAACTTCGCCTGATGAACACAAGGTTTTTGCAGGTTTAAATTTGACGTATTGCGAGGTATGCGAAGGTGTAATAGGTTATATTTGATAGTGGGAGATGAGTAGGACACAAAAACTCGGTATTTAAACGTAAACTCGTTCCGCGAATAGTCGAACAGAACGATTTCTACACTCGTGTGATAATCCCGAACCACACAATCACGAGCAAAAGCTCTGACACCAATTGTAGGTTCCCAGCCGGATCTACACGGAAGTATCTCGTACTACGTAGGTGCGGAACCCTACATAAGACGATACGAGTGTTCGATGCGATATACGTTAAAACCAAACATCAATACACGTTACAATACTCAAAAGACACGTTGTATTGCAACTCCTTTAACACGTGATATACCAATCACAACTACACGTACTGAAAAACTATCCAAACACAAGCCGTAGCCAAGGTTTATAAAGCCTTCGACAACTTCGCCAAACAGACTAGGCGAAGTTGTCAATAACTTCGCTTGTCCACAAGTTCACTTATATCAGGCGAACTTGTGAGACAAGTTAACTAAAACATCAAAACAAAACAAACTAACATGATTACAGACACCAGATACTGAACTACTGACATCATGCACCAACACAATCATTGTTACACAACATTTAATCAACTCTGCAGTCTCATCCTTGGTACTTAGGAAATAAACCCAAGTGTATCTTGAATAGTCATCAATGATCACAAGACAATATATTTTCTTCCCTATACTTGGTACACTTACAGAACCAAAAAGATCCATGTGAAGTAATTCAAGTGCTTGATCAATTGAGTTGATGAGTTTTGGCTTATGAGTAGATTTGTGTTGTTTTCCTTTTTGGCATGAACTATAGTGATCTTCCAATTAGAATTCTCTTGTGGGTAAGCCTATGACATGCTCACCCTTAACAAGTCTGTTCATGTTCTTCAAGATCACATGACACAGTTTCCTATGCCACAATTTTGACTCATTTTCAGTGGCTTTGGAAACAAAACATGCACCTCCTCTTGAAACAGCTTTTTTCATATTCAATTCATACAGATTGCCATTTCTTGGTGCCATCATCATAATCATTCTAGGTGGAATCACAAACTCAGGTTTTAGAATGAAACAGTGTGAATCATTAAAACTGACTTTGTATCCCTTATCACACATTTGTGATATACTCAGCGGATTGTACTAAAGACCTTCAATATGAAATACATTATCAAATGAGACTTTCCCATTTGTTAAGATTCCTTTTCCAACAATCTTTCCACCATTCTCATCACTTCCAAAAGCTACTGGACCTTCATACTTTTCTTCATAATTGACAAGAGATCTCTTGCCACAAGTCATGTGCCTAGAACATCCACTATCCATGTACCATATGTCATTCAGAGGAGTGGACTGTTCCTGCACATACAAAGAAAGTTTGATTAGTTGAGTGATGAAGTGCAATCCTTATCAACTTGCAGCTCATCAGATTCAGTTTCAGACACAGCTTAGGAAGTGAGTGTAGTTGGTTTAGGATCTTCATGAGTGACTTCTAGATTATCTGAATTGTCTGTTTCATAACCACACTTTCTTGGGGTTTTAACTAGTGATGTTGAGTTATGGTACTCAGCTGAGTCAGTGTCACACTCTTTTATCACATAGTCCTTCTTTTCAGAGTAGTCTCTCACATCAGCAACTATCTCAACCTTAATCTCAGGCTTAGGTTTCCAAAGAAAACCTTGTGGTTCATATCCATGATTTAACAGAAACTTCTCATCACCAGTGAGTTCTATTGGTTTCTTTCTAGATACCACATGTCTTTTTGTATTCTCACTGCTTGATGATCTTTGAGAACTATCAGATTTAACAGACTGATTATCCCTTTTTGGGATTGTTCTCAATGGTTGAGAGTCCTTCTTAACAGTTTTCATATGCTTCACTGGAGATTTAACCTTGTTAACAGGTTTGATCACATGTTTCTTGACTTTTAGTGAATGCCTTTGGCTCTCTTTTTCCAGAACTTCCTCTGCACAATCCTTTCCCATACCCAAATATTTTTCATACTTCATTTTATAGGCCACAAAGTCTTGTCCATACTTTGTTTCATCTGGGACATGAAAATGCTTGAATTTAAGTCTTTCATTACAGGAGTCTGTATGATGCCCATACTCATCACACTTATTACACCAAACCTTTCCTTTGAATATTTCATGCTCTTTAGGTTTCTTGAACCTTTCACTTGGTCTTGGCTCATTGACTCCAATGGTCTTCTTGTTTTTCGGACTGTCAAAACTAATTGAGAAAGAAACAAATTCCTCAATCTTGATGTCTTTTCTTTTAGTCTTGCTTTTTACAAACACAATTTTTTTGCATATTCAGTGGTTCTTCATCCTGATTTTCTCTATGTCTTGATTGTCTTTTCTCATATTCTTCTATAGTTTCCACTTCTCCAAAATCAAAAACTTCATGATTAGAGAAAATAGGATAAACAAGGATAAAGTTCTCAACATTCACATCTTCTTGCACTCTTTTCTTGTCGTTCTGCTTTATCTTTTCCAATACTTCTTGGCTTGGAGGCCTTACAGCATTTTAATTTACCCTCTTTCTTTCACATATGTCAAAGGACACATGTTCTCTTTTCATTATTTCATTCTGTTTATTCATTCTTGATGTGACTGGAGGATACTTTGGAAGTTTGTCAACTGATTATGGTTTCTTGTATCTTCTTCCTCTTTCAGCAGCTTTGATCTCTTCATCAGTGATTTGATCACTTTGATCACTCAAGTCATCTTGATCCAATTCAACAGGATCAAAGTCATCCTCAGAGACTTGAACTCCAATTGACTTATCCTCTTTTACTTCTTCCTTAACCACAAACTCACCTTCTTCATTCACTTCTACTTTCTTGTACAAATCAACAAATTCTTCTTTGTCTTGAAAGACATCTCTGAATTGTTGCAAGTATGTATCTCTTTTCTCTTTGTCAACCTTTGGCATGAAGTTGTTGTTGAATAGGGGTGGAACTTCTTTGTAT
Organism: Bidens hawaiensis; assembly: GCF_021521415.1. NCBI lineage: Eukaryota > Viridiplantae > Streptophyta > Magnoliopsida > Asterales > Asteraceae > Bidens > Bidens hawaiensis. The sequence continues at coordinate 409,491 of NW_027491876.1, read as the reverse complement.
TTGTCTTGATCCTTTACTTGGTTCAGAATACCACATATGTTGCCTGTTGAAACCAAATTCTTCAAAAATTCAGTTTCCACTTTCAGTTTTGTGTTATGCACCTTTTCTTCAACTAACATCTTTTTCAATCCATCTATCTCAGTGATGTATCTGGATTGAGTTCTGTAACTGATCATGCAGTCATCTTCCAAACTTTTGATCTTTTCTTCACTGATCAGCTCACTTGCCTCATACCCATTAATGATACTTTGTTTTCTGAAACACTCACTTTCCAGCTTGCCTACTTTTGTTTTCAAGTCATTGATAAGTTCATTTAAATCAATATTAGGAGCAGAGTGTACCTGAGATGATAATCTAGTCTCCTTTTCAATTATAGCCATAAATGCCACATTTGCTCTCTTGATATCATCAACAATGTCCTCTTCATGATTGCTCCAATCAAAGTTACCTTCATGTTGTGTAGTCACTGCCACATTTCCTTGGTTTCTCAGTTGATTTTGGTTGGCTGGAACTGTGTTGTTTGGAACATTTTGAACTGCTTGAAGGTTTTGATTGTTCATTTGAAAACCTTGATTCTGTTGCATACTTTGATTAAGATTATTCATTTGAGGCTGAAAGTTGTTGAAGTTGGGATTGTAGTTATTGTTGGGATTGAAGTTGTTGTTGTTTGGTCTCTGCTGATACTGAGGTTGCTGCTGATACTAAGGTTGCTGATTTATTGGTTGTTGATTCTTAAATTGATTCATCTGATAGTTCCTTGGCAGGTTGCATTCTCTTGCAAAATGTCTTGGCTGTTGGTAGTTGTAGCAGATTGCTTTTGACTTGTCAAAACCAATCCTTTCATTAGGACCAGAAACCAGAGATCTACCAGTTCTATTATACAACCTCTTACTTCTCAAAGCTAACATGGCAGCTTGCCACTTCAAATCCATGTCCTCCAAATCGTCAGCATCTATCTGTTCAAGATCATCTTGCACTACACTTATGTGAATTAAATTCTTTTCAACAAATGCATTATATGACTCAGTGAACATTGAAAGCAAAGCCTGTGTATCACTGCTTTGACCATGTCCACCACCAGTGTGAGGAACATTCCCACTTGCCATAGAGGCATAATCATTGTCATCAATCAGCTGCATATTGAATCTTTGCTGATTTCCTTGATTACTTATTCTAACACCAACAAATGATTTTGGAGTATCAGAATTGAGTTCAACAGGTTCTTCAATGATACGAATCTGCTGCTGATTCTTGGTAGTCAGATTACCCATAGGTGCAATCAATGCATTTGATACACTGAAGCAGGGTCTTTCTTCCTTTATCATCTCATTCTCTATCATCTCTATCTCAGCAGCTTGAAGATAACACACTACATCATCTACTTTTAGCTCATTGAAGTTGTGCTTTGTAAGAATGAACTTGCAGGCAGTATACCATTTCTTTGGCATAGAGTTCAGCAGCTTGGTGTTGAGATCAAAATCAGTCATGACATAGTGTGTGGTTTTGAGCTCATTCACAATTCCCAGAAACCTCTCCAGAATTGATTTCAACCTTTCTCCTTCTTTATACTTGAATCTTTCTAACTGCTGCTTCAATCTCTGCTTCTTGATGTTCTTGAGTTCAACATTTCCTTCAAACATCTCAAGTATTGCATCATACATTGCCTTGGAATTGGGATGATGTGCAACCTTGGTGAGTATTTCCCAAGACAGACGTAGCTTCAACATTGCTAAAGCCTTATCATCAACCTTTCTCATCCTTTCTCTTACACCAGCAGTTGCTCTCGGATTTGCACCTTCCTCAACAGTAGCTTGTGGACCATTCTTGATGGAGTTCCACATATCAACATCATTATAGCAAACGGCTGCTTCAAACAAGACCTTCCATTTAGTGAAATTTTCCTGTCCATACAATCTAGGAATCTTGTTAGTAGACACCTCATGTTCTTCATAACCAGACATTTTGTGAAAACAAAAGTAACTTCTTTGTCAAAAATAGAGTTTCAAAAATATTAAGATCTGATCGTGTCTGATTCGATAAGAACAAGATTTAAATATAAATATTAAAACTTTAAATAGAACAAGGAAGAGAAAACACCAAATGATTGTAGATCTGGAAGAAAAAAAAGTGAAGAACAGAGCTGCTGACGTCACAAATCAATGGAACAGTGGTCTTCTTACGTCATTCTTCTTCAAATCTTCAATCAGCAACAATCTTTCTAAAATAGCAGTAATCAAGCTCTGATACCACTTGTCGGGTCCCTTGATTTCAGCCGGATCTTACTTAATCATGTCATAACTCACACAGATTGATGTGTTGACAAGGGAGTTAATGACGGGTTGCTATATTTAGAAAGATATCCGTTTGTTAAAGGCCTGCCAACCTAGGACAGCTGTCATTCCTTCTAGAAACCCCAAACGTAAATACATATTCAAATTACATACTCAGAAAATATTCTAAGTGTAAAACAAGTCTTCCGGGTAGGCTCTGGATAAGTAAACTTCTTCGAGTAGACAGTGTGTTTTGCCTGCCTTAGACTTGGTAACATAGAAGTGTGCTCCGGATCAGTTTCGGGGTAGACTTTACTTGAAGAGTATTTTACCAAGTAAAATACTCACCGGGTAGACTTCAGTCTTCTTGACTTTGCCAGACTTTGCCCGACAAACCCTTACGAGCAACCTTGTTCTTCGATGGTCCATTTCAACTCTTTGCTATAATATAACTTATTAGCAAAGTGTGCTCGGGAGTACTGTTCCTTGCTTGAGTTGAACCTTGCCCGATGTTACTTAGAGATATTCCATTTATACATCAAGCTTGCTCGGACCATAATTATTAAAGAATACCTTGCCCGGTCTTCCAATCACTTGGCTTCATGGACTTGGTTAGCCAAAAGCTTACTCGGGAGTGAACTCTATTTGACTATGAAGAACAGACTTGCTTGACAAAGTGAACCTTGCCCGGTAATGCACTAATTTGCAAACCCTGCTCGGATATCCACTAAAGAAGACTACTTGAAGTAAACCTTGCCCGATAGACAAAATATCATACCCGGCTAAGTAAAATCTTGCTAGGAAGTCTAAGGTGTGCCCGGATCCATACTTAGCGAATTCTGAGGAGGTTGAGAAGATTCCAATCTTCCATGTACTTCATTTTGGTCAAATCTTTGACGCAACAATCTTCCCCTTAGGTCAATTTTTTGACTCAACATATAAAAAGTGTCAACACAGGGTTGGTGAGTTCACAAGTTTATACAAATAAATTAAAGCGTTTGCGTTTCCGTTTGCGTTACCAGATAGTGTTAACTCAATTTATATATCAATAGGTAGCTAACCTATCAAGCATGTGTTACTAAATGTTCGACACCAAAGCTGACTGTTTATCAATTTCCTTGCCACCATGTCAACCACGACCATGGTAATGTGTTAGCCAAGATTACACCCACTCGACCTACAGTCGAGTTTAGAGTTGGGTGGGGTTTGTCAAACCCAGTAATACTACTCAACAGTGACTCGCTATTATCCAAATATTAACAGGTTCGATGTTTTGAAGGACTTTAGTTGGTTTGTTTGCCACTTAGTCTTACAAGTGATATATAAGGAATAACAAAATCTAAAGCGTGGAGTATGTTATCTCCCCCTAATAAAAGCGTTCAAAAAAAGTAAAAGGGGCCAAAAAACTCATTGTTTGCGAAGATAACAAAAAGAATCCGATAGAGGTGTGCTTCACAGAAAATCCTCACTAGTGCTCTAAAACAAAAATGAGATTTTCTAAATATTTATACTACGAGTGAGTCCCTAGACTCAGCACATAAAACTTATGCATGAGATACGTTTTGTGTTTCGTTTGTGAAATAAGTGAGACTCGACAAACACGTTGGTGATAAGCTACATGCGTGAACAAATATCATGTCAAGTGTTACTATTGTAATTTACTAGTAAAATAACTCCCACAAGGGCAATTAAGTCATACACATAGCAAACATCAACCAACTATGCACTTTTCATGTTAACTTAAGTAATTTAGCAGCTATTTTATCCAGGCAGATTTTCACTCGACAAGATTACTCTATTTAATAATTCAATACACGTCAAATAAATCACCAAAAATAATCACAGAAGCATACTTGAGTTAGGTTTCTAAAAATATTTTTATTATATTTTTATCATATACGGTTTTCTCACAATGATCAAAACATCACAGTAAACACACAGCAGTCATTATAATGCGAAAGAGAATGTTATTTGTTATTCCCGTTACATGGAAATTCCAATTAATTCAAGACCAATTGGGTTAGATTCCTAACTCAAAATATTAACTTCCAGAAGTGAAATCAACCCCATTGGTCTTGTTGTTTATGAGATATATTAATCGCAAAACAGACTGCCAGCAGGCTTCCCGAATCAGACTTGCACAACAGATTTGTAAAATAATTAAAAAAAACTTTTATATGTCCAAAATTATAAACTTAGACTTTTTAGAAACTAGACTCGACCAACTACATCATAGAATCAACAATCACGTTCAAATACAATATTAACATCGAGTTACATCTGTTTAAACCAGAATTCAAGAATCTATCCAGCATCAGTTTTCATCAAAACTCAACATACAATTAACCTATGACTAACAATCATGCATGTAACCCTAATTCATCAACAAACAACATATAAAATACACTTACGGTTTTTGATTATCATGTTAAACCATGCAACCAAGTTAATAGAATGGATTAAAGAAGTGTTTAATTACCTACTTAGCACTTTAACCCTTCAATCCAAGCTTGAATAATACTTGTATGTGTATGTGGTGTGTGCTTGCGGTCGACAAGAGGAGAGGGCGAGGGGGCATTCGTCGATCAAGAGGGAGGGAGGGAGAAAGGGTTAGGGTTTGATAATAAGTTATTTATATAATTAGTTAAATATATTATATGTTACAACTTACACCCTAGATTTTCATTTAGTTAAATTCTAGCACAAATAGTTTACTTTCTTCATGAATCCATGTTATGCAAGTAACACCAAGTAGCAAATAAATGTAACACATAATTATCAACTTCTTTATGATACTTATCGTTTGTTCATCAACGGTTTGAGTCGACTCGTGTGTGTTTCGGTGAAATTCCGAAAGACTACTTGTGTAGTGATTGTCATGCGTCATTTAAACCCTAATTTAAATATAATGAGATATGCCTTACAGTTCATGTGTTCTTAAGTTTGAATTAACGGAGTTCGGATTAACGGAGTTAACCTGAAATTGACGAGTGTCACATCATTCCCATGTTGAAAGAATTTTCGTCCTGAAAATTTGTGTCAAGTCGCGATGGGTGTCTGAAAAAGGCAAAAATTTTCAGTTTGTTACATCATCCCCCTGTAGAAAGAAATTTCGTCCCGAAATTTAATTCATACCTCTGGTGTATTCTCACGGTTTGTCGGCTTTCGCGGTTTTCGGTGTTTGGTTAGCCCTTCAAAAAGGCGTTGATACTTTTTCGTCATTTGATATTCGCGTTCCCATGTGAACTCTGGTCCACGTCTCGAATTCCAACAAACTTTAACGATGGGAATTTTGCTGTGTTTGAGTGTTTTGGTTTCCCAATCCAAAACTTCGACTGGTTCTTCGATGAAGCGTAACTGTTCATCAACTTGCAACTCGCCCAAAGGAACTGCTTGTGTTTTGTCAGAAAGGCATTTCTTAAAGTTGGAAACATGGAAAACGTTATGTACGCCACTGAGTTTCGTTGGTAAGTCCAATCAGTACGCTACCGGACCAATACGTTCAGTTATTCGGTTGGGGCCAACGTATCGTGGGTTGAGTTTGTTTCGCTTTTCAAATCGAACTACACCTTTCCAAGGTGAGACTTTCAGCAAAACCTTGTCATCAACTTGGAATTCCAGAGGTTTTCGGCGCTTGTCGGCGTAATTCTTTTGATGATCTCGTGCTGCTGCCATGCGACTTCGGATTTGGACATTCTTTTCTGAGGTTTTGAGCACTAGTTCTAGGCCTGTGATTTGGCTATCACCCACTTCTGCCCAGCAAAGAGGTAATCGACACTTTCATCCGTACAACGCTTCAAACGACACTGCTTTAATACTTGCGTGGTAGCTGTTATTATACGAAAACTCTACCAAGGGCAAGTGGGTTCCCAACTTTTTCCGAAATCCAACACGCATGCACACAACATGTATTCCAAGGTCTGAATGGTGCGTTCACTTTGCCCATCCGTTTGAGGATGGTATGCTGTGTTCATATCAAGGCGGGTGCCTAGTGCGCTCTGTAGTGACTTCCAAAAGTGCGAAGTGTAACGAGAATCTCGATCAGATATGATTGAGACAGTCACTCCGTGTTTGGACACTACTTCTTTCATGTAGATGCGATTCAGTCTTTCAATTTTGTCCGGTTCCTTGATAGCTAGGAAATGCGCAGACTTAGTCAGCCGGTCAACGATCACCAGATGGTATCGCATGCCGTCGGCGTTTTGGGTAATCCCGTGATGAAGTCCATGGAAATGTGTTCCCATTTCCACGTTGGGAGTTCCGGTTGCTGTAACAGTCCGGATGGTTTCTGATACTCCACCTTGACTCTAGCACAAGTCAAACATTTGCTCACGTAGGTGGCAATGTCGGCTTTCATGTTTGGCCACCAGTAAAGTGCCTTTAGGTCATGGTACATTTTATCTGAGCCAGGGTGAATGGAGTATCGGGATTTGTGTGCTTCGTCCATCACCAGATTTCTCAAGTCTCCGTATCGAGGGACCCAAATCCGGTTTTCGAAATATTGGACCCCGTCCGATTTGGTTTCAAGCTGCTTGTCCATGCCCCGCATGAGTTCTGATGGGAGGTTATCGTCTTTCAAAGCTTCGAGTTGAGCATCACGAATCTGATCAGGCAAGTTAGCATGAATCGTGAGTTGTAATGCTCGCACTCGTCTAGGCTTATTTTTTTCTTTTTTGCTGAGAGCATCGGCCACTACATTGGCCTTACCAGGGTGGTACTTTATGGCACAGTCATAATCCTTAAGTAGCTCGACCCAACGACGCTGTCTCATGTTCAGCTCCTACTGATCGTAGATATGCTGGAGACTCTTGTGGTCGGTGTAAATGGTAAACTTGGTACCGTACAAGTAATGCCTCCATATCTTAAGAGCAAACACCACAGCTCCGAGTCCCAATTCATGGGTCGTATAGTTCTTCTTGTGGATCCGTAGTTATCGAGAAGCATAGGCTATAACCTTCTTAAGTTGCATTAACACACAACCGAGACTCTGTATCGATGCGTCACAATGCACCTCAAAATTTTCCGTTCCCTCGGGCTAGGATAGGTGCGCTACAGAGTTTGGTTTTCAACAGTTGCAAGGCAGACTCCTGCGCATCACCCCAATTGTACTTAGTACCCTTGTGTGTCATTGCGGTGAGGGGTTGAACAATCTTTGAAAATCCCTCGATGAAACGTCGGTAGTAGCCAGCGAGTCCTAGGAATTGTCGCACCTCAGTCGAAGTCTTAGGTGCTTCCCACTTTTTTATGGCCTCTACCTTGCCTGGATCGACATGGATACCACTCTCATTGATCACATGTCCTAAGAAGTGAACCTCGCGAAGCCAACATTCACATTTCGAAAGCTTTGCGTACAATTGTTCCTTCTTTAGCAATTCTAGAATTAACCTCAGGTGTTCTTCATGGTCGGCCTTATTCTAGGAGTAGACGAGGATATCATCTATGAAAACGATAACAAACTTGCCGAGGTACGCCTTGCATACTCGGTTCATTAAGGTCCATGAATATGGCTGGTGCGTTGGTTAAGCCAAAAGGCATAACCGAAAACTCATAGTGATCGTACCGAGTTCTGAATACCGTTTTTGAATTGTCCTCTTCGCGCACTATCAATTGGTGGTAACCAGATCTTAGATCGATCTTCGAGTAGTAACTCGATCATTGAAGCTGGTCGAAGAGATCATCAATTCGGGGTTGGGGATAACGGTCTTGATCGTCACCTTGTTCAGCTCCCGGTAGTCGATGCACATGCGAAAGGTCCCGTCCTTCTTTCGAACAAATAGGACAGGGGATCCCCATGGTGATGAGCTAGGTCGGATAAAACCTTTATCCAACAAGTCTTGTAGTTGAGTGGACAACTCCTGAAGCTCCGACGGTGCGAGCTGATACGGGGCTCGTGCTATGGGTGCAGCACTGGGGGCTAAATCGATTTGGAACTCGACTTGTCATATGGGTGGGAGTCCTAGTAAATCTTCCGGGAAGACTTCCGTAAAATCGCGTACAATAGGTATATCTTCGATCCGCTTCTCTTCCGTGGGTTTCTCAATTACCTGAGCTAAGATCGCCGGATGACACTTTCTTATATTTCTGTGCCTTCATGAGGGTGATGATGCTAGTGGGCATGCCGCTTTTCTCGCCCTGTATCGAGATGATCTCGCCGGAAGGAGTAGTGATATGAAAAATCTTGTCATGGCATATAATCTCAGCTCTATTTTCGGATAGCCAGTCCATGCCGACAACAACATCGAAACTACCAAGCGTAAAGGGTATGAGTTCGATATCGAAAGTATGACCCGACAGTTTCAACTTACATCCCGCTAGTACATGATTTATTTCTATAGACTTACCTTCAGCTAATTCAACCGGAAACTTAGCATCTAACGGGGTTGGAGTTGAGTCTAAGAGTTTACTAAAGGCTTTCGATACAAAACTCCTATCAGCTCCAGTGTCAAACAAAATAGAAGCAAAACAATCGCTCACAGGGAACTTACTGGTAACCGCATTCGTATTTCTGCGGGCCTCGCCCGATCCAATGACGAAAGCTCTACCTTTACTACCGTTTCCGTTACTGTTATTGCCTCCACTACTCTCATTCTGCTTCAGTTTTGGATAATCCTTCTTGAAGTGACCCTCCTGACCACACTCAAAGCACCCTTTCGTTGTTTCAAGCTGTTTAGGAGCACCTTTACCCGCTACGTCTCCCCTACAGTCCTTGGCCTGATGACCCAACTTGCCGCATCGCAGGCACTTGATACGGTCGCATGGGCCAGCATGGTGATAGTTGTACTTGATGCATTTTGGGTAGTTTCCAGCATAGCCACTCGAGCCCTGTCCGCCATCGTTGTTGTTTTTGTTGGAATCCTGATTATTGAAGTTCCAAGTGAGTTCGGGTCTACGGTGGTGTTGTTACTATGGAGGGTTCGATGATGAGGACCTGGTGTTGTCAAACTTCCTCTTTCCATTCCCAGAGTTGTTGTTGCTGTCAGTGCTTGAGTTTTCACGGGTTTTAGAGGTGGAACCTCTAGGTGGTAACGCACCTTGTGCCACTGCTTGATCCGTCAGCTTGTGGGCTATTTGGATTGCTTTCTGAATAGTAGTCGGTTTGGAAGACGTCACCATACCCTGAATCTGCGGTACCAAACCATCAATAAACATCTCGATTCTCTTACTTGGTGGATCTACCATCCGCGGACACATCACTGCCAATTCGTAGGAACGGGTGGCGTAGGCTTCAATCTCAGAACCCACCATCTTTAACGCCCAAAATTCCAAGTACAGCTTCAAGATTTCCTCTCTAGGACAATACTCTTCTCGCATCATGTTCTTGAATTCCTCCCAGTTCATAGCATTTGCCAATTCCAACCCAAGAATCTGAACATTAGAGTTCCACCAGGTGAGGGCGGAATCTTGAAGTGTTCTAGCAGCAAACTTGACCCTGCTGGCTGGTGGACAGTTACACATCTCAAAAGCTGACTCTACCTTCTCGGCCCAACGCAGGAAACCTATGGCTCACTCGGTGTTGTCAAACGAATTGGGCTTGCAGTCCAGGTAGTTCTTGAAAGTACAATCTCCGGCTGGACCTCCGGCTTGATTCTGAACATGCGCAGCTAGAGCTGCCGCCGCATGGTCATTCAGCAAGGCTTGAAGTTCTGTCGTGGTCATGTTGATGTTACCGCGACCACGGCCAGCGTTTCTTCCAGACATCTCCAAGAATCACAAAATAAAATGTTAGACATGAACTCTCGGCTTCATATGCAACACACCATACATGTAATAAAAGGTAGAAAAGAAAAGAAATAAAAGAAATAAAACATCGCATCACAACCATATGATAATCCAAATAATAATTCATGATTAAAACCATTGTATTCGCTACAAAGTATTTAAAATCAATCCTTAAAATTATATAAAAGTATAAGTTTGGATGGAGACAACCCCTCCATCTAGGTGTTATCCACCTTAGATGTCATCGTTTGAGGACACGTCCGAGTGTGCCTCCTCCTCAGCCAGCTCTTCCTCCAGTTCCTCTTCGGGTTCGGGTTCCTCCTCGAGATCCTCTTCGGGTTCTTCCTCGGGATCCTCTTCATGTACTGCTGCGTTAGGGGCACTTTGCGCCTCTAGTGCCTCGCAACGAGCTAGGGCTTCTGCTGCTAGGCCTCTTACGTGTCTAGCTTCCTCATGCAAGTCTCTGATTGCGTCTTGATCACTACTTTATTTGTTGCACATGAGCATCCTGAACTTCCTTCATAGCTTCAGTCAGGTAGGTAAGTCTCCTCCAAGCGTTAGCTCCATCCTCCTTCACCTCAGTAACCTTCGCTCTCGTGGAGCACATAAAGCCCACTTCACGCTCTAAACAGGAAGCAAGATCTGCGAAAGCACGCTCCATTGGTTCGGTTATGGGTGGTAAGGTGTTGAAGGATATAGGACAGCCCGGGAGAGGTAGTGGGGGAACTTGATCATGGTAAACCATACGCTCGATCAGACTCGGGTACCAATTCCAGTTACCGTTTTCTTCGTACATGTCTCCAGATGGGCGATGTCTCTTTGGTGCAGGGGCTGCTAGTGCCGGGACTACTCGGGGTGGTGATGAGTTGGGTAGATGCGGTTCCTTTCCAAGGGCATGAGACACTGGGTCAGATGATGATGATGATGATGGCGTCAACATCCCTACAAGATAAGTCGTGTATGTGCGCGTATGAGTGAATGAGGTAAAGAGATAAAGAAAATGAAGGACTAAATATAATATATATTTATATATGCAGTGCATATAATTATAACTAATGGGTTGTTGCGGTTATAGACTAGTATGAATGCATTTCTAGTTCGCTATAACCAATGGCTCTGATACCAATCTGTCACACCCTCAAAATCCACTAACGGAGTTTTACCGTCAGAGGGTGTGAACTAACAGGATCGGAATCATTAGTTATAAACAAACACCATATTCAAAACCAACAAGACATCAAGTCTTAAATGAAATGCGGAAGCGTAAATTATAAACCAAAAAGTTGCGCCACACTGGACGACTTAAAAACCCTAGTTATCAAGATAATAATTAAAGAAGTTTTTAAAGCAATGGTGTTTAGAGAATGCATATCCTATACCGCGCGCCCGCCTCGGCTAGCTGAGAATAACATACTAAAAGTGTCAACACAGGGTTGGTGAGTTCACAAGTTTATAAAAATAAATTTAAGCGTTTGCGTTACCAGATAGTGTTAACTCAATTATATATCAATAGGTAGCTAACCTATCAAGCATGCGTTACTAAGTGTTCGACACCGAAGCTGACAGTTTAACAATTTCCTTGCCACCATGTCAACCACGATCATGGTAATGTGTTAGCCAAGATTACACCCACTCGACCTACAGTCGAGTTTAGAGTTGGGTGGGGTTTGTCAAACCCAGTAGTACTACTCAACAATGACTCGCTATTATCAAAGTATTAACCGGTTTGATGTTTTGAAGGACTTTAGTTGGTTTGTTTGCCACTTATCTTACAAGTGATATATAAGGAATAACAAAATCTAAAGCGTGGAGTATGTTATCTCCTCCTAATAAAAGAATTTAAAAAGAGTAAAAGGGGCCGTGAAACTCACTGTTTGCGTAGATAAAAAAAGAATCCGAGAGAGGTGTGCGTCACAGAAAATCCTCACTAGTACTCTGAAACAAAAATGAGATTTTCTAAGTATTTATACTATGAGTGAGTCCTTAAATTCAGCACATAAAACTTATGCATGAGATACGTTTCGTGTTTCGTTTGTGAAATAAGTGCGACTCGACAAACAGGTTGGTGATAAGCTACATGCGTGAACAAATATCGTGTCAAGTGTTACTATTGTACTTTATAGTAAACTAACTCCCACAAGGGCAATTAAGTAATACACATAGCAAACATCGATCAACTATGCACTTTTTATGTTAACTTAAGTAATTCAGCAGCTATTTTATCTAGGAAAATTTCACTCGACAAGATTACTCTATTTAATAAATCATTACACGTCCAATAAATCACCAAATATCTTCACAGAAGCAAACTTGAGTTAGGTTTCTAAAAATATTTTTATTATATTTTTATCATATACGGTTTTCTCACAATGATCAAAACATCTCAATAAACACACAACAGTCATTATCATGCGCAACAGAATATTATTTGTTATTCCCGTTACATGGAAAATCCAATTAATGCAAGACAAATTGGGTTAGATTCCTAAATCAAAATATTAACTTCCAGAAGTGGAATCAACCCCACTGGTGTTGTCGGTTATGAGATATCTTAATCGAAAAATTGCCTACCAGCAGGCTTCCCGAATCAGACTTGCATAACAGATTTCTAAAATAATAAAAACAAACTTTTATACGTCCAAAAATTACAAACTTAGACTTTTTAGAAACTAGACTCGACCTAATACATAATAGAATAAACAATAACGTCCAAATACAATATTAACATCGAGTTACATCTGTTTAAACACGAATTCAAGAATCTATCCGGCATCAGTTTTCATCAAAACTCAACATACAATTAACCTATGACTAACAATCATGCATGTAACCCTAATTCATCAACAAACAACATATAAAATACACTTAGGGTTTATGATTATCATGTTAAACCATGCAACCAAGTTAATAGAATGGATTAAAGAAGTGTTTAATTACCTACTTAGCACTTTAACCCTTCAATCCAAGCTTGAGTAATACTTGTATGTGTGTGTGGTGTGTGCTTGCGGTCGACAAGAGGAGAGGGGGAGGGGGCATCCGTCGATCAAGAGGGAGGGAGGGAGAAAGGGTTAGGGTTTGATAATAAGTTATTTATATAATTAGTTAAATATATTATATGTTACAACTTACACCCTAGATTTTCATTTAGTTAAATTCTAGCACAAATAGATTACTTTCTTCATGAATCCATGTTATGCAAGTAAAACCAAGTAGCACATAAATGTAACACATAATTATCAACTTCTTTATGATACTTATCGTTTGTTCATCAACGGTTTGAGTCGACTCGTGTGTGTTTCGGTGAAATTCCGAAAGACTACTTGTGTAGTGATTGTCATGCGTCATTTAAACCCTAATTTAAATGTAATGAGATATGTGTTACAGTTCGTGTGATCTTAAGTTTGAATTAACGGAGTTCGGATTAACGGAGTTAACCTGAATTGACGACTGTCATAATTATTCACATCATAGTTTTAAAGATCATCATCAGACTTATCACCCTCATAGTCTTCATCAAATACCATTCTTTCTCCACTATCTTCTTCATCTTCACTATCCCCGTAGGCACTGAATATGTTTTTCAATCCATCATCATCAACTACCTTTTCACTTGTATCCACTATATCCTCCTCATCAGCACCAGTTGGCACATTAATTGAAATATTTTCCCCCTATTTTAGGGTAGCTGTGGCCTTCTCAGCCTCCTGCTCCAGGGTTTGTATTCTTGAATGTGTCTGGGCCAACTGAGCTTTTAAGTCATTATTCTCTTTCAAAACTTCCTCATTCCTCTTTCTCACAGTAGAATTTTCCAACAAAAGATCCATATTTCTGTCAAAAAGATAAGTACCATAGGGAGGGGTTATTGGTGGTGAAGTAGAGAAAGGTTCATGTATAGGATTTATGGTTTGGTTTGTGGGTTGGATTTGGGGTGGAAGGATTGGGTTAGTGGGAGGGCTTAGGTCTTCAATAATATTTTCACTCGTTGAAGGTAAAGGATTGATGTTTGGTATTGAAAGGGTTTTGGTATGGATAATTCTGAATGTAGATTGAATGGGTTGGTCTGAGGTTTGGATATGGGTTGGGTCTTGGGTTTGGAAATAGGTAGGCTGGGTTTGGTCTAGGTTAAAGGGTTGGGTGATGTATGAGGTGGGGATTGTTGTATTTGGTCATTTGGTGATGGTGGGTAAGTTGGTGTTTGTGGAGGTGTGTTTAAGGGTGTGGTTGGTGGTGTGCGGGGTAACGTTTCGGTCTGGTTTAGTGTATGCGTGGGTGGTGTTTGGTCATGAGGTGGTTGTGAGTATGTTTGGTCATGAGGTGGTGGTGAGTAAGGTGGTGTTATGGCTAAAGGTTTGTTTGGTGGTGTAGGTATGGGTTGAGACTCCCCCTGGTTCTGTGCAACATTAACAAACACTCATTCATCTCCTCCTTTATTACCATCTCCATCATTATCATCACCATCACTTGATTCCTCTGATTCCACATCATTTTCCTCCTCCTCTGAGGTTAACTCAGGTGAAGGCAAAATTTCAAAATCATCGATCACCAACCATGGTAAAATATCAAACTCAGTCTCAGGATTGAACCTGCTTGTGCTACCAAGAGTTGCTATCCGTTTATATGTATTTTGATCTTGTAACACATGTGTTGTACCAATTGTGAGCAAACCTTCCAACTCCTGGTTGAAGATAATTTGTAAAAACCTGGGATAGGATTCTGGTTTCTTTTGTAGTTTTGGTTATGAGGCACAACTTGTTGATTATTTATTTGTGGCTATTGATGGTTGTTGAAGTTGTTAGGATTGTTGTTGTAGTTGTTTCTTGGCTGGTTCTGCTGATATTGTAATTCATTTATTGGCTGTTGATTCTGATACTGATACATTTGAAAATTTCTAGGCTGGTTGCATTCTCTAGCAAAGTGTCAAAGTTGTTGGCAATTGTAACAGATTGCCTTGGACTTATCAAAGCCGATCCTCTCATTTGGACCAGAGACTAGAGATCTTCCAGTCCTATTAAATAGTCTCTTGCTTCTGAGTGCAAGCATTGCAGCCTGCCACTTCAAGTCCATATCTTCAAGATCATCCGCATCTATTTATTCCAAATCATCTTGAATGATACTTGTGTTAATCATATTCTTGGCTACAAATGCATTGTATGACTTAGTAAACATAGAGAACAATGCTTGAGTTTCATTCCCTTGACCATTGTATCCACCAGAATAAGGTGAATGTCCACTTGCCATGGAGGCAGAGTCATTGTCATCTATGAGTTGACACTAAACCTTGATAGGTTTCCTTGGTTACTTGTACTACCACCAACAAATGCTTTAGGTGTATCAACGCCATGTTCAGTTGGTTCCTCTATGTTGGGAATCTGTTGTTGGTTGGTGGACAAGCTTCCCATAGGTGCAATAAGAGCATTGGACACCTGGAAACATGGCTTCTCTTCCTTATCATTTCGTTCTCAATCATCTCTATCACAGCAGCCTGAAGAAAGCAAATTACATCATCCAGCTTGAGTTGATCAAAATTTGGATTTTGAAGGATGAATTTGCTGGCTGTATACCACTCCTTAGGCATTGACTTCAGTAACTTAGTGTTCAAATCAAAGTCTGTCATCACATAATCAGTTGTTCTTAGGTCATTAACAATAGCTAGAAATCTATCAAGAATTGATTTCAATCTTTCTCCATCCTTGTACTTGAATCTCTCAAGTTGTTTCTTGAGTCTTTGTTTCTTGATATTTTTCAGCTCAGTGTTCCCTTCAAACATCTCAAGGATTGCATCATACATAGCTTTAGCTGTTGTGTGATGTACAACCTTGGTTAAGATTTCCCAAGCAGTCCCAGCTTGATCGTAGCTAGAGCCCTGTCATCCACCTTTCTCATCCTATCACGCACGATAGTGTTAGGATTTGCACCATCAGCTGCTTGTGGACCATTATTGATTGAGTTCCACATATCAACATTGTTATAGCATACAGCTGCTTCAAAATATACCTTCCACTTGGTGAAATTTTCCTGTCCGTACAGTTTAGGAATTTTGTTAGTGGAAACCTATTGCTCTTCAAAACCAGACATTTTGGTAATTTTGAAAGATGATTTAAAACAGAAACAGTGAAAGGCAAAAAACAGAGTAAAAATCAAGATTTGAAAACAATCAGATCTAAGAATCAGATCTTCAGATCTGATGTATCTGGTTCGATTAGAGCAAGGTTAAGTAATAAATATGCAAACTTTAATTAAAATAAGTAAAAGAAGACACCGGAAATTTGCAGATCTATATGAAAAATGAAGTACAGAGGTGCTGACGTAAGTATTCAATGGAACAGTTCTCTACTTACATCATTCTTCATCTTCAATAAAGCATCAACCAGCAACAAAGCTTTACCCAAACAGCAACGAACAAGCTATGATACCACTTGTCGGGTCCCGAAAAATGATCAATCACTCACTATAATGTCATAACCCACACAATAAATGTGTTGACAAGCAGGTTAATGACGGTTGCTATTTTAGGTCAGGACAACTGTTTGTTAACAACGGAATCAGAAACAAACAGAGTGGTTGCTTAAGGATTAATAAATGTAACAAACAAAAACAATAACTAAAAAGATTTCCATTTATGGAAAGGTTTCATACAAATGTTAGTCGATTAGGGTTTCTAGTAAGGAATGTATTATCTGTACTATTCTAGGACAATCGTCACACTTAATCAGGAATATTCTTTTAGGTCTGAAAAGTGTAAAGTGGCTAAAACGTCCGTGGGAGGTGTGCCCTAGATCATTCTATTTATAGGCCAGCCTCCTAACAGTTGTCATTCCTTCTACAAACCCTAATGATTGGTACATAATCAAATTACATATTCAAAAACATTCTAAGTGTAAAAACAGGTCTTCGGGCACACTTTGTGTCATTTGTCTTCTTTGAGTAGACCTGGTAACCTTGAATTGTGCCGGTGAACCGTTCTCTGGGTAGACTTTACTTAGAGTATTTTCTAAAGAAAATACTCACCTAACAGACTTCAATCTTCTTGACCATAGCAAACTTTGCTCGATATGGTCCTATGAGCAAACTGTTATTCATAAATCTCTTCAACTCTATTAAATAATAACTTATTAAGCAAACCAAAAGTGTGCTGGTAACACTGTTTGAACTGTGCTGGTAGCACTGTAGTTTGCTCGGAGTTGAACCTTGCTGGAGAAAGTACTTAGAATATTTCTTGATCACTTTCCACAAGCATGCTCGGACTACTGTTTATTAATCAAACCTTTCTAGATATTCTAGATACTTGGTTTCAAAGGCTTGGTTTAGTCAAAGGTTTGCTAGTAAGCAAACTGTGCTTGACTTGAAGAACACCTTTGCTAGATGAAGTGAACCCTGCTTAGATTATCACTTACGAAGACTTCAAGAAGATAACCTTGCCCGATAGGCAAAAATACCTTGCTAGGATAAGTAAAACCCTGCTCGGATGACCAAGTGTGCTCGGTTTCCATACTTAGCCGTTTCTGAGAAGTGTTGAGAAGATTCCAATCTCACTTAATCTTTCTTAAGTCATTTCAGGTCAAATATTTGACTCAACACTATACCTTCAAGAATTTCCTGGAATGTAAACCCAACTCGTTTAAGGGCACTGAGGGAGCCATTGGGTTCCTGCGTTGGGCTGAAAAAGCTGAGTCAGCCTTTGAAATGTGCAATTGCCCACCAGCCAGCAAAGTCAAGTTTGCTGCTGGCATGCTAGAGGATTCAGCCCTCACCTGGTGGAATTCCAATGTGCAGATACTTGGATTGGATTTGGCTAATGCCATGAATTTGGATGAATTCAAGAACATGATAAAGGAAGAGTATTGTCCTAGAGAGGAGATCTCAAAGCTGGAATCGGAACTTTGGGCCTTAAAGATGGTGGGCTCTAAAATTGAAGCCTACACCACCCGTTCGCACGAACTGGCGGTGATGTGCCCGCGGATGATAGAGACACCGAGTAAAAGAATTGAGATATACATTGATGGTTTAGCGCCCCAGATTCAGGGTATGGTGAAGTCCTCCAAACAAGACATCATACAGCAGGCGATTCGAATAGCTCATAAGCTGACGGATCAAGAAGTGCCCAAGGTGTGTTACCCCTAGAGGTTCCACCTCTAAAACCCTTGACAACTCGGGTAATAACAACAATAACAACTCTGGTAATGGAAAAAGGAAGTTTGACAATATGAGATCCTCATCTTCGAACCCTCCACAACAAAAACACCGTAAACCCGAACCCACCTGAAACTTCAATAATCAGGGTTTCAACAACTACAATGGTGGCGAACAGGGTTCGAGTAGCTATGCTGGAAAGTACCCAAAGTGCAACAAGTGTAACTATCACCATTCTGGCCCATGCGATCGGATCAAATGTCAGCGATGCGGTAAATTAGGTTATTAGGCCAAGGAATGTAGAGGGGAACTCACGGGTAAGAGTGCTCGTAAACAGTCTGTAACTACGAAAGGGTGCTTTGAGTGTGGCCAGAAGGGTCATTTCAGGAAGGACTGTCCTAAACTGAAACAAAACGAGTGAAATGGAGGCAACAAAAATAACGGAGGCGGTGCTAGAGGTAGAGCCTTCGTCATTGGATCGGGCCAGGCACGCAGCGATGCAAACGTGGTTATTGGTAAGTTTCCCGTAAACGACTGTTTTGCTTCTATTTTGTTTGACACCGGAGCTGATAGGAGTTTTGTGTCGATAGACTTTAGTAAACTGTTATTCTTAACCCCGACACCGTTAGGTGCTAAGTTTCCCATTGAATTAGCTGACGGTAAGTCTATTGAAACAACACACGTACTTGAGGGATGTATGTTGAACCTTTCTGGTCATAACTTCAATATCGACCTCATACCCTTTACTCTTGGTAGTTTCAACGTTTTTGTCGGCATAGACTGGCTATCCAAGAATAAAGCTGAGGTATTATGCAATGACAAAATAGTTCGTATCACTACCCCTTCTGGCGAAACCATCTCCATACAGGGCAAGAAAAACGGCATGACTACTAGCATCATCACACTCATGAAGGCGCAGAAATATTTACAAAAGGGTCATCCGGCGATTTTAGCTCATGTTATTGGGAAACCCGTGGAGGAGAAGCAGATCGAAGACATACCAATTGTGCGAGATTTTCCGAAAGTCTTCCTGGAAGATTTGCCAGGACTCCCACCCATTCGAAAAGTCGAGTTCCAAATCGACTTAACCCCAGGTGCTGCACCCATAGCACGAGCCCCATATCGGCTCGCACTGGCAGAGCTTCAGGAATTGTCCACTCAATTACAGGACTTATTGGATAAAGGTTTCATCCAACCCAGCTCATCACCATGGGGGGGCCCTGTCCTATTTGTCGGAAAGAAAGACGGGACTTTCCGCATGTGCATCGACTATCGAGAGCAGAACAAGGTGACAGTCAAGAACCGTTATCCCTTACCCAGAATTGATGATCTATTCGACCAGCTTCAGGGATCGAGTTACTACTCGAAGATCGATCTGAGATCTGGTTACCACCAATTAAGAGTGCGTGAAGAAGACATTTCAAAGACGGCATTCAGTACTCGGTACGGTCACTATGAGTTTTCAGTTATGCACTTCGGCTTAACCAATGCACCAGCCGTATTCTCGGACCTCATGAATAGAGTATGCAAGGCGTATCTCGACAAGTTTGATATTGTTTTTTATTGACGATATCCTCATCTACTCCAAGAACAAGATCGACCATGAAGGCATAATCAAAGGTTAATCCTGGAATTACTAAATAGGGAACAATTGTATGCTAAGCTCTCTAAATGCGAATTTTGGCTTCGTGAGGTTCTTCACTTCTTAGGACATGTGATCAATGAGAGTAGTATCCATGTTGATCCAGGCAAGGTATAGGCCATCAAAAACTGGGAAGCACCTAAGCCTCCGACTGAGATACGACAATTCCTAGGACTGGCTGGCAACTACCGATGTTTCATCGAGGGATTTTCAAAAATTGTTCAACCCCTCACCACACTGACACACAAGGGTACTAAATACAACTGGGGTGACGCGCATGAGTCTGCCTTCCAACTTTTGAAAACAAAGCTCTGTAGCGCGCCTATCCTAGCCTACCCGAGGGACCAAAAGTTTTTGTAGTATATTTTGACGCATCGATACAGGGTCTCGGTTGCGTGCTAATGGAACTTGAGAAAGTTATAGCGTATGCTTCTAGATAACTACGGGTGAACGAGAAGACCTATATGACCCATGACTTGGAACTCGGAGCTGTAGTGTTTGCCCTTAAGATATGGAGACATTACTTGTACGATACCAAGTTTACCATTTATACCGACCACAAAAGTCTCCAATATCTCTACGATCAAAAGGAGTTGAACATACGATAACGTCGTTGGATCGAGCTAGTTAAGGATTTTGATTGTGCCATCAAATACCACCCGGGCAAGGCCAATGTAGTGGCCGACGCTCTCAGCAGAAAGGAAACCCTTAAGCATAGACGAGTGCGAGCATTACAACTCATGATTCATGCCAACTTACCTGATCAGATTCGTGATGCTCAACTCGAAACTTTGAAAGATGAAAACCAACCATCAGAATTCATGTGGGGGCATGGATAAAAAACTTGAAACCAAATCGGATGGGGCCCGATATTTTGAAAACCGGATTTGGGTCCCTCGTTACGGAGACTTGAGGAACCTTGTGATGGATGAGGTACATAAATCCCAATATTCCATTCACCCTAGCTTAGACAAAATTTACCATAACCTGAATGTACTTAACTGGTGGCCAAACATGAACGCCAACATTGCCACCTAGGTGAGCAAATGTTTGACCTATGCAAAAGTCAAGGTGGAATATCAGAAACCATCTGGTCTATTACAGTAACCGGAAATCCCAACGTGGAAATGGGAACATATTTCCATGGACTTCATCACAGGACTACCCACAACACCGACGGGATGCGATACCATCTGGGGGATCGTTAACCGGTTGACTAAGTCAGCACATTTCTTAGCAATCAAAGAATCAGACAAGACGGAAAGACTGACTCGCATCTACATGAAAGAAGTAGTGTCTAGACAAGGAGCGCCTCTCTCAATCATATCAGATCGAGACACCCATTTCACTTCGCACTTTTGGAAGTCACTACATAGCGCACTAGGCACCCGCATCGATATGAGCACAGCATACCATCCTCAAACGGACGGGCAAAGTGAACGCACCATTCAAAAGTTGGAAGACATGTTGCTGCATGCGTATTGGATTTCGGATAGAGTTGGGAACCCCACTTGCCCCTGGTAGAGTTTTCGTATAATAACAACTACCACGCCGGTATTAAAGCAGCGTCATTTGAAGCGTTGTACGGGCAAATGTGTCGATCGCCTCTTTGCTGGGCAGAAGTGGGTGATAGCCAAATCACTGGCCCAGAATTAGTACTTGAAACTTCAGAATAAATTGTCCAAATCCGAAATCGCATGGCAGCAGCACGGGACGCCAAAAGAGCTACGCCGACAAGCGCCAGAAACCACTAGAATTCCAAGTGGATGACAAGGTTTTACTGAAAGTCTCACCTTGGAAGGGTGTAGTTCGTTTTGGGAAGCGAAATAAAGTCAATACACGATACGTTGGCCCTTTTCAAATAGCCGAACGTATTGGTCCAGTAGCGTACCGATTGGATCTGCCAGCAGAGCTCAGTTGTATACATAACGTTTTTCATGTATCCAACTTGAAGAAATGCCTTTCAGATGAAACACTAGCAGTTCCTTTGGGCGAATTGCAAGTTGATGAACAGTTACGCTGCATCTAAGAGCCAGTCGAAATCATGGATTGGGAAACCAAAACACTCAAACACAGCAAGATTCGCATCATTAAAGTTCGTTGGAACTCTAGACGTGGATCAGAGTTCACGTGGGAACGCGAGGATCAAATGATGAAAAAGTATCCCCACCTTTTAAAAGGGTTAACCAAGCACCGAAAACCACGAACGCTGACAAACCATCATATAACATCGGAGGTATCAATTAAATTTTGGGACGAAATTTCTTTCAACAGGGGGATGATGTGACAAACTGAAAATTTTTTTCCTTTTTCAGGCAACCATCGCGACATGACACAAATTTTCGGGACGAAAACTCTTTCAACAAGAGAATGATGTGACACTCGTCAATTTCAGGTTAACTCCGTTAACCCAAACTCTGTTAACTCAAGTTCACATGAACTATGTCATGTCACTTAACGCATTCCTCATTGCATTTAATTAGGGTTTAAATTATGTGTTGATTATTACACAAATAGTCATTTGGAGTTTTACCGAACCGCACACAAGTCGACTCAAACCGTTGGTGAACAAACAATAATTAATCTGAACAAGTATTTGGTATAAATACATATTATGATGTAATGATATACGTTTTGTAAGACCCCGTTACCGGCGCCTCACTTTAATGTCGGATTTACTCATAAACACAGTTCTTACAAATCAGAGTTAATAAAAACTTTTTGCGAAAATGTTAACTTCAATCATTCGCTACAAAACATTTAATCATAATCATAAAACATCATATTTTAAACATCATTTCTCTTCCATCTTCATATTCCAACCATTCAATCCATGGAATGTGTCATCCTCGTACTAGCTCATTGAAGATATTTACCTGCGTGCATACTAAAAGTCAGCTACGCTGAGTGAGTTCTAGTTAATCAGGAAACATACAATTTATTCTCCTACATTTCTACACGTATCCGAAGACACGTATTAATACTGTAACCTTTTATAAATATCCATAAGAGGAACGCCACATAATATCTAACAAAAGAACTATTACTATTTCTATGCTATCCATTAAAGTAACACTATGCTTTCCATTAGAGGAACACTATGATTTCCATTAGAGGAACACTATGCTTTCCATTAGAGGAACACTATGCTTTCCATTAGAGGAACACTATGCTTTCTATTTGAGGAACACTATGTTTTCCATTAAAGGAACACTATGCTATCAATAGAAGGAACACTCTATATATTATCCGTAGAAGGAACACTATACATAAGTTATTATTTAATATCCATATTAGGAGCTAATCACTATTGTTGGCCATACATGCAATATCCGAAGATCGTTCACGTACCGACAAGTTTTCATTCTCATTCAAGGCCTATATAGATACATACTAATCATACCTGGCATACACTTACCATTTAAGGTTAGTGTATTTACTATCAAATCGAGTATACACACAGCCCCGAAAACATAACAAGGAAATGGGGCTAGAAACTCGCCCGAATGCGGTTACGTTCACCGTTAATGGTTGTCCTTCACTTTAGATGTGCGTTCCTGGTCTAATTATAACCCTCCACGAATGGGGGTCCGGGGGTAGCGCCCCTGGCAGCGTGGTTCTAGGGGCGGCAGCCCCTAGCAGGGTCCAAGGGGCAGAGCCCCTGGCTGGGTTCGAGCTACTTCCATCAGAATGTGTAATGAGTGTGCTACATGTTATTTTGGTTATTACCTACAATTCCGACTAATGATTAATACCATTTAACAAAATGATAAGTACTTTATGAATTAATATTAGAGGGACTAGTTACCATTATATCATGGATGAAATAAACTAAATTGCTCTAGAGTTAAGTTAACTAGAATATTAGGCTGTGAATTGTAACATGTTAATATATATAAACAACTTATTTCCCAACCCTAATTCCCCCCACCCCCACCCCTTTCCACGGCTGCCCCCCCCCCTTCTCCATTCTCGGTCGCACCTCACACACACACACACAAAAGTTGATTTCAAGTGTAATTGAAGGATCCAAGGTGCTAATTAAGTAATTAACACCCTCTCTAGCCTTTCTATTGATTCAATTGCGGCATAATCATGTTAATCAAAACGCTAAATCTCAAAATTGATGAATGGTGATGAATTAGGGTTTAATTGTGCAATTGTTGATAAATACAAGTGAATTGATTACTAGTTATGTTGTAATTGATTGTCAATTGCATGTTTGTTCGAAATTGAATGCTTAAACCCTAGATATGCATGAAAAGTGAAATTGAAGAGGATATTTAATTTATTATGTGTCTAGTAGGGTTTATGCATGGATTGTGATAGAAAAACTTGTTTAGTAATGAATATAGATGAAACAGGATGTTGATTGGACTGAAAATTCGTTTCTATTTGACTTTAAGTTGGTGTTAATTATATAATTTGAAGTGATTTTGAATGACCTGATGTAATATGTCGAGTCTAGTTTCCAGGAATCCAAGTTTGTAATTTTTGGACACGTGGAAGTCACTTATTATAAATTTATAAATTAGTTGTGTAGTTCTTGTTCGGGAAGCCTTTTATATACTGATTTGTTAATAGCATATCTCACAAACGACAACACCAATTGAATTGATTCAACCTCTGGAAGTTAATAAATTGAAATTGAAATCTAACCCAATTGGCCTTGCATTAATTGGATTAACCATGTAATTGGACTAGTCGAGAACTTTTTGTTGCGCCCGATAATGACTATTGTGTACCTACTGTGTTGATTTAGTTCTTGTGATAAAATCTTACATGCTAAAAATATTTCCCGAAACCTAACTCACGTGTGCTTCTGTGATAAAATTTTGGAGATTTATCTGCATGTTATGAATAGTGAAATAGAGTCTTCTTGGCGTGCTAAATTCTGCCTCAGAAACTTAGCTGCTTAATTCTTGTTGGAATGTGAAAAGTTGATTCTCCGATCAATGTTTGAGTTGTGTTTAACATATATGCCCTTGTAATTGATGATATACTGAAAATATATTGTAGTGACATTAAATGCCATACTTGATCACGCCCGTAACTTATCACCAACGTGTTGTTGAGTCGCACTTGTTTCACAAATGTAACACGAACACACCTCATGCATGACTTTTATGTGTCGAGTCTAGAGACTCACTCATGGTTCAAAAAACTTAGAAATCTCATTTTTGTTTTGGAGCACTAGTGAGGATTTCCTTTACGAACGCTTTTTCTCAGACTTCAGTAACTTCGCAAACAGTGAGTTTCACGGCCCCTCTTACCTTTTAACGTCTTATTAGGGGGAGATAACATACTCCAAACACTATAGATTTTGTTCATTATGTATATATCACTTGTAAGACTAAGTGGCAACAAACCAACTAAGTCCTTCTGAAACAATCTAACCGGTTAATATTGGATAATAGTGGGTCAGTGCTGAGTAGTACTACTGGGTTTGACAAACCCACCCGACTCTAAACTCGACTGTAGGTCGAGTGGGTGTAATTTTGGCTAACACATTACCATGGTCGTGGTTGACATGGTGGCAAGGCAAACGTATAATCAGTAAGCTTCGGTGTCGACACTTAGTAATACATGCTTGATAGGTTAGCTACCTATTGATATATATTTGAATGACTCAATCTGGTAACGCTAAAACCCAACGATTATTTTATTTAAAACTGTGAACTCGCCAACCTTGTGTTGACACTTTTAGTCTGTTTATTTAAGGTATCCAAGGTGGGCGGGCGGGTTAGGACATGCATGCACAATTCTCATATGGTTGAGATTGCTTTTAACTT
This sequence comes from Bidens hawaiensis, assembly GCF_021521415.1. Classification (NCBI taxonomy): domain Eukaryota; kingdom Viridiplantae; phylum Streptophyta; class Magnoliopsida; order Asterales; family Asteraceae; genus Bidens; species Bidens hawaiensis. The sequence goes on along the minus strand of NW_027491876.1, from coordinate 383,938 downwards.
TATCATACCAACTGTTGCTTTAAGTCGTCCTGTGTTGACGCAACAATTTACTTTACTGTTTACGCCTCCGCATTTAATTCAGACTTGTATGTTTTATTTTTTTTTAAACTTTAGTAATGATGTTTAATATAACTAATGACTACGATCCTATTAGTTCATACCCTCCAACGGTAAAATTCCGTTAGTGGATTTTGAGGGTGTGACATTGAGTGTATTTCCTTTTGTGATGACCTTGTTACTTAATGTTGATCATTGAAGTCCAAAGCCTCTTAAAGTGAGGGGGAGAATTTAAATGAAAGACAACGGGTTATGAAGCGATCATGGAAGGAATTCGATGGCATCGGTCTAAGGGGGAGATTGTTGGGTCTTATATTTAGACCGACGCATCGAATTAATTTGTGGGTGAAAATATATTGTTTGGTCTCAACCAAGGCTGGATGGCCTGAAGACCAAGTCATGCTAGGCTAGTATAAATAGATGTTTTATTCATTTGTCTAGTATGATTGAGTGTATTGTGTATTGAGTGATATCTAGGGTTATATCCCTTTGAGAGAGTCTCCTCCCCGGGATGAGCTTCACTGGGGTGGCTGATATTTCTTGTGTATGTATGAGTGGTTCATCTTTTTGGGAATCATTCGACTAATGAAATCAAACTGGCAGTTCTATCTTGTTTGTGTTTCGGTTACATATATGATTCATCCTATTTTATTGATTATTGTTAATCGAATCAGGCTCTCTCCCAATACATATTATACGTCCAACTATCATTCAAGAGTGAATATGAGTGCGATTTGATCATAACCCGGATCCGAGCTCCTCCGTTAATACCGATTATTCACGCTTCCACACCGGGGCTCGGGTCTTGTCATAGTTGGAGATGGAGAGGATGATGTTTTAAATGTTCATCACGGTGATAGAAAAATGGTAAGGTTTGTAGGTTATTTTTTATAAGGGAGATGAAAGGAAACTGGTTATGAGAACAGGAGTATTAAGAAAAGTGTAAAATTTATCCTATTCCTTTGAATGTTCGTTTGAATTCCGTATACTACTGTACTATAATAATAGTTTTTAATTAGAAAAGGCAGAATTACAAAAAATGTCCTTTATGTTTGTACATAATTTCGGTTTTTGTCCTTTATCTTTAAAAGCAACATGTTTTATCCTTTACGTATACAACTCCGACAGTGTTTGTCCTTTACCCCTAACTCAGTTAGTTTTTGTCATTAAATCTGGTCTTGTGCATTGCACATGAGGGCAAATCGGTCATTTCATATACTAATTAAAAATATGTTAATAGTAAATTAAAAAACTCTATCTCTCTCTCTCTCTCTCTCTCTCTCTCTCTCTCTCTCTCTCTCTCTCTCTTTTAATCTACCAGCAACACCACCCTATCTCTACACCACCAACGGTCCAATACCACCCACCCCACACCACCAACACCATCCAACACACCATCACCTCCTCCTATATGTTACCAAGTCCACCACCTTACCTACGGCCGCCACAAACCCAAACACCGCCATCTACCTAAATTTCAACAATTTAAGTCTAAATTCATCATAATAGTAGTGAACCTAAACTTAATCAAAAAGCAGGTAAAACCCTAACATGTTCTTGCGTATCAATATGCTCCACTGGCGACCATAATGAACCCTAAACATGTATGTCGGAAACCTAATTAGGGTTTCTTCCATGGGAGCACCGTCTCTGCCGCTAGGGCTTGCAATCAAGTCCCCGTACTGATAGAATCTCGTTGCAATCAAAACAACAATGGTTTTGATGATATATCCAGAGAGAGATGATGGAGATTGAGGTGGGCCATGTATGATGGTGGTGGTTTCCGGCTGTGATGGTTCCAGCAGGGAGGTGGGTGGAGGTGGAAGAAGGCGGTGATGCGGGGGTGAGACGGCGACGGTGATGCAGGGTTGAGACACTGGCTACGAGAGGTGGGTGGAGGTGACGATGATAATCTGGTTGGATTATGTCTGCAAGAACCTAATCCCAAAACTACTCCCAGTTAGCCGACATCAAAACCCAAGTTCTCTCACCATACTTTATGATCCCACACAGAAGCATAGGAACCGAGAGGACGGAGACAAGACTACCGTCCCACGCTAATAGGCTGATGTAGATGGAGTTCAAATGTCGATGTGGTGGTATTGTTGGTGTTGGTTTCTGGTGGGAGTGGAGATGTTTTCGTCGGAGAAGACGGCGGCGGCAGTGGCTCGCCAAAGAGAGAGCTCGATGGCAGGCAAGGGAGGAAGAAGGGGGGACGGGGTAGGTTAGGTTAAATTAATTCAAGTTATTTAATTTGTTTATTTGTTTATTAAAATGTTTAAAATTAAATAGGTAAATTGACGAATTTGCCCTCATGTGCAACGCACATGACCTAACTTAAAGAGAAAAACTAACTGAGTTAGGCCAAGAGGACAAACAGTGTAACATTTCGAAACGTAAAGTACAAATTATGTTACTTTTAAAGATAAATGACAACCACATAATTTCAATACAAACATAAGTGACAATTTCTGTAATTCTGTCACTAGAAAATTATTATTTTAGGTTCAAAATTATTTCAGGTATATCCGGTATTTTATTAATTACAAAAAATTATACTTTATTTTTGTGTAGATTACTAATTACAATTAGGTGCTGTTTGTTTTTTAACAGCTAAAATATATGCAGTATGCAGACCACATCTGTAGCAAAAGAGGTGGACCAAATCTTTGCAGTTTGCAAGAAGAAGACTATTTGTTTTTTAACGTATGCATACTACTAAAACTTTCAATATTTAGCTTTATACCAAAAAAAAGTTATCCAGCAACAATTCGAACTTATGAACCTACTAGATGTTGGTGATCTATTAAACTTCTCTAACTCGAACTTAGTATACCATGTTCTTTAATTTGAATGAACACGAGATCTCCTCTTCTCAATTGAACCGAGTAATAAGGCTCAAATACAAATTGCTAGAGATAATTCGGAATTGAATCATAAAACACATGAAGAACACCCGAAAACCATAAATGAATTCTTATTATTCAATCACTAAATCATGAAATCGATTCAGGGCTATTCCATAATTGAGAAAAGAGAAACATACAAGAAAAAATGAAAGAAAACGTTGAGAGAATCGTGAGAATCGAATTAAGCATTTAAAACCGAGATCTTGAACTTAGAACAAACACATCTGAGGGGGTGGTGGCGGCGCAGGGGGTGGCGGCAGGGCGTATGGTGATGGATGCGGCTGGTATGGTAGTGGAGGTGCAGGTACGGTGGTGGAGGGGCTGGTATAGTGGTGGAGGTGGCTGGGTCTGAGAGAGAAGAGTAGAGGAGATTAGGGTTTGAGAGAAAAGTCTGATGAGAATGTGTTAGAAGAGGTTTTACAAGAGGCTAGAAGCGGTTGGACCATGTCTTCACTTGGAAGTGGGTGCGCAGATGTTTTTTAAACATCTTCAGAAAAACAAACACTCTGTAGAGGGCAATGTCTGCGCGTGGTATGTGCGGCGCAGACATAAAAGACTAGGAGGCTCTATTGGGAAAAAACAAGCACCACCTTAATGTGTGAGTTCCAAAATTAAAATTAATTACATTGTCCCAATTACCCAATTATATACCCGATGTACCCGACATAACTTTTTTTATATTTATAGTAAACTAGTTTTTTACCCGGCGCAACGATAAATCCGAACGATGGTAAACCCAAGCATTACAGGTCCTAAGTGTTGAGGTGGTAAGTCGAAGTGAATACCGTCAGTCTTGGTTACGTGTGTTATTGTACAAGAACTAAAACCAAAAGGTTATAAAAATTGAGATTGATCAATGGGGTGACGTCGGTTTATAAAACTCGAGTGTTATTGATCCCTGATGTTGAGGTGGTGAGTCTATGCAAATTCGGTCGTTACGAAACCGGAAACTATAAAAAATTGACATTCGGTTGGTATTCTTTATTCGTTATGATACTGGAACTAAAACAAAGTGCGATAAGTCTATGCAAATTAGGTCAGTTTCTACCACGTTCGTCACGGTATCGAAACTAAAATAAAATTAATAAAAAACTAATTAGATATATAATTATATAAGTTAGAAAAAGAAAAACAAAAAAATTATATAAAAAAGCTTGGCCCAATATCAACGTCGCCTAACTTTCTTTTTATATATATTAGTAATAGTAATATATTTATCACATATATATTTATATGTAGTAAGGATAAACAAACTTTTAATAAAAATAAAATAATAATATCCCATAAATCATATATGGTCATGTATCTAGTAACAACTATATATGTTATAATAGTCAGATCATAAGAAATTCAAATTTACATCAAATTTACACACTAACATTAACCGTGTAATACCAAACAATTCAGTTATTGTTTTCTTGATAAGAAATTTTGCATCTCGATCAAAAAATATCAAGGAAACAACACCACTCTCGTTTTGAACTCTTATCTTCATTTTATACATGAATACATGATTTTAATAAATAATGTGTGCATACTTATTTATAATACATACATACATTATGCATTGACGTAGGTACAACACCTAGTGTGTTGCATCTCTGATTCTTGCATTCATAAACGTTCTCGCCATAAACCATAGTTACCGACAACTTACGGTTACAACTATTACACCCGATATAATATCATTATGAGTCAGGGAAAACGCCTTTTTATGGAACATGCCGGGGCGCGACATTGATTGTATCATAGCTTAGAAGACACTAAGTAAATACAAGTTTCAATATTTAAATTATTCATTTATATATCAAAATTCAAAAGCATAAACATTGCCTCAAAATACCGTTACAAATAAATATTCAAAACATAAGTGACTTAAATCAAATGTGTTCTTCATTCTTCAAAGCAACCTAAGGTATCAACTAACTTCAATACTTGATTCATCCAATAAAGCTAACCGCGACATGCGTGAAAATATATATTTTTGTCAACATAGCGTTGAGCAAGTAAACCACAGTTTTTGAGTATATATAATAATAAAAGGACAATTCCAGACAATAATCGTACATTACTACAACTAGTAAACAATAAATAGAAGTTGTCTTTTCAACCGAATCGCATTAATAACGGTTTACTTCAACGGCGTATGATCATACTAATGAGGATAAGGATGAGGTACCAACCAACATAAAATAAAAACATAGTCATATTCGCACATAACAACTAATCGAGCAATTAGAATTATGCATATAACGGAATTGCTAGTGAAAACAATAAGTTGATTTTGAACACATAACGCCCCCAAAATTGTAAAGCGGTTAAAAGGGGGATACGAATTTAATTACCTTTAACAAGTAGGATAAACGAGGACGAGATAATAAAAGAAAAGGCTAAGATGGAAAACGATCAAGTTCCTCGATAAAGTGAGTTAAATATAGTCATAACGAAATATTAAGAGTTATGGCGGGTTTCGATTTGGTTAAAAATATTGATAGTTACATTTTCGTTAAATTATAAGGGTTATTTTATATTTATAAACGTTCGCATTATTATTGTTATTATTATTATTATTATTACTAGTATTATCCATATTTGCGTTAATTACATTGATGTTTTATAAAGTGATATAAAAGTCGGAAGAACTAAGACGAAAATGAATCTTTAAAACAAACACAATTTGGATTATTAATCGAGTTATCATTACAATTATATCATTCATACATATATATATATAATATTTTATGGAGAAAAAAAACAAGTCTAGAGGTCGGTTTACTAAATTTTCATTTATTAAATGTTGTAAACATATATTAATATAAAAGAAAATGTTCAAAAAAAGCCTTTGAAAAGAAAAATAACAAAAACCGGGTCCAAGGGGCTTGAACATGCGCATGGACCGGTTCCAGTGTGTTTTACCCATGCACCAGCCATTGGGCTGGTGTGTTTATTTGTTAGATGAGTTAGTTCGTTTAAATGTAACAAAACGAGGTGATAGTTTATTCCCTTTGCCAAAACGAACTATCCCATTCCGTGGAGATACTTTAAGGAGAACACGATCACCAACATTGAACTCGAGAGGTTTACGGCTCTTATCGTCGTAGCTCTTTTGACGTCTGCGAGCGGCAAGAAGGTTTTGACGAATAAGAGCGAATCGATCGGAAGTTTCTTGAACAAGCTCGGGACCGGTGACTTGCGATTCACCAACTTCGTTTCAACAAATCGGGGAACGACGTTTTCGGCCGTAGAGGGCTTCAAAAGGTTTCATGCCAATATTAGTGTGAAAACTATTATTGTAGGAAAACTCTACTAGTGGTAAGTGAGTATCCCAATTTCCACCAAAGTCTAGTATGCAAGAGCAGAGCATGTCTTCGAAAGTTTGAATTGTTCTCTCGGATTGACCATCGGTTTGCGGGTGGTAAACTGTAACACCCCGTAACCGCAGCGGAAACGTACACGGGATGCAACAGACACATCTGATATCAACAGCATTGCTTATAAAGAAAACACCACTACATTAATTTAAACGAATTACATTGTTCCGAGTTTCGTTACCATCTAGGTGTTATCACATAAGTTTTACCGATAGTACATTAACATATTTAATGCAAAATATAGATCCTTAATCTTCCACAAAATAGCACACATCATCAAGCACGTATCACTCATTCCAATTTGGATGTACCTAGAAAGCATGTAAAGAAAACGGGTCAACTACGAATAGTTGGTGAGTTTCACTAATTTAAATAAACCATGACAGATCATTTTAATAATCATAAATTAATGATGTAATTATGCTGAGCCTACAAGTGAAAACTCTGTTAACCCAGAATCACATTTAATAACCTCTGGGGACACTGTTAACCCAGAAACACATTTAATAACCTCTGGGGACACTGTTAACCCAGAAATACAATTAATAACCTCTGGGGACACTGTTAACCCAGAAATACATTTAATAGCCTCTGGGGACACTGTTAACCCAGAAATACATTTAATAGCCTCTGGGGACACTGTTAACCCAAAAATACATTTAATAACCTCTGGGAACACTGTTAACCCAGAACACTGTTTCGGGCCTTACAATATTAGCAACTCAGACAATTACCATCTCAATACATTACCGTACGGTTCCCGTACAATAAACATTATATAAATACATTCATATCCATGCGATCGGCATGTACTTAAACACTTTGATAAAAACATGCTTTCCGCCCCGGGAAAATATTTAAAACAGTTCAATAAAAAGGGGCTCGTGAAAACTCACCTTTTTTGTGAGCAAGATGTAATACTGTGAACAGCTACCGGCCCGGATCTGTAATACGATCCCTAAGTCGTTACTACACAATTTCTATTAATATAACTTAAATTCGTGTTAACCGGTACGTCTGGGGACACTGTTAACCCAGTACCGTACACGATCCGGGGACAATGTTAACCCCGAAACACATCTCATGACTTAGATTGTGATACCCCTTAGAGTTTTTTAGTCAAAATTACCATTAGTTTGTTTTCTCGTCTTGCGTGCCTAGCACGGTTAACCGTCTTTATGTTTTCAAAAATAAGTTTGGTCACATACGATCCGAAAATAGTTGTTACTGATATTTTAATTAAATTGGTGAAATTAGAGCTCGGTTTAGACACCCCGTTTGGCCGCGGGGCCCGTTTCCGTCTTTAGTATACCGGAAACTGCTAAATCGGGTAAAATTACCCAAATCATCCGAATTATTTTCGGATGATTTATTTTTACTTGATTAACTTAGTTTCATGAAAATAGTCCATTTTTAAGGTTTTTATACACCAGTCAGCTCGCTTAGGCGAACTTTGCCGGTTTACGCGTTTTAAGCTTTAAAAGTTTGTTTTTATGTTCTGTTTAGCACAAATAATTATCCGTTTAGTCTCGGATCTTGAAATTTTGCACAAATCAGTTTTTGACAGTAAGGAATTTTATAAAAATATTTCCAGAATTAATTTTTATATTCAACATTTATTTATCTATTTTTAAACGTCATTTAAACACCAAATATGTCGAAAATACCAAATGACCTTAGAAAAATCCCAAATTTTTCTGGGATGACTCCTGCCATCTACATAGTTCCCAGTAATTTTTACAGAACCAAAAACTCATTTTTCATGCCATTTTTACCAAAACCGAGCTAGAACACCCTAGAACTCGTTTTACCGAAAAGCCTACTTAGTCTTCTCCAATGGACCTGAAATTTTGCTTGTGACTTTTATATGTTATAAAAAGCTTATCTGAATTTTTCCAGAATTTTTCATGATGTTTAGCTATTTTTCACCATTTTTAGCCAAAACTGAGCATTAAATTCACCAAATATTCATCCTTTATCCAAAAATTACCAAAATTTCACAAATCTCATATTTTCATGTGTAGATCATCTTTGTGAAATTTCATGACTCAACTCTAAGTCTACCACAATCTGTCCAAATCTTACAAATCATACGAAAAACCGAACTACCTTGTGTTTCTAGCTTTAGATCGCAAAGATCTTGCTTTCTAGCCTTTGCTAGCAACTAGCTACAACACCTACAAGCACAACAACACCACACCAAGCAAGTTATACCCACAATCAAGCCATTTCTATCATGGTTTCGGTTAAGACATCAAAACAAAGATTTTAACCGTAAAAATTCGTTTTCGACTCTTTTAACTCCTTTCTTGGACCAAGATCCCTTGTATAACTTATATACATCACTTGATCATGCAAGAATCGGTTTCATCTCGGGTTTTCACCCATTTTTCACTTGAAACCTCATTTTCTTGTAAATGACTCGAGAAAAGACGATGAACACGACTATAATCCGATCTTTACCTCTGTTTCTTGGTATAAATCAAAGGAGGTTGGATGAATGTTGAGGAGTGTTGAGAGAATTGTGGAGTTAGGATGTTAGAAAAAAGAAAATGAAGTGTGTGTGTGTGTGACTATGGACCGATCGGTCCATGTAAGGTGTGGGGTGGGGCCCACATCTTCAACCTTGGCCACACATTCGGATTGTGTAATTCGGATAATGTTGTGGATAATCTGGTTCAGTTCGTTTTTCGGTTAAACGTTTAATTCCGCTCAAAACGAGGCCAAAACGGTCGTTTTTCGGCTTAAAATTTAAATTTATATAAAACCGATTTAAAAACTTTAAAAACTTAAACCATGACATTTATTGACTTAACACATCATATTGTCGGTAATTGTGCATCTTTTTCGGCTTGATCGATCGTCTCTTGCTTGGTTTGATGTTAAAGGTTTCGTTTATCGTATCGACGTACTAATAAATCGAAATCCTTTTTCTGTGCTATAATTCACTTATCCCGAAGCTTTAATACTTCGTACACATCACTAAACATTATATATTTCGTCTATAATGTAATCCCCGATTAGTTCGGGTTTCAATAACCGTTCATCGATTAATCGTAATTTCAATACGACTAGCTGTATATTCGAGTATAATTCGTACTGTGAATCTTATATACTCGTATAAACACATTATAATTCATATATTCAGTATTGAATAACACGTAAATAGTATATTCCGGCTAGGGTATACCTGAATTTGCCGGAATCGTTACATTCTCCCCCCGTTACAAAAATTTCGTCCTCGAAATTTTACGCATCAACTACTTCCTTTTGCGGAAATAGGTGGGGGTATTTCTTCCGAAATTCGTCCTTTCGTTTCCAAGTATATTCTGGGCCTCGTTGCGAGTTCCATCTAACTTTGACCAACGAGATCTTATTGTGTCTAAGTTGCTTGATTTTCCCGTCTACTATTTCTATGGGCTCCTCTACAATGTTGAGCTTATCATTTATTTGGACACCCTCTAAAGGTAACACCGATGTCTCATCCGACAGACACCTTTTCAAGTTTGACACGTGAAACACGTTGTGAACTGCACTCAGTTCATCAGGCAGTTCTAATCGGTATGCTACAGGACCGATTTTTGCAATAATGTCGAACGGTCCAATGTATCTAGGGGCTAACTTCCCCGCCTTTCCAAATCTGACTACTCCTTTCCAAGGTGATACTTCAGATTGTTCTTAATTTCAAGGATTTTGCTGGTCGTTTCCTGGATCAGATCTGATCTAATAACCTGTGTGTCGCCCACCTCAGTCCAGCAGAGTGGTGATCGGCACTTCCGTCCATACAATGCTTCGTAAGGTGCTGCCTTTATACTGCTATGGTAACTGTTATTATAGGAAAATTCAACGTGTGGGAGATGTTGATCCCAATTTCCCTTAAAATCCAGTACGCATGCACGAAACAAATCCTCCAGTGTTTGGATGGTCCTCTCAGACTGACCGTCGGTCTGAGGGTGGTAGGCTGTGCTTAGATTAATACGCGTTCCCAGCGCTTCTTGTACAGCTTGCCAAAAATTGGAGGTGAAATGGCTATCTCGGTCGGAGATGATTAAGATGGGTATCCCATGACGAGACACAATTTCATTTATATAAATCTGTGCAAGTCTCTCGGTGTTATAATTATTTCTAATCGGAATAAAATGTGCCGATTTGGTTAATCGATCCACGACTACCCAAATTGCATCATGTCCTCGGGACGTCTTGGGGAGATGTGTCACAAAATCCATCGTGATCTGCTCCCACTTCCATTCAGGAATTTCCGGTTGTTGTAACATTCCCGAGGGTTTCTGGTGCTCCGCCTTAACCCTCGCACACGTCGTACACTTGCCGACGTATGTGGCTATATCCTTTTTCATACCCGGCCACCAGTAGAACTCCTTCACATCCTTGTACATCTTATCCGATCCCAGATGTATGGAATATTTTGATTTATGCGCTTCATCCATGATTGATTCACGAAGGTCATGGAGGGTCGGGATCCAAATCCGATTTTTGAAATAGAGAATTTCGTCCACACGCTGTTCGAAATTCTTCTCGTTACCGTAAAGTCCTTCTTTTTCCATTTGTTCCTCTTTTAACGCCTCGCGTTGAGCGACTCGAATCAAATCCGAAAGATTCGACTGGACTATCATCCCCAACGCTCGCACTCGTAATGGCTTAACCCGATCCTTCCTACTCAAGGCATCGGCTACGACGTTAGCTTTGCCGGGGTGATAACGGATGTCACAGTCATAGTCGCTTAATAACTCGACCCATCTTCGTTGCCTCATATTCAGTTCTTTATGATTGAATATATGTTGCAAACTTTTATGTTCGGTGAAGATGGTGCACTTTGTACCGTAGAGATAATGTCTCCAGATTTTAAGTGCAAAGATAACTGCTCCCAGTTCTAAGTCATGAGTAGTGTAATTTTTCTCGTGTATTTTTAACTGTCGAGAAGCATAGGCTATGACCTTATTATTTTGCATCAACACGCATCCTAACCCTCTCCGGGATGCGTCACAATACACGACAAAACCATCGTCTCCGTCGGGGAGACTTAAGATCGGCGCTTGGCACAATCTTTGTTTTAGCGTTTGAAACGCCGTTTCTTGCTCTTCACCCCATTCATACTTTCGATCTTTTTGGGTCAGAAGGGTTAAAGGTTCGGCGATGCTGGAAAAGTTCTCTATAAATCGACGATAATATCCAGCTAAGCCTAAGAATTGGCAGATTTCCTTTGGCGATTTAGGCGCTTGCCAATTCTTAACTGCTTCAACCTTACTTGGATCAACGTGTATTCCTTGATGGTTTATAACGTGACCAAGGAATTGCACTTCTTGTAACCAGAAGTTACACTTGGAGAATTTTGCAAACAACTTCTCCTGATTTAGAAGCTCTAAAATTAATCTCAAGTGTTGCTCGTGCTCTTCTTTACTCTTCGAGTATATCAAAATATCGTCAATAAACACGATGACGAATTTATCGAGGTAGGGTTTACAGACTCGATTCATGAGATCCATGAATACTGCTGGCGCATTTGTTAGCCCGAAAGGCATAACTAAGAACTCGTAATGGCCGTAGCGAGTCCGGAATGCGGTTTTTGAGATATCCTCCTCCTGAATTCTAACCTGATGGTATCCCGATCTAAGATCAATTTTTGAGAAATAGCTCGCACCTTGCAGTTGGTCGAACAGGTCATCAATTCGGGGGAGAGGATACCTATTTTTGATTGTCAACTTGTTCAACTCCCTGTAATCAATGCACATTCTAAGGCTTCCGTCCTTCTTTTTCACCAATAGTATCGGTGCACCCCACGGGGAATAACTAGGACGTATAAATCCTTTATCCAACAATTCTTGCAATTGGTTGGATAATTCTTGCATCTCTGATGGTGCAAGTCGGTAGGGGGCCTTAGCAACAGGGCCAGCTTGAGGTAATAAATCGATTCTGAATTCGACCTGTCGGGTTGGCGGTAATCCAGGAAGTTCTTCTGGGAAGACTTGTGGAAATTCGCGTACCACTGGAATATCATCCACCCGTTTCTCCTCAAAATCAGTGGCCGTCAAGCTTGCTAGATATGCCACGCATCCTTGGCGTATGTATTTTAACACCTTGAGGTGGGATATAAATGGTATCATGGTGCCTGACTTTTCTCCTTGCACTAATATCTCTTCGTCATCCGACACCCGGACCTTGACGATTTTCTTTTCACAGTTTATTTCTACTTTGTTACGTGCTAACCAATCCATTCCCACTATTACGTCAAAACTACCCAATTCTACCGGTAACAAGTCAATCGGAAGGGATTGATCGTTCAGAATAAAAGGGCAATTCCGAACTATCTGATTAACTAGCATGGTTTTACCGTTAGCGACTTCTACGGTGTAAGGTTCTATGGTTTCACCAATTGGGAGGTTTGCTATCGACAGGAATCTAACGGAGACAAAACTTCTATCGGCGCCCGTATCAAATAATACAGAAGCGTAATGGTCAGAGACGAGGAATGTACCTGTCACTACGCTGGGGTCCTGGCGTGCTTCGTTCGCCCCCATCACGAATGCTCGGCCTCGCGCCGGATTGGACGACGATGCCTGACCCGCGGTTTGCCGCCCATTTCCTCCCTGGTTCAGCTTCGGACAGTTTCTCTTGAAGTGATCTGTGCCACCGCATTCAAAGCAAGCACGACTGGTGGTCATCACTTGATTTCCTTGTGGGTTTTGTTGTCGGGCTGATTGGGTCCTAAATGGCTGCGCACGGATAGGTTGCGGTTGCCGGTTCAAGTTGTTCAGGTTTGTCCTACAACTCGGTGCGTAGTGCCCAATCCTGCCGCACCGATGGCACACCACTTCTTTGCACATGCCACCATGGTGGTAACCGCATTTCCCACACTTAGGAAACGTTCCCATCTGCGGTTCTTGCCTTACGCCTGAACTAGTCATGGCGTAGTTCTGGGCAGTGGGCCTAGCACGTTTACCTTGCTGCTTTTCCTGGATCCTATGGTCATGTGTACCCCGCTTTCCCCCAGCGGACTCTCCCGCCACCTTCAGTGACCCGCTCCTTACGAAATCATACGTGACGATACCAGCTTGCGTCACCGCACCCTCATACGTCTGGTGTCCCCCAGAATTGACTATACTCCTTACAACTGGAGTTAGCCCCCAAATATAACGCTTAACCCTCTTCGACTCTGGGTTGACCAACCATGGTACCAATCGCGACAACTCATTAAACCGGTTTGTATAACCCAAATGGTCCGCCCCCTGCATCTCCAGGTTCCACAATTCATTTTCTAATTTTCGCAATTCGTTTTTCGGGCAGAAATGTTCCAGTACAAGAGCCTTGAGCTCTGTCCAGGTCATGCGGTTTGTCGCCGTCTGACCCCGGGTCTGCACTATCGTGTTCCACCATGTCAAGGCATGGTCCGTGAATGTGCAGGTAGCATACTTAACAACACAATCCTCGGGGCAGTTGCTGATATTCACAACGGATTCTATTTTCTCCATCCACTTAACCAACCCATTTGGTCCTTCAGACCCGCTAAACTCTAGAGGTTTGCACAACATAAAGTCTTTGATCGAACATCCCCTGGATGCACGAATCGGTTCAGTACGGTTCGTCTCTACCGTAGGTATAGGACCATTACTGTCTGTAATGACCACCCTAGGCGGTGCGTCATTACTCGGAATCGTGTTATCATTCTGTGGAGGATTAACATTTTGTTCCCCGTCATTATTGGTGGTCGTTTGATTGCTCGGAGGGGTTGGATTGGTCGAATTGTTAATACTGGCGGCGATGAGCGATACTATATCCGGTATCGCCGCCTCCAACTGTCGAGCAATCAAACGGCTCACATCCACTTCCGACATTTGAACTGATCGTTTTGGTGCCATTCTACACAACATCAAGAAATATATATAATTAATACAAGTTCCAATCATAAAACACAACAAACATTCCATTCGTTAATAAACATTAGTACATATTACATCCATGTCAGTTCACATATTTTTCTGTCATCATTACATAAGTTAAGTTTTCATACATAGGGCCTATGTTGGCATCATTTCGACATAACCCACAATGGGTCAGTGCTTGAATGATACCCAAAAGTATCTATAACGATATACCCCAAAAGAGACCCCCCCTAAGGGCCAGTGGTTGTATTATAACTACCCAAGATTCACCCTATGTTAGCATCACCACTAACTGCTTACACAGAGTATCAAAAAGCGGTCCCTGTCTACTCCCATCCTAACACAACTAAACACGGTGGTATACCAAACCCACCAACACCGCCACCAACACCCCCATCACAGCCAGCATAACCCGGATCTGCGTCTCCATCCGGCCGATCATCCACTGGGAGTATGAGCACTCCCTCTTCAGCTGCGAAATCGCATACTGGTGGTCCAGTATGCAGTCCCCTAGGTACATCCGCCTCTGTACCCCCACCGTCAAGGCGGCGGAGTGCTCATTCACCTGTTCGGTGAGCACTCGTAGCCACGCCGCCGCGTCCCTCTCCTGCCTAGGGAGACCCCACACAGGTGGAGTCACAGGCTCAGGCTGGGAGCGGGAAGACTCGCCCCTGCGGGTATCAGGTCTGGGTGGGGGCGAGGTAGGTGGGACCTGCGGAACACTGATCCGCGCCGTGAGGTGGGGTCCGAATCCGGGAGGGATAGGGACGGCCTGTGGTGTGGGTGGGGTAGGAGATCTAGCAATCCTGGCAGGGGAGGACTGGCTAGAGCTCCTAACACTAGCCTCGCTAGGCTCAGAGCTGGATGATAAGGGGAGGCTCCCAGAGTTCCCGGAGCTGACTTCCTCCGGGTCCTCCTCCATCGATACACTAGGTGTTCTTGACATTCTAACATGCACACAAGTTAACAAACATATAGTTCTTTCCATAGTGTAAATCGTAATCAAATTAATATACACTTACTTATACAACTTGACCACACACAATATTATCATATATTTGCACATATGTTGCCAATTTTACCTATTAAAGTCCCCCGTGACTTCCCCTGAATTCCTTCGTACGGACAAGTCTGTTATTATGTTCCGGACCATAATAACTCACTTGTCCATCCAAGTTCATCCCGACCTCGTCACAATAAATTATTAGTTGATATTCAGATCCTATAACACTTGAGCTACTGGTTATATTTTAGGTATCTTTTAAAGACATCCTAATTTTTTATAACCAATGGCTCTGATACCAAGTTCTGTAACACCCCGTAACCGCAGCGGAAACGTACACGGGATGCAACAGACACATCTGATATCAACAGCATTGCTTATAAAGAAAACACCACTACATTAATTTAAACGAATTACATTGTTCCGAGATTCGTTACCATCTAGGTGTTATCACATAAGTTTTACCGATAGTACATTAACATATTTAATGCAAAATATAGATCCTTAATCTTCCACAAAATAGCACACATCATCAAGCACGTATCACTCATTCCAATTTGGGTGTACCTAGAAAGCATGTAAAGAAAACGGGTCAACTACGAATAGTTGGTGAGTTTCACTAATTTAAATAAACCATGACAAATCATTTTAATAATCATAAATTAATGATGTAATTATGCTGAGCCTACAAGTGAAAACTCTGTTAACCCAGAAACACATTTAATAACCTCTGGGGACACTGTTAACCCAGAAACACATTTAATAACCTCTGGGGACACTGTTAACCCAGAAATACAATTAATAACCTCTGGGGACACTGTTAACCCAGAAATACATTTAATAGCCTCTGGGGACACTGTTAACCCAGAAATACATTTAATAACCTCTGGGAACACTGTTAACCCAGAACTGTTTCGGGCCTTACAATATTAGCAACTCAGACAATTACCATCTCAATACATTACCGTACGATTCCCGTACAATAAACATTATATAAATACACTCATTTACATGCGATCGGCATGTACTTAAACACTTTGATAAAAACATGCTTTCCGCCCCGGGAAAATATTTAAAACAGTTCAATAAAAAGGGGCTCGTGAAAACTCACCTTTTTTGTGAGCAAGATGTAATACTGTGAACAGCTACCGGCCCGGATCTGTAATACGATCCCTAAGTCGTTACTACACAATTTCTATTAATATAACTTAAATTCGTGTTAACCGGTACGTCTGGGGACACTGTTAACCCAGTACCGTACACGATCCGGGGACAATGTTAACCCCGAAACACATCTCAGGACTTAGATTGTGATACCCCTTAGAGTTCTTTAGTCAAAATTACCATTAGTTTGTTTTCTCGTCTTGCGTGCCTAGCACGGTTAACCGTCTTTATGTTTTCAAAAATAAGTTTAGTCACATACGATCCGAAAATAGTTGTTACTGATATTTTAATTAAATTGGTGAAATTAGAGCTCGGTTTAGACACCCCGTTTGGCCGCGGGGCCCGTTTCCGTCTTTAGTATACCGGAAACTGCTAAATCGGGTAAAATTACCAAATCATCCGAATTATTTTCGGATGATTTATTTTTACTTGATTAACTTAGTTTCATGAAAATAGTCCATTTTTAAGGTTTTTATACACCAGTCAGCTCGCTTAGGCGAACTTTGCCGGTTTACGCGTTTTAAGCTTTAAAAGTTTGTTTTTATGTTCTGTTTAACACAAATAATTATCCGTTTAGTCTCGGATCTTGAAATTTTGCACAAATCAGTTTTTGACAGTAAGGAATTTTATAAAAATATTTCCAGAATTAATTTTTATATTTAACATTTATTTATCTATTTTTAAACGTCATTTAAACACCAAATATGTCGAAAATACCAAATGACCTTAGAAAAATCCCAAATTTTTCTGGGATGACTCCTGCCATCCACATAGTTTCCAATAATTTTTACAGAACTAAAAACTCATTTTTCATGCCATTTTTACCAAAACCGAGCTAGAACACCCTTGAACTCGTTTTACCGAAAAGCCTACTTAGACTACTCCAATGGACCTGAAATTTTGTGTGTGACTTTTATATGTTATAAAAAGCTTATCTGAATTTTTCCAGAATTTTTCATGATGTTTAGCTATTTTTCACCATTTTTAGCCAAAACCGAGCATTAAATTCACCAAATATTAATCCTTTATCCAAAAATTACCAATATTTCACAGATCTCATATTTTTATGTGTAGATCATCTCTGTGAAATTTCATGACTCAACTATAAGTATACCACAATCTGTCCAAATCTTACAAATCATACGAAAAACCGAACTACCTTGTGTTTCTAGCTTTAGATCGCAAAGATCTTGCTTTCTAGCCTTTGCTAGCAACTAGCTACAACACCTACAAGCACAACAACACCACACCAAGCAAGTTATACCCACAATCAAGCCATTTCTTTCATGGTTTCGGTTAAGACATCAAAACAAAGATTTTAACCGTAAAAATTCGTTTTCGACTCTTTTAACTCCTTTCTTGGACCAAGATCCCTTGTATAACTTGTATACATCACTTGATCATGCAAGAATCGGTTTCATCTCGGGTTTTCACCCATTTTTCACTTGAAACCTCATTTTCTTGTAAATGACTCGAGAAAAGACGATGAACACGACTATAATCCGATCTTTACCTCGGTTTCTTGGTATAAATCAAAGGAGGTTGGATGAATGTTGAGGAGTGTTGAGAGAATTGTGGAGTTAGGATGTTAGAAAAAAGAAAATGAAGTGTGTGTGTGTGTGACTATGGACCGATCGGTCCATGTAAGGTGTGGGGTGGGGCCCACATCTTCAACCTTGGCCACACATTCGGATTGTGTAATTCGGATAATGTTGTGGATAATCTGGTTCAGTTCGTTTTTCGGTTAAACGTTTAATTCCGCTCAAAACGAGGCCAAAACGGTCGTTTTTCGGCTTAAAATTTAAATTTATATAAAACCGATTTAAAAACTTTAAAAACTTAAACCATGACATTTATTGACTTAACACATCATATTGTCGGTAATTGTGCATCTTTTTCGGCTTGATCGATCGTCTCTTGCTTGGTTTGATGTTAAAGGTTTCGTTTATCGTATCGACGTACTAATAAATCGAAATCCTTTTTCTGTGCTATAATTCACTTATCCCGAAGCTTTAATACTTCGTACACATCACTAAACATTATATATTTCGTCTATAATGTAATCCCCGATTAGTTCGGGTTTCAATAACCGTTCATCGATTAATCGTAATTTCAATACGACTAGCTGTATATTCGAGTATAATTCGTACTGTGAATCTTATATACTCGTATAAACACATTATAATTCATATATTCAGTATTGAATAACACGTAAATAGTATATTCCGGCTAGGGTATACCTGAATTTGCCGGAATCGTTACATAAACGGTGCTTAAATCAATACGGGTACCCAATGCGGTTTGCAACGATTTCCAAAAATGAGAAGTAAACCGACCATCACGATCAGAAATAATGGTCAAAGGTGTCCCATGGCTGCAAATGATGTTCTTGACATAGATTCGGGCTAGTTCGCTTACGGAGGATTTTTCTCGGAACGGTACGAAGTGAGCTGACTTGATCAAACGATCGACAATCACCCAAATACTATCATTGCGGCTTTGAGTAGTGCAGAGTTAGTAACGAAATCCATGGCTATATCTGCCCATTTCCAAACGGGGATTCGAGGTTGCTCGAGCAAACCAAACGACCCTTGATGCTCGGCTTTAAACTTAGAGAAAGTGAGGCATTTAGATACATATACCGCGATATCTTTCTTCATTCCCGGCCACCAAAACATGGAACGAAGATCGGCATACATTTTATCCGCACCCGGATGAATAGAGTATCGTGACTTATGAGCTTCATCAAGGATGAATATGCGATGATCGTCACGATCTGGAACCCATAAACGGTCCAAATAATAGAGTAAGCCATTAGGTTTGGTTTCAAGTTGGAGTTCTGCGCCACACGACATCACGTCGTATAAGCTACCCTCGGTAACGGAGACGTGTTGTGAGTCGAAGATGCGGTATTGGAGGTCAGATTGAATGGTGACACAATGGAGCAAGACGGATTTAACATGACTCCTACGACTAAGATCATCGGCCACGACATTCGCTTTTCCGGGGTGGTAGCGAATTTCGGAATCATAAACACTTAACAATTCGGCCCATCGTCTTTGTCGCATATTGAGGTCCTTTTGGTCGAAAATGTGTTGTAAACTTTTATGGTCGGTGAAGACCACACATTTCGTGCCGTAAAGGTAGTGTCTCCAAATTTTCAAGGCGGACATGACCGCACCAAGTTCGAGGTCGTGCGTCGTGTAATTTTTCTCGTGCACCTTGAGTTGGCGCGAAGCGTAAGCAATGAACTTGTCTCGTTGCATAAGAACACAACCAAGACCTTGAATAGAAGCGTTACAAAAGACAACAAAATCGTCGTTGCTCTCGGGAAGGGCAAGGATTGGAGCATTAAAAATCATGTCCTTAATAGTTCAAAACGCTTCCTCTTGATCGGAACCCCATTTGTAAACTTTCCCTTTGTGGGTTAGTGCGGTAAGAGGTGAAGCAATTTTCAAAAAGTTGCGGATAAAACGACGGTATCCGATGAATGAACGAACCTCCGTTGGATAGGACGGGGTCATCCAATTTTTAACGGCCTCAATTTTAGCGGAATAATGTGAATACCGTTGTCGTTAACGATGTGGCCCAAGAATTGAACTTGTTTTAGCCAAAATTCGCATTTGGAGAACTTAGCATAAAGTTGTTCCTTTCGTAACAAGTCGAGAATGGCGCGCAAATGTTCTTGATGTTGGGTCTCGGATTTAGAATAAATTAAGATATCTTCGATGAAAACAATCATGAACTTGTCGAGGTAGAGTTTACAAACACAATTCATAAGGTCCATGAAAACGACAGGAGCATTAGTCACCTCAAAAGGCATAACTCGGAACTCAAAGTGGCCATAACGAGTACGGAAGGCGGTCTTGGGTATGTCATCTTCGTGGACACGGAGTTGGTGATAACCCGAACGGAGATCAATCTTAGAGAAACATGCGACTGCTTGGATTTGATCGAAAAGATCATCAATACGCGAAAGGGGATAACTATTCTTGATAGTAAGCTTGTTGAGCACACGCCAATCGATACACATACGAAGAGTACCGTCTTTCTTCTTAACAAACAAGACGGGTCCCCATGGAGACGAACTTGAGCATATAAAACCCTTTTCAGTGAGTTCACAGATTTGGTTGGAGAGTTCTTGCATTTCGGAAGGCGCAAGACGGTAAGGTGCTTTGGCTACGTGGTTTGCTCCGGGTACAAGATCAATACGGAACTCCATTTGAAGAATGAGAGGGAGTCCGGAAAAGTCATCGAGAAAGACTTCGGGGAAGTCGCGGACAATAGGGATGTCGAAAAGTTTCTTTTCTTAATCGGATTTTGTGGTGACGTAGGCTAAGAAGGCGACATACTTCTTGTGTAAGTAACGTTGGGCTTCGAGGAATGACATATGGTTTAGCTTTGAGAAGGGTCTTTCTCCAGGAACATTTAGAATCACGCCCCCATCGATAGGGATTCGAATGAGTTTCTCAAAACATAAAATTTCGGCATGTTGGAGAGAGAGCCAATCCATACCAATGATAATGTCGAAGCTTCCCATTTGCATAGGGATAAGGTCGATGGAGAATTTCTATCCATTAAGAGTAATCGTCAATTTCGAATGACAGAGTCCATAGTGATTGAACTACCATTGGCTATCTCTACCGTGAAGGGCTTAGATAATTTCAATGTTTTCAGACCCGGACCGGAGATCGACCCGGACAACTTACCGGGTCACAGGTCGAACCGGCCCGGGAGGTTGGACCAGACATTGACCCGGATGACGTCATAAATAATATATTTTTTTATATATAATATACTCCATGTTAATCGACTATTTAATGTTTACTCAAAATTTGAAGGGTTAAATATGTAAAGTAGAGATAGGAATGGACTAAAATAATATTGGTTTTATTTCTTAACAAAATAAATGATAATTAAACATCACTTTCTCTCTGCCATGAACTTCTCAAATACCCCCAAAGCTTTATTGAGATAACACAATCATATCTTCTCTATCACTTCTGTAACCATTAAAATTGAATAGCAGCCGCCAGTCATATCTATCACTACTAGCTCACATACACCATTGTTCACCAACAACTAATGATTATAACAACCTTGGATCTGGCATTATTATAGCTCATCATATTCTCTTCTAGTTCTTTTTCTTCCGTTTTCTTCTCAATCTACAGATCTCGGAGCGACGAGGGTAACCGATATGGATGAAGCCGCGATTTAGGGTTATAGTTTTGATAGACTTCGATTTTTTTAAGTGAAAACAGAAAAAAATATTAATAAAGTACACTTTCCGATCACCCGCCGGGTCACCGGTTCCGGTCGAATCGCAAACCGTCAAACCCGGCCGGGTTTTTAGAAAACGGGCCAAATACCCTTACCGGGCCCGGTATATGTACCGGGTCCCGGTTTGACCGGCTGGGCCGGGCCAGGTTTCAAAACACTGGATAATTTACTACGTGGCACATCAATTATGTATTCAAAATAAAAGGAAATAAAACTCCTATCGGCTCCCGAATTAAATAGTATTGAGGCATTGTGCATACTAACTAGGAACGTACCGTTCAACATGTCATTCGAGTTTCGGGCTTGATGAGCATTGTTGGTGAAATCTTGTCCTTGAGTTCCTCGAGGTGCTTGGGTTTGAGAGGTTGAAGCTTGAGGTGTTGGAGCTTGATAGGCTTGCTCATGGGTTGAGCTTGAAGAGTTGAAGGAGCCATAAGTTGGGGTACATGGGATTGGTAAGCTTTCACTTGATAGGCTCGGGAGGTGTAGTAGGGTTGTGGTGACACATAGGCTTGGTGAACTTGTGCGAGTCTAGGACACGCGTTTTGGAGGTGATTTGGGTCACCGCAATTGTATGAAGCCCTAACGAGGTTAATGATTGGAGCACGAGTGACGGCTCGGTTGGGTTGGTTTGTTAGTGCGAACCGCGGTGGCGCGGCTTGCACACGAGGTGCTTCTCGACAATATTGGGTGAGGTGGCCGAATCGGTAGCAATTGGTGCACACCCGACAAGTAGCTTAGGCTGGGTGGTGGCGTTGGCAAGTGTTGCAATATGGGTGTGGGCCGGTGTAGGGCTTCTTGTTTGGAGGGGCTTATTGGGCTTGTGGTTGGGCTAAGACATAATTTTAGGAGTTGGGTTTTCTCTTGTTACTGTGGTAGTGGGATGAGTTGTTGTGATTGATATTCTTGGAGGATTCGGGCTTAGAGGATTCAGGCTTAGATTCCTTAGTGGGCTCAGGTGTGGGCTTATCATTGGGCTTCTTAGAATTCTTCCGCGTCAAGGTCCCGGCCTTAACGTGGTTCTTGGTGACGGTACCGGCTAGGGTGATGACATCATGGAGGGTTTGAGGGTCACGACTTAGGACGGAATCTTGGATTTGCATAGGCAAACCCGAGATGTACTTGTCAATTGCACGTTCAAGGGGAGTGACCATGTGGGGGTTGAGAAGGCTAAGTTTATTGAAACGATCGTTGTAGATGGTGTCATTACCACTTTCTTGTTTCAAATTCCAAAATTCCTCTACCAACTTCCGAAGCTCATGCTTTGGGCAAAACTTCCTGAGCATGAGTTTCTTGAGGTCATCCCATGGCAAGGCCATGGCAACCTAGGCGCCAAGCGTGCGCTTCTCATCGTTCCACCTGTTGAGGGCATTTTCTTGAGTACGCTAGAGGCGTACGTGGTTTTCTTATCCTCGGGACATTCATAATGGAGGAACAAGCTCTCCATTTCTTCAAACCATTGGAGTAGAATGGTAGCACCATCAATGCCGAAGTATTTGGGCGGGTTGGCACTCTTGAATTGTTTGAGGGAGCAAGCAATTGGGTTCGGAGTTGTGGATGATGTAGGAATATTCACAGTTTGCAATTGAGAGATGCCCTTAGCAATGTGGGATGACATGCTGCGGCCAGAGTTGCCGGTGTGACGGTTACGGTTGATGAGGCGAGAAGACATACTGCAGGGGTAAAAGGTGTAGAATTTATAAGACTCGGGTAAATGTCGCAAGTATAGAAATTGACGAAATATAGTAATCGTGCATTGAGATTGGGATAGTGTTTGAGGTTGAGAATTTCATTACATAGGGTAAGTTGTGGTTATACAAGTCTTGTCATTTTTTAATATTATGAAAACATATCTTAAAATGTAATGGATTCATTTGTTGGTTAGGGCTTCATGAACCACCATCCTTCCAACAAAATGAAAAACATTGAAAACTTAAATAAAATCATTTAAAATCGAAATGAGGGGGGTGAGATAGACGGTTGAAGTAATTCGGGAACCACCCCATATTTACATACTTCTCCTAAAACTTCAACAAAACACAATGTGGAAAAACCGAGTTTAGCCACGTATCACCGTGAATTCGGTTTATTATTTAAGAGTGTGATCGTCACATGTCCACGTTTGATACAATGAGGGTAGTAGATTCAGTTTCGTTTGGTGTGATATGCTTTGGGTTAATAAGTTTCACACCCTTACCGAACACTCCAGGAAGGCAACCGGGTCTCACGGTTGATTGAGATTTATGTGCATTGCACTTCCTTAGGCTCTCAAGCCTTGGTGTCAAGTGTTCGGTAAACAAGCGTGTCACTCTTACAGTTTACTACATATCCGTCACACGAATCTTCCTCAAGGAGAGGGGAGTGAAAAGGCGGGATTTCTTAAGGAATTTTCCATTTTTTTAAAAATCCTCCTAAAGTTTTGAAAATAATTTTGAGAGTGAGGCATAGCCTCGGATTAGGTGTGTGCTTTTTGTGTACAATTGTATATGATGAATAATATAAATATGCTAAGCTATGTACAAAATTTTTTTAAACAAGTTGGGTGCACGTATAGGAACACATATAGGGACCCTAAGCATGCTACTAAGTCGTTACGTCTAACCCACCTATCTTATAGTCTTCGGCTCTGATACCAATCTGTCACACCCCAACCTACGACGGAACATGCCAGGGCGCGACATTGATTGTATCATAGCTCAGAAGACACTAAATAAAATACACGTGTCAATATCTAAATTATTCATTCATATATCAAAATTCAAAATCACAAACATTGTCACAAAATACTATTACAAATAAATATTCAAAACATAAGTGACTTAAAGCAAATGTGTTCTTCATTCATCAAAGCAACCTAAGGTATCAACTAACTTCAATACTTGATTCATCCAATAAAGCTACATGCGTCATGCGTGAAAATATATATTTTTGTCAACATAACTTTGAGCAAGCAAACCATAGTTTTTGATTATATATAATAATAAAAGGACAATTCCATGCAATAATCGTACATTACTACAACTAGTAAACAATAAATAAAAGTTGTCTTTTCAATCAAATCGCATTGATAACGGTTTACTTCGACGGAATATAATCATACTAATGAGGATGAGGATGAGGTACCAACCAACATAAAATAAACACATATTCATATTCGCACATAGCAACTAATCGAGCAATTACAATTATGCATATAACGGAATTGCTAGTGAAAACAATAAGTTGATTTTGAACGCATAACGCCCCCAAAATTGTAAAGCGCTAAAAGGGGGATGTGAAATTACTTACCTTTAATGAGTAGGATAAACGAGGACGAAATAATAAAAGAAAAGGCTAGGATGGAAAATGATCAAACTCCTCGAGGTTTGCCGACAATTATTCCTAGTTGTTTATAATAAAGTGAGTTAAATATAGTCATAACGAAATATTAAGATTTATGGCGGGTTTCGACGTGGTTAAAAATATATTTTTATTATTACTACTATAACCCATGTTGCGTTAATTAAATTGATGTTTTATAAAGTGATATAAAAGTCGGAAGAACTAAGACGAAAATGAATCTTTAAAACGAACACAATTTGGATTATTAATCGAGTTATCATTACATTCATATACTTTCATACATATATATATATATATATAATATTTTATGGAGAAAAACAACAAGTCTAGAGGTTTGGTTTACTAAATTTACATTTATTAAATGTTGTAAACATATATTAATATAAAAGAAAATGTTCAAAAAAAGCTTTTTAAAAGAAAAATAACAAAAACCGGGTCCAGGGGGCTTGAACTTGCGCCTGGACCGGTTCCAGTGGGTTAACAACCCACGCACCAGCCATTGGTCTGGTGTGTTTATTTGTTAGACGAGTCAGTTCGTTTAAATGTAACCAAATACTCCCAAACCCCAAAATCAACACAAGAACCCTAAATATTCAATCTGCTTAATTGGTTAACGACTGTCTGAAATGATTTAGGGTTATTGTTTGCTAGCCAAAAACGATCTAAGGATATAACTTAATTACCGAATGATAATGTATTGAGGGTGAACGAAGACGAGGGTTTCACGGCTCCAATTCGATACCAACTCCGATCTTAACGAACTAGTATGATGTAAATATATTAGGGTTATGGTTCGCGAGGTCGAGGTGAGTGTGTGTGCAGTTTTAATTGAAATATAAACGAGTTTATATAGAGTTTTAAGGGTGATTTGGTCTGCGGTTCGTTTTTAACGAATTAGCTGTCAATTAGTTAAGGTTTTCCATGTTTAGGGTGTCGGTAGGATCGAATTAAGGTAAGGAATAATATGGTGGTATCAATTTCGTCAATTAATCCGCGAATTTTGGTTCAAGAAAGGTGGGGGGAGGGGGTATGGCTTCCGACGGGAGAGGGAGAAGAGAAGGGAAAGAAATTTGAATAATATTTGCATTCGGGTCCTTGATCTATGGTTGATGGTTCAAAAGTGAATTAAAATTAGTTGAGGGGTTAATTTTGTACATTAATCATAGTTAAAATCCAATAAATAAATAAAAAATAAGATACTAAACACAAATGCGCGATTTATTGATAAAATACCCGAACTCGAACCCGGGTCTGGTAAAAATTACAATGCGTAGGAAACGAAAAACCCAAAATGCCACAAGTAGCATAACACTCTTTGGCTGAAATTAATTAGAATGTTAGGTTAACATGTATCGTATGAATAAAAATCTATATCATTTTTGATATTTTCTTAAACAGAAATAATTACCTGTATGATTGTGCAAATCTCACATATATTATAAAATGATGTAGCCTTCAGAAACTCTAATCAAAAGTAGACATCATTCTTACAGGAATTAGCCTACAAAACTGGACCATCAACATTGTTGTCCAAAATAGCGAACAAAGTGTATTTGTTAATTAATAGGGAAGTACATCAGAATATTTAAACCAATAAAACATAATTATAGTGAATAAATTAGGGTGATATATGTATAATTATTGGTTTTTGTAATCTTCAACTTCAAACCAATAGTCATTGATGAAACACAACTATGTCTTAACCATACGAATTAAACACATCTAATTTATCTACATAAGTTAGAAAAAATAAAAGACAACATAATCCTTATAAAAAAATATAGTTTACAAGAAAAAATAATTAAACACAAATAATCGAACATACCTTTATAATATTTGACTCTACCAAACAATCGGCATCAGATAATCATATGCCTTTTATCAAAATGTTCAACAACATACTTTGAGAATTGTAATGTATAATCATCCCAAATAATGATATAAACACATTTACTGATAAGAAAAAAAATTAATATTAGAACTTAAACATTATGGTTTTACCATAATAAAGAAAAATGACAATAATATAATAATGAGGTAATATATATATCTTAAATCAGAAACCTCCATTGTTAGCCTTTTCTTTTGTTTGACATCTTTTAAATTTGAATTGTTATCGGTAAAGACATGAACAACATGCCCAATTATATCTACAACAATTAGCATGAGAATATGATAAAAAAATTTAAAAAAATTACTTAAAAAATAAACAAAAGCATAAGAAGTATATAATACAAAATGGAAATTAACACCTCTAGTTTTTTTGAAGGGGATGACTTTGTCAGTTATTGATTTAAATGAAGAAAACTTAAAGCCGAACATAGGACCCTCAAACTCATTGCAAGGATTGACATGGGTACCGAAATTCAAAACCAACTTATCGGGATAGTTAATGACCTTGTAATTAGATCCATTAAATCCAAGGTTAGGGTACTCTAGTCATTGTAGCATTCTCATTCAAATAACGTTTGAAATAGAAAATATCTTGTTTGAAAACTGTTGATTGCATTCGGCTTCCCTATGATAAGAGGGTATATAAGAAACAGTCAATGTCACATTTTATAACTTAATACATTAAATAGAAATATAAACAAAAAAAATTAAAAACAATAATTACATATTCGTCCATAAGAACCAATTCAATTAGAAAATTCTCATTGGCATTATTGTTATCCTTCACACTACAAACCCTCTACACTCGAACCTTGACGGTCAATGGAGTAGATTGAAGTATGTCAATCTCATTTAGCATTCGTTTCGAAACTCAACTCCATTTGTTTGAAAACTCGATTCGATTAGTTTTGAAACTCGACTTAATTCGTTTGGAAACTCGAATCGACTTGATTTGTTTGGAAATTCGACTTGATTCGTCGACTCTTTTAGGAACTCGACTTGATTCGTTTGGAAATTTAACTTCATTCGTTTGGGAAACTCGGCTTAACCCCAGCCAGGGGCTCTTCCCCTTGGACCCTACTAGGGGTTGCTACCCCTAGGACCCTGCTACTAGGGGCGCTACCCCGAGACTACTGTTCGTTAGGGGATTCACTAACTTAAGAAGTGTGATCTGGTTAGAAGTATTAATTGATGCCTATAAATTGTTACACAGATAGCCTTCCGCAGCTAAGGAGATGTGTTACAGTCAATTCTGAAAAGGACAGGATCCAGGTGAGTTCTAGCCCCTTCTCTTTATATGTTTTTTGGGCTGTGTGCATACTTGTAAGACTAAAAGTGTATATATATATATATATATGATGATTAACAACTGAAAAGAATTAAAATATGTTTGTAAGAATTTGTAATGTGTGTTTACTTTTCTTACTTGTGTGTGATTGTAGGAGTAAAGTAAAGAGTAGAATGTAAGAGTCAGGGTGGCAGACCCTTCTAATATCTGAGCAAGAATAGAGTAGCCGACTCTATGATATCGGTGCAAGAGTTAGGGTGGCAGACCCTTATAACATTTGTGCAAGAGTTAGTGTGGCATACCCTTATAATATTTGTGCAACAGTTAGGGTAACAGACTCTTATATTATATTGGCAAGAGTTAGGGCGACAAACCCTTATAATATATGTGCAGGAGTTAGTGCGGCTGACCCTTATATTATTTGTGCAAAAATGTATGAATAATTGTAAGATTATGTAAGAATGTGTAAGAGTAAATGTATGTATATGTAAGAGTAATGAAAGTGTATGTAAGAAATAAGAAAGTAAATGCAAGTCAAAGGTAAGAAAAGTATCTTCGGATACTAATATGTATGATAAATGTGTAAGTTTAACATATGAGTTGTTAAACTAGAACTCGCACAGCGTAGGTGACTTTTAGTTTGCACGCATGTGAGTAGAATGAAAAAAGCTGGTTTGAGGTGGGACACATGGCATCGAAGACTCGCATCGATATGTTTTTATGTCTGAACTGAAAGACAGTGTCAATGTATTTGAAAGAGTTTTTAATATTTGTAACAAATGGTTGAAGTTTTTATTTTTCTGCGTATGTTTTAATCACTATGATATTTAGAATTGTATTTATTATTAAATTGAACGTCCAATGTAGGGCATCAAGACCAGGCCTTACAACATCTGATTAAGCGATGTAAAAAAATTATTTACGATTCAAACAGAAGGTAAAAGATAGAATACATCACTACTAGAGAAAATGCCTTTAATGATATGTGCACTATGACACGCGGGGATTTATGACATTCAAATGTGTGTGTCATTAAAAGAAAGTCATATTTTTAAAAATTTTAAAGATTTATGACACATATTTTTGTATCTCATTAATTAGTGTCATAAATGAAAAGATAAAGTTATGCGCGTCATTTTATAATTTAAAATATGTTTATCAAAACAGTACAACTCTAAAGTTATGCCTTCACATTTATCAATCATTTTCTCCTCCTCCAGAACCCATTGTTAACTTCAACAACAACAACAATCAACATCCAGCTATCGTCGTAGCATCCATCTTCTCCACCCTAATTCACAAATCGCTTCTTCTCTTCCGCTCTTCACCTCTGGACAATCGATTAAATCCGCACAACAAACCTGTTTGGTGATAGACCTCATGCCATTGGTACTAATAAAATCCTCAAAATCTAGGGTTTTCGTTGTTGCTTTGCAATATCTGGAACATATTACTCTAATATGTAAGATTTCTCCTATTCAGATCACTTGTTTGTACTTGATTTATATATTTCTAACTTTTTTTATTTTTAATCTGGATATTGTTTTCGTGAATCTGACTTATTTTCTGATTAACTGATTTGAGATGTTATTATGATAATTTGAAGTTAAAGATTGATTATCTGATTATGTAGTTGTAAAATCTGATAGTTATTGAGTTATTATCGTATGTCGAATGATATTCGAGTTTATAGGAAACAAACTTTGATATGCAGTTATGTTATGATTGACTTGCACATAACAAGTTGTACTAGCAGCTAGACCACTTGCTTTGGAATTGCATTGTTGTTTATTAAATTAAGATTTCGTTACTATGCCTTGAAATTTCAAGGACATTAGTTGTATATATAACTTGCATAGGAAATTAATTACCTTACATGAACTGTTGTATGCAAACAAATAGATTCTTGTAATATGGAATATGATTTATTTGTTATGTTTTAGCATTTTGTTTTGTGTTTGTTAAGGTTAGGTTTGCTATGTTTTTAGTTTGTTATATTGTTATGAAATCTGGCAATCAACAGTTTGTTACCAAGCTTAGCAAATTAGTGGATTTCCATGAAAGAGTTTATTTAAAGGTATTATAATATAGTAATATATAAGTAACATTTTATGTATTCAACTTGCAAACTTATTAAATTTTAAATATTGAATGTTAACAGGTTGTGAATATTAAGACACTATAGAGTTCTGACGAGTTAAAGCAGGGTTCGGTTCATAAAAGTTTCAGATTTTTGTAAGGTTTCGACTTTTAAAATCAATCGGGTGAAAATTAAAGTTCAAACATGATTCGGTTTAGATTTCATCATTAGGCAGGTATCATTATTAATGGTTTCTTTTAAATAAGTTAATGGTTATTTGTGGTTGGTCATGTAGAACTGACAATCAAATGCATTTTATTTGCAGGATCCATCAACGTCTCGGATGCTTGAAAGTTTACACAACCCCAGACAAAAGGATCAGCTTCAAAAACTCATGGTGCGTATACAAGAATATCTATACGTCCGCTCGTTTTGTTAGGTTACTTTAATTGGGGGGGGGGGGGGGAATATTAAGATCAATCTTTGGGCTAAACATTTAAGTATTTTTTTGGTTAACAGAGTTGATGTATATAGGCAAATGTTTTCTCGGATAACTGTTGTTTTTGGTGTTGACCATATTTTTTTCATTTTTGGCAGCTTTGGAAGGCGTAGTATTCGACGCCAAAGATAAATTCTCACGCATGGATCATGGAAGGATTTCAAAACCAACACCTAGGTAAAAACTAAATATTGATAGCTCTATCGCTTTGAGATTGCAAAACTGGCCGATCGAGTATTGAGTTTGATCAAAGTTGCTGATTTATAAATAACTAAGTATAAGCAATATTGACAAATAACTTGTGATATTCTTCAATTTTGGGTTCGATTCGTTTTCTTTTTATAATTGTCATGTAAACTAACCCATTTTGTAAGCCGAAACCTTCGACATAATCAAAATTATGGATCACTTGTTGGGTCTCAAAAACATACTTTTCGGTCCATAAAACGCGTTAAAAACACTTAAAACGAACTCCGGGGGCCATTTCTGTCATTTTTGAAACTTGGAAAATTATACCAGCCCAACCCATCGCGCCACGCGATGAGTTAGACCCTCTTTGGTCACGTACCGCGATGGTGGCACCAGACATCTGCTGCAGCTTTGGTTTTCTTGTTGGTTCCTTTATCCAAAACTCGGATTTTACTCCATAAACACCTTGTTTAACCCTTAAACCTTGTCCCATAAATACAAGACCATTTCCCACATCCATCCCTACTAGTATTTTATTTTCGCACTCAAATTCAAGATTCTTTAAGCTTGTTTTTCTTTGTTCTTGGCAGTTTGACTTTCAAAATTCAAACTGACCAAGTTTTGTATTTTTATTAGCTTACTTAGTCTTAATTAATATTTGAAGCTTATGGCACAACATATGTATAATATACATCCCTTGTTACCATTTGTGGTTACTTTTCCGGCCTCGATCGGTTAGGTATCGGGCCTCGTAAGGCAAGGCTACATATATATATATATATATATATATATATATATATATATATATGTTTGGGCCCAAATTTTATAGTCGGATCTGTGGTCAGCTCAGGATCCTAAATATGCTCAGGATCCCGAATATGTTCAGGATTCTCGAATAAGTTTAGTATCTTGAGTATTAATGCTAATAAATAGATATTTCTCTCTTGGCGTTGATTTACAATTGCAGATATTCATTGTTGATTTAGTCCATGCAAAATACACGGTTGGTGGTTGAAGAAAACGTGTTGGATGAGCTATAACCGTCAAGAGTAAGGGCCAAGTAATGGTTAATGGTCAATATTGAATGTATGCTGAAATCTCGCACTTATAGTTAATATTAGCACGTGGGATGAACGTGGATAGACTCAAAGAAGAGTGCTCCAGCGGCTATATTGGAAGACTCTTTCAATTCCGGGATACTCGGAGAGTTAGTTAGGGATTTCGATCTATCCTGCCGATACAAGTATTCTGAGGATTATACTTCGGGATATCCAACTGTCCTTTATTGTTCTATTTGTGTTGCAGATATAATCACGTGTTTAATGTGCTCCTAAGAACGTGGGTTTGCAACGGTTATTCATAAGGCTTCGTCAATTTGAACGTGGGAGGCAAGGGATAAGTGGAAGACTTAGTCTAGGGTTTATCCCGGATTTCTCGGAAATTCTGTTGTAACCTTTTGTTAAATAAACGAGCTGATAAGATCATTAGAACACACCTTCACTTGCTTAACTACTAGCATTCACTGTAACACATAGTTTACGATCACTTATCACCTCCACCACTTGTAACCACTTTTTTTATCATTAATAAAATTGACGATAATAGTTTTCACTGTCCTGGGGTTTTTTGTGCCAGAGATTATCACAATCAAGGGCTTTTTCCCTCGTAATCAAATCATTGTGTTCACTCATTTTTCATTCAAGCACTCTACCTAACGCACTAATTTGATCAAAAGTTATCTTGTTAATTTTTGAACGAAACAATTTGGCGCCCACCGTGGGGCAAACGGTGCTTTGATCATTATTCACTCTCAAACTAAACCCTACTCTCAATATTCACAACATGTCTTCCCAACCAAAGATTGTTTCCTCTTCTGCCGTGGCTTCAGATTCCTCTGCGAGGCCGCCTATGCCTCCTCCCACTGCTGGTATCCCGAAGAAACCTGACAATGTTCAGAAGAAACCTGCTACTCCTGTGTTCTCATGTTCAAGGCCATCTCCCCAGGATCCCGTCATGGTGTCCAACAACGACCTTCTATCTCTATACAGACGGTTACAGGAACATATGGATCGCCTGAACATGACCAACCAGATGCATGTGAGGGAACTGGAAGATTTCAAGAAAGCCAAGAAGCCGGCGGAAGAATTCACACCACTAGTCCCGAGATCTCTGGATTTCACTACTCCAGGATCTTCATGATTAGTGCGTCCAGCGTTGACCATGGCATACAACTCTGGATCCTCATCTTTCCAGCATTCGGGGTCTGCGGGATTGCACTTATTTGGATCCCAAGGATACTTGTATGCATCCTCTGCTGGGCCTCTTCAACATGTAGGATCCTCAGGATTGTCACGGCTGGGAGGACCCTCCGGATTTTTTCAACAGTCCGGATCCTCAGGATTGTTCCATCAGACGGGGTCCTCAGGTCCTTATCAGCAAGCGGTATCCTCTGGATTTTCGCAAGGGTCTGGATCCTCAGGATTGTTCCATCAGGCGGGATCTACAGGTCCTTATCAGCAGGAGGCATCCTCGGGATTAACTCAAGCTCTACAGCTCACAGGATCCTCTGATGCATACCATGGAGACTTTATCCCGATGCAGGCTAACGCTCCGACTGCTCTGTGTTACCATCTTTGGAAATACTACGTTTGGGAATACGAGCTACAATGCCCAGTCTGTTCCTCAGAATATTAATCTGGGTAACTCTTTCAATACAATTCCATTTAATGCTAATCAAGGATTTTTGCAGGATACATGCATAAGTTCAAGTTTAGCCTGAGAATTACAGAAGCTTAAAGACATGATATCAAATGTCCCCGGCATAATCCGTCTCATAGCTGAAGTTCCCACTGCTAGTCACAGGATATCCGGATTTGTGCCATCAATTAGCGACGTACAGATCCCAAAATGGTTTCAAACACCAAATATGAAACTATACGATGGTTCAACGGATCCTGAGGAATACGTCACCCAGTATAGAGAGCGTTTGGATATCAACCCAATCCCTATGGAAATCAAGGAAGCATGTCTTTGAAAAGGGTTTGGGTCTACCTTGACTGGAGCAGCACTGAAATGGCTACTGAGTATCCCTCCTAACACTATCACTTCTTTTTCTCATTTAGTTAACATGTTTAATAACCAGTTTTCTTGTAATAGAACTTTTAAGAAAATGACAGGTGATCTTTATAGGGTTACCCAGAATCCTGGGGAATCCTTGAGAGATTTTATTACCAGGTTTACTAAGGAATCGCTGGAGATTGCAAATCTAAACCCAGCTTCAGCAGTGGAAGCTCTTAAGTTTGGGTTAGAAAAAGGCTCCTCTTTCTATGATGATCTTGTTATGACTCCATGCAAGTCATTAGATGAAGCAAGAAGCAGAGCTCTGAGGTTTATCAGGCTAGAAGACAAGAAGAAAAACTTTAAAAAGATCGATATCCCGAAGTATGATCAGACGAACAGGAAAGCCGAATCCCCGGGAAAATCATGTCGATCAAAACCTTATTAAAAGCCTGATAACCCCAGGATTAATGTAGTAGATGATGAAGACTATCCTAAGGTCTCTGAATATTGTTTTTCTGTTGATATTGGTGGACTAATGTGTCCCATGCAGGATTTAGGTGAGAAAGCCAGGTGGCCACGGAAAATGGAAAAACAAGGAGCCTTGAAAGACAAATCAAAATGGTGTGCCTTACACGAAGACTTTGGGCACTTGACTGATGATTGCATCGCACTCAGAAGAGAGATCAGCTATCTTCTTTGCAAGGGGCACTTGAAAGAGCTGCTTGGAAAGAAGAAGGGAGAGAGCAGGATCCCGAGAAAGTTCCTGAAAAGTCGACCCCTCCACCAACGGATGCAAAAACAATCATGTTCATATCCGGAGGATCTGACATCTGTGGAACCTCTTATTCTGTTGCAAAGAGAAATGCTGACCAAAGAAAGCTAGAGGTGGCTGAAAGACAAACAAAGACATCCGTTCTCACTCAAGAGAGGATAATATCCTTCGATGAAAGCAATAGAGTCGATGTTCAGGATCCTCACCATGATAGTTTGGTAATAACTTTATATGTGGCTAACCAGTATGTACGCAGGATCCTCATAGATGACGGAAGCTCTGTCAACATTATTTAATTAGACGTGCTGAAAAAGATGAATATTCCTGAAGATGAGATCGTTCCTAGTTCCTTAGTATTGGTTGGATTCAGTGGAGAGACTAAGAACACGATTGGGGAGATTAAGCTCCCGATATATGTCGAAGGGGTAAATAAAATGCAAAAATTTTGTGTTATTGACTATTTGTCTTGTTGCAATATTATATTTGGCAGGCCCTGGATACATGACATGAAAGCGGTACCCTCCACCTATCACCAACGCGTGAAACTTCCAAGTCCGTGGGGAGTTATCAAAATCATCAGTGACCAACAAGACGCAAAGAATTGCTACACCTCTTCCATGAAGTGTACTGCCAAACCCCAGCAGGCGTAGCAATTACAGAAGCCAGCACGAGACATAATGGAGGCTAGGGAAAAATAAATTAAAGAAGTACCACTTTATCCCGAGGATCCTGAGGTCAAAGTGCTGATAGGAACGAATATTCCTGAGGATATTGAATCAAATCTGCTCGGTTTCCCCAAGACGAGGCTGTCAACATTTGCATGGAAACATGAATATATGACAGGTATTTCCAAAAATATTATAACACATAAACTTGGAATTGATAGTTCTTTTAGGCCAATCCATCAAAAGAGAATAAAGTTTGCACCTGAAAGAAACATAATCATTCAAGAGGAAGTAGAAAGACTCTTGAAGGCAAATATGATTTGGGAAGTTCAATATCCCCGATGGTTAGCAAATGTGGTGGTTGTACAGAAAAAGAATGGCAAATGGAGAGTTTGTGTAGATTTCGCATACTTGAATAAGGCATGTCCTAAAGATCCATTCCCTCTACCACACATCGATTCGATGGTAGACGCTACAGCCAGCCACGAGATGCTGACATTTATGGACACATCCTCAGGATTTCAGCAAATCCAGATGGAACCCTCAGATCAAGAAGATACAGCCTTCATGACTCCCAAGGTATTTATTGTTATATTGTTATGCCCTTTGGACTTAGAAATGCAGGTGCGACCTATCAGAGGTTAGTTAACATGATGTTCAAAGAGCAACTGGGGGACACGATGGAGGTCTACATTGATGATATGGTGGTGAAGTCCAAGAAAGCTGAGGATCACCTCCAAGATCTCAAGACAGCATTTGATATTCTCGACAAATACAACATGAAGCTGAATCCGTCAAAATGCCATTTCAGAGTAAAGGCTGGCAAATTTTTGGGATACATGGTCACCAAAAGGGGGATTGAGGCGAGTCCGGAGCAGATACAAGCTATCCTGAATCTGAAATCCCCTGCATTAGTCAAGGATGTTCAAAGGCTAACTGGCAAGATAGCGACGCTCAACAGATTCACATCCAAATCCTTAGAAAAGAGTAAAGAATTTTATGATATCCTGAGGAAAAACAAAAGGTTCGAATGGACCAGTAAGCATGAGGAAGCCTTAGCATCCTTAAAAGCTTATCTTTCTTCTGCTCCTCTACTGGTAAAACCCGAGGAAGGTGAATTTATATCTCTATATCTAGCTGTATCAAATAATGCTGTAAGTGCAGTTTTGGCTAAGGATCTCGAAGGTCAACAACATCCTATATATTATGTAAGTAAAAGTCTTTTGGATGCTGAAACCCGGTATTCTTATCTTGAGAAATTAATTTTAGCACTTATTGGCATCTACTAAACTTAGACACTATTTTGAAACTCACCCCATATGTGTTAAAACTAATTATCCTATTAAGTCTGTTTTGAGAAAACCATAAATGTTAGGTAGAATGGCAAAATGGGCTGTGAAGCTAAGTGCATATGATATAACATATGAACCTAGGACTGCCATCAAATCCCAGGCATTAGCAAACTTTGTGGCTGATTTCACCAGTGAACTTAAAGAAAACGCAGACTTGGAAGTCCAACAACTTGAAGAAACCAAAGATAAGTGGACTCTATACACTGATGGTGCTTCAAATGTTAGAGGAACATGTCTCGGGATTCTGCTGAAATCGCCACAGGGGGACATTATACCTCAGTCCATATCCTGCGGATTTCACGCCGCAAATAATGAGGCAGAATATGAAGCTTTGATAGAAGGATTACAACTAGCAATCGACATGAAAATCAGGTTTATTCAAGTACATGTTGATTCATTATTATTAACTAATCATTTTAATGGTTCATACACTATTATAGAAGAAAAACTAATGAAATATCTAAAGCTAGTCAAGAAGCTAGCAAAGTGTTTCGAAATGTTTGATATTTCACAGGTACCTAGAGAAGAGAATGTTGAAGCAGACGCCCTAGCATATTTAGCTTCATCCTTCTAGATACCGGAAGGTGTCAAGATTCCTATCATATATATCCTGAGCCCAGCAATAGGAGAGCAAGGTTTCAATGAAATATCAGAAGATGATGAAGATTTTGGAGTCAAAAATCCTGAGGATAAAGAAGATTCTTGGATTATCCCAATCAGGAGATATATTCAGGATGGAGTTATCCCAAAGGATGAAAACCCAAGAGCTTTTCGCACAAAGGGAATCCCATATACTATAATGAATGATATATTATACAGAAAATCTCTTGAAGGATCATATCTTAGGTGCTTGGAGAAGGCAGAAGCTCAAGAAGTTCTTCAGGATATCCATGAATCACACTGGGGGCAGAGCACTATTCTCCAAAATCCTGAGGATGGGATACTTCTGGCCGACGATGAAGAGGGATGTATGAATTATTCTCAGAAATGTGATGCATGCCAGAGACATAGCAACATTTTGCACCAGCCAGCAGAACCATTATATCCTGTTATATCCCATTGGCCTTTCATGAGTTGGGGAATGGATATTGTGGGAAACTACCAAGAGCTCCAGGAGGAAAAGTCTTTATGCTGGCTATGACAGATTATTTCTCGAAATGGATCGAAGCAGAAGCTTTTGTTCAAGTCAGAGAAAAAGAAGTTATCTCATTCATCAAACGCAATATCCTGACAAGATTTGGGATCCCGATAGAGATAGTGTGTGACAATGGCTCACAATTTATCGTCAAGAGAACAACTAACTTCTATGCCAGTTGGGGAATCACGATGATCACGTCAACACCTGTCCATCCTTAGGCTAATGGACAGGCCGAATCAAGCAAAAAAATCATTATCAATAACCTAAAGAAAAAGTTGGGGTCTAAGAAAGGAAAGTGGGCCGAGGAACTACCTTTTGTTCTTTGGGCGGATAGAACCACTTCAAAGAATGCTACTGGTCAGACTCCTTTCTCATTAGTATTTGGAGCTGAAGCAGTTATCCCAACAGAGATGGATATCCCTACTGCTAGAGTCAGTCATCAAAATCCCGAACATAATACTCAAAGTCTACTTGAAGATCTAGATGCTGTAGAAGAACTCCGGGATTTGGCAAAGATCAGAATGGCATCTTATCAAAAGAAGATAGCAAAGTCTTACAACAAGAATATCAGAGTTCGAAGGTTTCAAGAAGGGGATCTGGTTCTCCGAAAGGCTTTTCAAAATACTACCAATCCTACGGATGGAAAGCTTGCACCAAAGTGGGAAGGTCCTTACTTGATCGACATATAAATTGTCAACTTTAGATGGTGACTTGCTACCAAGGGCTTGGAATGCTATACACCTCAAGAAATATTTCATGTAAGACTTCTATCCCGAGGATAACTGTTGTATTAAACAGCTAAGGTATGTATTCGAATTTATATTTCTATTCATTTTCAATATTATTATTCTTCAATCAAGATACTGACTTAAGCATCGGAGGGGTGTTATCAAGGCTAACACCCACCCCTCACTTAGAGTTGACTGTTTTGTAGCCTGAAGATATGAGATATTCTCACATGGAATGAAGTTAATTTGGGCCTTATCGCCAGTTAATTTGGGCCTTTGTCGCCTGTTTCTTTGTGCCTTGTCGCCAGTTAAGGTATTATTCAATGCCTTCTAAGGTTTAAGGGGTTTTCACCTCTTCTTAAGATCGCCTGTAGCGCACGTTTATTCAACCATAGCTCGAGAAGCGGGGCCAGGACATGAAATATAGTGACTTGTTACCTCGTTATCCTCGGCTATTGGTTTGAATCTCAAGTTAATGGTAGACGTACCATTCTTAAGGTTTAAGGGGTTTTCACCCCTTTTAAGGGCCTTGTCGCCAGTTTATTCCTAAGGTTTAAGGGGTTTTCACCTCTTCTAAGGGCCTTGTCGCCAGTTTATTTAGACCTTGTCGCCAGTTTAATTAGGCCTTGTCACCAGATTGTTGAGGCCTTGTCGCCAGAATTTCTGAAATTATTTTCAGGATAATGTTGATATTGCAAGTTTATCTGTATATCCCCAGAATCGAAGGTACATCCTGAAAAATTATCTTATTACAAGGATAAAATGGTCTAGACATTATCAAGGTTAATTGATATATGATTCCGGTATGATTTCCTATTTGTGAACATTCTATATTTCATATTACTTGTCTTATTTACAAGATGAATTTTATGACTTCGTATTGGTTTATTGAGTTAAACTTAAGTGATTATTAAAGAATTTCATTCCTAGTAAATACAAGACCATTTCCCACATCCATCCCTACTTAAGCGATGGTGGCACCAGACATCTGCTGCAGCTTTGGTTTTTTTGTTGGTTCCTTTATCCAAAACTCAGGTTTTACTCCATAAACACCTTGTTTAACCCTTCAAACCTTGTCCCATAAATACAAGACCATTTCCCACATCCATCCCTACTAGTATTTTATTTTCGCACTCAAATTTCAAGATTTTTTAAGCTTGTTTTTCTTTGTTCTTGGCAGTTTGACTTTCAAAAGTCAAACTGACCAAGTTTTGCATTTTTATTAGCTTACTTAGTCTTAATTAATATTTGAAGCTTATAGCACAACATATATATAATATACATCCCTTGTTACCATTTGTGGTTACTTTTTCGGCCTCGGTCGGTTAGGTATCGAGCCTCGTAAGGCAAGGCTACATATATATGTATATATATATATGTATATATATATATATGTATATATATATGTATATATATATGTTTGGGCCCAAATTTTATAGTCGGATCTGTGGTCAGCTCAGGATCCTAAATGTGCTCAGGATCCCGAATATGTTTAGGATTCTCGAATAAGTTTAGTATCCTGAGTATTAATGCTAATAAATAGATATTTCTCTCTTGGCGTTGATTTACAATTGCAGATATTCATTGTTGATTTAGTCCATGCGAAATACACTGTTGGTGGTTGAAGAAAACGTGTCGGATGAGCTATAACAGTCAGGAGTAAGGGCCAAGTAATGGTTAATGGTCAAATATTGAATGTATGCTGAAATCTCGCACTTATAGTTAATATTAGCACGTGGGATGAACGTGGATAGACTCAAAGAAGAGTGCTCTAGCGGCTATATTGGAAGACTCTTTCAGTTCCGAGATACTCAGAGAGTTAGTTAGGGATTTGACCTATCCTGCCGATACAAGTATTATGAGAATTATACTTCGGGATATCCAACTGTCCTTTATTGTTCTATTTGTGTTGCAGATATAATCACGTGTTTAATGTGCTCCTAAGAACGTGGGTTTGCAACGGTTATTCATAAGGCTTCGTCAATTTGAACGTGGGAGGCAAGGGATAAGTGGAAGACTTAGTCTAGGGTTTATCCCGGATTTTTCGTAAATTCTGTTGTAACTTTTTGTTATATTAACAAGCTGATAAGATCATTAGAACACACATTCACTTTCTTAGCTACTAGCATTCACTGTAACACATAGTTTACGATCACTTATCAGCTCCACCACTTGTAACCACTTTTTTTATCATTAATAAAATTGACGGTGATAGTTTTCACCATTCGGGGTTTTTTGTGCCGGAGATTATCACAATCATGGGCTTTTTCCCTCGTAATCAAATCATTGTGTTCACTTATTTTTCATTCAAGCACTCTACCTCACGTACTAATTTAATCAAAAGTTATCTTGTTAATTTTTGACCGAACCAATGTATATATATATATACACAAAAGGATAGTAAACATGAGTATAGTAAATATGAGTATGAGCACGAAAGCTTTTTTATATATTAAACAAAATGAATAGAAAATTGCACACAAAATTCTCTTAAAACAAATTAAGTTCAAGCTTAAATTTACAATAAGCAGACCTCAATTTAAGAATAAAAGGATCAAATACCTCCACATTCAATCACTCACTAAGGTCTAGCACCACCATCATCACCCAAACTAGTGACTGTTTCCAATCTTATCTCCTCTAACTGCTAAACATTACCATAAGCATTAGTTCCCACCGCCTCGAACTACAAAACAGCTAAGTGGTGTTCAAAAGTTCATTAAAAAGTACAGAACCTTCAAATATTGTTAGCATCTGGGCATTCATGTGGTTCGCCGTTCTTTAGCAAGCTAAAATCGTACGGCATCATGTTCATCCACTATATGACAAAAAAATAATAATAAGTTATTAAACACAAACATAAAACTCGCAACGTATAAAAAGGTTAAAGACTACATTCTAAATAAATAGCAAAAAAAGTAAGTTTGTAAGCGAACCAAACTAACATGAACATATCATGTTCATGTTAGTTCTTTTAACATTAACCGAGCAACAGGGTCGTAATAAAATGGGCGTGTTCTGTTAACACGTGAACTATCAAACAGAAAAACCACAACAATCCACTAAATCAACGAAGAATAAGCAACAAATTAAGAACGCAAAACCATCAGCCAGCAACATCGCCAAAGGCAGACGAAAATGGCATGGTTCATATATTAAATGATAAGGTACAACCATAACTGCAAAACATATCAAGCAAATAAGCACGGATTAAAGTATCAGTGAAAGCGCATGTATGTCAAATTGGCGACCGGAACACCCAAGCCAATCACCATCGCCACCTAGGATGAAGCAAAAAAAAATGCAATCCAAAGAAAATTTTGGATACTCGTAAATGCAAGTGACCCGAATTTGAATTAAAGTTCAACTCAAAACTGAACCGTTAACAACTAAAAAGTAGAATCTGACCTGCTAGCGGTGTCGTTTGACTAATCAGCTGCTTTTTGTTTCATTAAAAGAAAAAGTAACGCCTTTGAACTATTAGCAAAATCAGTGTGTCCAGCCCGTGCTTGTATCCGTAATTTTGGAAAGCCTTGGAACAGTCGAACCAGTTCACAACCACATTCAGAAAGCGAATAATAAAAAAAATAAATGAATGAAGTTGAAAAGAATGTGGCTGCACACGATAGAAGTCAATTAAGCACGAAAGGAATGAAACACATTGTGTGAGAAACAATATGTGAAAGTCGTTACCCAAGCAACCTATTTGGCTTGGAGCAGTACATTAGATCGTCATGGATGCAAGATTAGGGATGCAACTGGAGAAAGTCACAGCTGCCATTCTCGATTTTGCCACGCCAAGAGTCAATATGGACCCAACTCATCACAGCCTGTAGGTCTTCTAAATGTTTCCATCACTGCAATCATATAGCTCACCAAAAGTAAGAGAGCTATCGGTGGAAATTGTAGATAGATAGCGAACATTCTAAAAATGATTTTTGCAGTCATGCCTTAATTTGTAAACCTCTATGTTTTGTGGTTTGGTAATGTTGGTCATTCTGTCAGTTTAACAAAATTTTTATGGCATGCTATTTGCTAAAAGTGATCTGCATTATTTGTTCATTGCTCCCATTTCATAGCCAAATAAGTCACATAAAATAAGTCATAGTTGTACTACATCACCCCAAAAAACAAATATAATGAAAGCTAACAGATCGAAAACCACTATTACAAAACGGATTGATTCCTAAAAAGCCCCAAATCAAGCAAGAAATTAATCACCATTTTTTCTGATGGACCACCGTCACCTTGAAATCCGGTAACACCTGCCGGTCGCCGTCGTTGCTCAGGTCACATCCAACAACCATGACACCACCGTCACCTAGGGTTCCGAAATGGAACCTGTAACGATTCCGGCAAATTCAGGTATACCCTAGCCGGTATATACTATTTATGTGTTATTTAATATGGAATATATGAATTATAATGAATTTATACGAGTATGAATGATTCACAGTACGAATTATACTCGATCATACGGCTAATCGTATTGGAATTACGATTAACCGATGAAAGGTTATTGAAACCCGAACGAATCGGGGATTACGTTATAGATGAAATATATGATGTTTAGTAATGTTCACGAAGCAATAAAGCTTCGGGATAAGTGAATTATAGCACGGAAAAAGAATTTCGATTTAATGGTACTTCGGTACGTTAAACGAAACCTTTAATACCAAACCAAGCAAGAGATGATCAATCAAGCTGAAAAAGATGTGCAGTTATTAATAATATGATGTTTTAAGTCAATAAATGTCATGGTTTAAGTTTTTAAAGTTTTTAAATCGGTTTTATATAAATTTCATTTTTAAGCCGAAAAACGACCGTTTTGGCCTCGTTTTAAGCCGAATTAAACCTTTAACCGAAAAACAAACTGAACCAGATTATCCACAACGTTATCCGGATTACACAATCCGAATGTGTGGCCAAGATTGAAGGTGTGGGCCCCACCCCACACCCTTTATGCTTCCGATCGGATGAGGTAACATCCTCATCCCATTCATTTTTCTTTTTCTAACATCCCAACTCCACAATTCTCTCAACCCTTCATACATTCATTCTAAATCCTTGATCTTTAACCCGAAGTCACAAGGTAAAAACATGATATAAGGGTTGAATCTTGGTTTTTAATTCCATAATCTTGAGAAAATGAGGTTTCAAGTAAGAAATGGGTGAAAACCCGAGATGAAACCGATTCTTGCATGATCAAGTGATGTATACAAGTTATACAAGGGATCTTGGTCCAAGAAAGGAGTTAAAAGAGTCAAAAACGAATTTTTACGGTTAAAATCATGGTTTTGATGTCTTAACCGAAACCATGAAAGAAATGGCTTGATTGTGGGTGTAACTTGCTTGGTGTGGTGTTATTGTGCTTGTAGGTGTTGTATCTAGTTGTTAGTAAAGGCTTGAAAGCGAAATCTTTGCGATTTGAAGCTAGAAACACAAGGTAGTTCGGTTTTTGTATGAGATTTATATTTTGGACAGATTGTGGTGTGTTTAGAGTTGGGTCATGAAATTTCACAGAGATGATCTACACATTAAAATATGAGATCTGTGAAAATTTGGTAATTTTTGGACAAAGGATGAATATTTGGTGAATTTAATGCTCGGTTTTGGTTAAAAATGATGAAAAATAGTAAACATCATGAAAAATTCTGGAAAATTCCAGATAAGCTTTTTATAACATATAAAAGTCACACACAAAATTTCAGATCCGTTGGAAAAGTCTAAGTAGGCTTTTCGGTAAAAAGAGTTCTAGGGTTTTCTAGCTCGGTTTTGGTGAAAATGGCATGAAAAATGAGATTTTGGTTCTGGAAAATTACATGGAACTATGTGGATGGCAGGGGTCATCCCAGAAAAATTTGGGATTTTTCTAAGGTCGTTTGGTATTTTCGATATATTTGGTGTTTAAATGACGTTTAAAAATAGATAAATAAATGTTAAATATAAAAATTAATTCTGGAAATATTTTTATAAAATTCCTTACTGTCAAAAAGTGA
This sequence comes from Bidens hawaiensis, assembly GCF_021521415.1. Taxonomy (NCBI): domain Eukaryota; kingdom Viridiplantae; phylum Streptophyta; class Magnoliopsida; order Asterales; family Asteraceae; genus Bidens; species Bidens hawaiensis. The sequence continues at coordinate 339,251 of NW_027491876.1, read as the reverse complement.
TTTTTGCAAAATTTCAAGATCCGAGACTAAACGGATAATTATTTGTGCTAAAAAGAACATAAAAACAAACTTTTAAAGCTTAAAACGCGTAAACCGGCAAAGTTCGCCTAAGCGAGCTGACTGGTGTATAAAAACCTTAAAAATGAACCATTTTCATGAAACTAAGTTAATCAAGTAAAAATAAATCATCCGAAAATAATTCGGATGATTTGGGTATTTTTATCCGAAATAACAGTTTCCGGCACCCTAAAGACGGAAACGGGTCCCGCGGCCAAACGGGGCGTCTAAACCGAGCTCTAAATTCACGGTTTTAACTAAAATATCAGTCAAACACTATTTTCGGGTCGTGTGTGACCAAACTCATTTTTGAAACATAAAAACGGATAACCGTGCTAGGCACGCAAAACGGGGAAAACATAATAATAATAAATTTTTACGGATAAACTCTAAGAGATATCACAATCTGAGTCCTGAGAAGTGTCCATGGGTTAACATTGTCCCCGGATCGAGTACAGTACTGGGTTAACAGTGTCCCCAGATGTACCGGTTGACACGGATTTAATTTATGGAAATTGTATAGTAACGACTTAGGTATCATATTACAGATTCAGGCTCATAGCTGTTCACTGTACTACATACTGACTCACGAGAAGGTGAGTTTCACGAGCCCCTTTTTACTGAACTGTTTTAAATATTTTCCCGAGGCGGAAAGCATGTTTCTATCAAAATGTTTAAGTACATGCTGATCGCATGGAAATGAATGTATTTATATAATGTTTATTGTACGGGAATCGTACGGTAATGTATTAAGATGGTAATTTTCTGAGTTGCTAACAGTGTAAGGCCCGAAACAGTGTTCTGGGTTAACAGTGTCCCCAGAGGTTATTAAATGGGTTTCTGGGTTAACAGTATCCCCAGAGGGTATTAAATGTGTTTCTGGGTTAACAGTGTCCCCAGAGGTTATTGGATGTGTCTCTGGGTTAACAGAGGTTTCACTTGTAGGCTTAGCATAATTACATCGATATTATATGATTATTATAATGATTTGTCATCGTTTACTTAAATTAGTGAAACTCACCAACTACTCGTAGTTGACCCGTTTTCTTTACATGCTTTCTAGGTACACCCAAATTGGAATGAGTGATACGTGCTTGATGATGTGTGCTATTTTGTGGAAGCTTAAGGATCTTTATTTTGTATTAAATATGCTAATGTACTATCGGTAAAACTTATGTGTTAACGCCTAGATGATAACGAAACTCGGAACAATGTATTGAGATGTAAATTAATGTAGTGGTGTTTTCTTTATAAGCAATGCTGTTGATATCAGATGCGTCTGTTGCATCCCGTTTACGTTTCCGCTGCGGTTACGGGGTGTTACAGAACTTGGTATCAGAGCCATTGGTTATAAAGAATTAGGATGTCTTTAAAAAGATACCTAAAATATAACCAGTAGCTCAAGTATTATAGGATCTGAATATCAACTAATAATTTATAGTGACGAGATCTGGATGAAGTTGGATGGACAAGTGAGTTATTATGGTCCGGAACATAATAACAGTCTTGTCTGCACGAGGGAATTCAGGGGAAGTCACGGGGGACTTTAATAGGTAAAATTGGCAACATATGTGTAAATATATGATAATATTGTTATGTGGTAAAGTTGTATAAGTAAGTGTATATTAATTTGATTATGGTTTACACTATGGAAAGAACTATATGTTTGATTAACTTGTGTGCAGGAAAGAATGTCGAGAACTCATAGTTTATCGGTGGAGGAGGACCCGGAGGAAGTCAGCTCCGGGAACTCTGGGAGTCTACGCATATCATCCAGCTCTGAGCCTAGCGAGGCTAGTCGTAGGAGCTCTAGCCAGTCCTCCCCAGTCAGGATTGTCAGATCCCCCACCCCACCCGCACCACAGGCCACCCCTATCCCTCCCGGATTCGGATCCCGCCTCACGGCGCGGATCAGTGTCCCGCATGTCCCACCTACCTCTCCCCCACCCAGACCTGCTACCCGCAGGGGCGAGCCCTCCCGCTCCCAGCCCGAACCTGTGACTCCACCTGTGTGGGGTCTCCCTAGGCAGGAAAGGGACGCGGCGGCATGGCTACGAGTGCTCACCGAGCAGGTGAATGAGCACTCCGCCGCCTTGACAGTGGGAGTGCAGAGGCGGATGTATCTAGGGGACTGCATTCTGGACCACCAGTATGCGATTGCGCAGCTAAGGAGGGAGTGCTCATACTCCCAATTGATGATTGATCGGTTAGAGGCGCGGGTCCGGGGTGTGTTGGCAGTGATGGTGGTGTTGGTGGCAGTGATGGTGTGGTGGGTATACCACCGTGTTTAGTGATGTTAGGATGGTAGAAGTCATGGACCGCTTTTTGATACTCTGTGTAAGCAGTTAGTGGTGATGCTAACATAGAGTGAATCTTGGGTAGTTATAATACAACCACTGGCCCTTAGGGGGTCTCTTTCGGGGTATATTATTATAGATACTTTTGGGTATCATTCAAGCACTGACCCATTGCGGGTTATGTCGAGATGATGCCGACATAAGCCCTATGTATGAAAACTTAACCTATGTAATGATGACAGGAAAGTATGTGAACTGATGTTGATGTAATATGTACTGATGTTTATTAATGAATGGAATGTGGGTTGTGTGTTATGATTGGAACTTGTATTAATTATATGTATTTTCTTGATGTTGTGTAGAATGGCACCAAAACGATCAGCTCAAATGTCAGAAGTAGATGTGAGCCGTTTGATTGCTCAACAGCTAGAGGCGGCGATACCGGATATAGTATCGCGCATCGCCGCCAGTATTAACAATTCGACCAATCCAACCCCTCCGAGCAATCAAACGACCACTAATAATGACGGGGAACAAAATGCTAATCCTCCACAGAATGATAACCCGATTCCGGGAAATGACGCACCGCCTAGGGTGGTCGTTACAGACAGTAATGGCCCTATACCAACTGTAGAAACGAACCGCACTGGACCGATTCCTGCATCCAGGGGTTGTTCAATCAAAGACTTTATGTTGTGCAAGCCCCTAGAGTTTAGCGGGTCTGAAGGACCAAATGGGTTGGTTAAGTGGATCGAGAAAATAGAATCAGTTGTGAACATCAGCAACTTCCCCGAGGATTGTGTTGTTAAGTATGCTACCTGCACATTCACGGACCATGCCTTGACATGGTGGAACACGATAGTGCAGACTCGCGGTCAGGCGGCGACAAACCGCATGACCTGGACAGAGCTCAAGGCTCTTGTACTGGGACATTTCTGCCCGAAAAATGAATTGCAGAAATTAGAAAACGAATTGTGGAACCTGGAGATGCAGGGGGCAGACCACTTGGGTTATACAAACCGGTTTAATGAGTTGTCGCGATTGGTACCATGGTTGGTCACCCCAGAGTAGAAGAGGGTTGAGCGTTATATTTGGGGGCTAACTCCAGTTGTAAGGAGTATAGTCAATTCTAGGGAACACCAGACGTATGAGGGTGTGGTGACGCAAGCTGGTATCGTCACCTACGATTTCGTGAGGAGTGGGTCACTGAAGGTGGCAGGAGAGTCTGCTGGGGTAAAACGGGGTACGTATGACCATAGGATCCAGGAGAAGTAGCAAGGTAAACGTGCTAGGCCCGCTGCCCAGAACTACGCCATGACTAGTTCGGGCGGAAGGCAGGGACCGCAGACAAGGACGTTTCCTAGGTGTGGGAAATGCGGTAACCAGCATGGTGGGGAGTGCAGGGGGGTAGTGTGCCATCGGTGTGGCAGGGAAGGGCACTACGCACCGAGATGTAGGACAGACCTGAACAATCTAAACCGACAACCTCAACCTATCCGTGCGCAACCAGTTAGGACCCAACCAGCCCGACAACAAAACCCACAAGGAAATCAAGTGATGACCACCAGCCGTGCTTGCTTTGAATGCGGCAGCACAGATCACTTCAAGAGAAACTGTCCGAAACTGAACCAGGGAGGAAATGGGCGGCAAACCGCGGGTCAGGCATCATCGTCCAACCCGGCAAGAGGCCGAGCATTCGTGATGGGGGCGAGCGAGGCACGCCAAGACCCCAGCGTAGTGACAGGTACCTTCCTCGTCTCTGATCATTACGCTTCTGTATTATTTGATACGGGCGCCGATAGAAGTTTTGTCTCCGTTAAGTTCCTATCGATAGCAAACCTTCCAATTGGTGAAACCATAGAACCTTATACCGTAGAAGTCGCTAACGGTAAAACCATGATAGTTAATCGAATAGTTCGGAATTGCCCTTTTATTCTGAACGATCAATCCCTTCCGATTGACTTGTTACCGGTAGAATTAGGTAGTTTTGACGTGATAGTAGGAATGGATTGGTTAGCACGTAACAAAGTAGAAATAAACTGTGAAAAGAAAATCGTCAAGATCCGGGTGTCGGATGACGAAGAGGTATTAGTGCAAGGAGAAAAGTTAGGCACCATGATACCGTTTATATCCCACCTCAAGGTGTTAAAATATATACGCCAGGGATGCGTGGCGTATCTAGCAAGCTTGACGGCCACTGATTCTGAGGAGAAACGGGTGGATGATATTCCAGTGGTACGCGAATTTCCACAAGTTTTCCCAGAAGAACTTCCTGGATTACCGCCAACCCGCCAGGTCGAATTCAGAATCGATTTATTACCTCAAGCTGGCCCTGTTGCTAAGGCGCCCTACCGACTTGCACCATCCGAGATGCAAGAATTATCCAACCAGTTGCAAGAATTGTTGGATAAAGGATTTATACGTCCCAGTTATTCCCCGTGGGGTGCACCTGTACTATTCGTGAAAAAGAAGGACGGGAGCCTTAGAATGTGCATCGATTACAGGGAATTGAACAAGTTAACAATCAAAAATAGGTACCCTCTTTCCCGAATTGATGACCTGTTCGACCAACTACAAGGTGCGAGCTACTTCTCAAAAAAATTGATCTTAGATCGGGATACCATCAGGTTAGAATTCAAGAGGAGGATATCCCAAAAACCGCATTCCGGACTCGCTACGGCCATTACGAGTTTTTAGTTATGCCTTTTGGGCTAACAAATGCGCCAGCAGTGTTCATGGATCTCATGAATCGAGTCTGTAAACCCTACCTCGACAAATTCGTCATCGTGTTCATTGACGATATTTTGATCTACTCGAAGAGTAAAGAAGAGCACGAGCAACACTTAAGATTAATCTTAGAGCTTCTAAATCAGGAGAAGTTGTATGCAAAATTCTCCAAGTGTAACTTCTGGTTACAAGAGGTGCAATTCCTCGGTCACGTTATAAACCATCAAGGAATACACGTTGATCCGAGTAAGGTTGAAGCAATTAAGAATTGGCAAGCGCCTAAATCTCCAAAGGAAATCCGCCAATTCTTAGGCTTAGCTGGATACTATCGTCGATTTATAGAGAACTTTTCCAGCATCGCCCAACCTTTAACCCTCCTGACCCAAAAGGATCGAAAGTATGAATGGGGAGAAGAACAGGAAACGGCGTTTCAAACGCTAAAACAAAGATTGTGCCAAGCGCCAATCTTAAGTCTCCCCGACGGAGACGATGGTTTTGTCGTGTATTATGATGCATCCCGGAGAGGGTTAGGATGCGTGTTGATGCAAAATAATAAGGTTATAGCCTATGCTTCTCGACAGTTAAAAGTACACGAGAAAAACTACACTACTCATGACTTAGAACTGGGAGCAGTTATCTTCGCACTTAAAATCTGGAGACATTATCTCTACGGTACAAAGTGCACCATCTTCACCGACCATAAAAGTTTGCAACACATACTCGATCAGAAAGAACTGAATATGAGACAATGAAGACGGGTCGAGTTGTTAAGCGACTATGACTGTGACATCCGTTATCACCCCGGCAAGGCTAACGTCGTAGCCGATGCCTTGAGTAGGAAGGATCGAGTTAAGCCATTGCGTGTGCGAGCGCTGGGGATGATAGTCCAGTCGAACCTTTCGGATCTGATTCGAGTCGCTCAACGTGAGGCGTTGAAAGAGGAACATAAGGAAAAAGAGGGACTTTACGGCAATGAGAAGAATTTCGAACAGCGCGAGGAAGAAATTCTCTATTTCAAAAACCGGGTTTGGGTCCCGACCCTCCATGACCTTCGTGAATTAATCATGGACGAAGCGCATAGATCGAAATATTCCATACATCCAGGATCGGATAAGATGTACAAGGATGTGAAGGAATACTACTGGTGGCCGGGTATGAAAAAGGATATAGCCACGTGCGTCGGTAAGTGTACGACTTGTGCGAGGGTTAAGGCGCCAGAAGCCCTCGGGAATGTTACAACAACCGGAAATTCCTGAATGGAAGTGGGAGCAGATCACGATGGATTTTGTGACACATCTCCCCAAGACGTCCCGAGGACATGATGCAATTTGGGTAATCGTGGATCGATTAACCAAATCGGCACATTTTATTCCGATTAGAAATAATTATAACACCGAGAGACTTGCGCAGATTTATATAAATGAAATTGTGTCTCGTCATGGGATACCCATCTCAATCATCTCCGATCGAGATAGCCATTTCACCTCCAATCTTTGGCAAGCTGTACAAGAAGCGCTAGGAACGCGTATTGATCTAAGCACAGCTTACCACCCTCAGACCGATGGTCAGTCTGAGAGGACCATTCAAACCCTGGAGGATTTGCTTCGTGCGTGCGTACTGGATTTTAAGGGAAATTGGGATCAACATCTCCCACTCATTGAATTTTCCTATAATAACAGTTACCATAGCAGTATAAAGGCAGCACCTTACGAAGCATTGTATGGACGGAAGTGCCGATCACCACTCTGCTGGACTGAAGTGGGCGACACACAGGTTATTAGATCAGATCTGGTCCAGGAAACGACCAGCAAAATCCTTGAAATCAAGAACAATCTGAAGGCCGCACGGGATCGGCAGAAGAGTTATGCCGATACCCGTAGAAAACCGTTATCATTTGAGAAAGGTGATAAAGTGTATTTGAAAGTATCACCTTGGAAAGGAGTAGTCAGATTTGGAAAGGCGGGGAAGTTAGCCCCTAGATACATTGGACCATTCGACATTACTGCAAAAATCGGTCCTGTAGCATACCGATTAGAACTGCCTGATGAACTGAGTGCAGTTCACAATGTGTTTCACGTGTCGAATTTGAAAAGGTGTCTGTCGGATGAGACATCGGTGTTACCACTAGAGGGTGTCCAATTAAACGATAAGCTTAATTTCGTAGAGGAACCCATAGAAATTGTAGACGGGAAAATCAAACAACTTAGACACAATAAAATTTCGTTGGTCAAAGTTAGATGGAATTCGGAACGAGGCCCAGAATATACTTGGGAACGGAAAGACGAATTTCGAAAGAAATACCCCTACCTGTTTCCTCAAAAGGAAGTAATCGACGCGTAAAATTTCGAGGACGAAATTTTTGTTACGGGGGGAGAATGTATCGATTCCGGCAAATTCAGGTATACCCTAGCCGGTATATACTATTTATGTGTTATTTAATATGGAATATATGAATTATAATGAATTTATACGAGTATGAATGATTCACAGTACGAATTATACTCGATCATACGGCTAATCGTATTGGAATTACGATTAACCGATGAACGGTTATTGAAACCCGAACGAATCGAGGATTACGTTATAGATGAAATATATGATGTTTAGTAATGTTTACGAAGCAATAAAGCTTCGGGATAAGTGAATTATAGCACGGAAAAAAATTTCGATTTAATGGTACGTCGGTACGTTAAACGAAACCTTTAATAGCAAACCAAGCAAGAGATGATCAATCAAGCCGAAAAAGATGTGCAGTTATTAATAATATGATGTTTTAAGTCAATAAATTTCATGGTTTAAGTTTTTAAAGTTTTTAAATCGGTTTTATATAAATTTCATTTTTAAGCCGAAAAACGACCGTTTTTGGCCTCGTTTTAAGCCGAATTAAACCTTTAACCGAAAAACGAACTGAACCAGATTATCCACAACGTTATCCGGATTACACAATCCGAATGTGTGGCCAAGATTGAAGGTGTGGGCCCCACCCCACACCCTTTATGCTTCCAATCGGATGAGGTAACATCCTCATCCCATTCATTTTTCTTTTTCTAACATCCCAACTCCACAATTCTCTCAACCCTTCATACATTCATCCTAAATCCTTGATCTTTAACCCGAAGTCACAAGGTAAAAACATGATATAAGGGTTGAATCTTTGTTTTTAATTCCATAATCTTGAGAAAATGAGGTTTCAAGTAAGAAATGGGTGAAAACCCGAGATGAAACCGATTCTTGCATGATCAAGTGATGTATACAAGTTATACAAGGGATCTTGGTCCAAGAAAGGAGTTAAAAGAGTTAAAAACGAATTTTTACGGTTAAAATCTTGGTTTTGATGTCTTAACCGAAACCATGAAAGAAATGGCTTGATTGTGGGTGTAACTTGCTTGGTGTGGTGTTATTGTGCTTGTAGGTGATGTATCTAGTTGTTAGCAAAGGCTTGAAAGCGAAATCTTTGCGATTTGAAGCAAGAAACACAAGGTAGTTCGGTTTTTGTATGAGATTTATATTTTGGACAGATTGTGGTGTGTTTAGAGTTGGGTCATGAAATTTCACAGAGATGATCTACACATGAAAATATGAGATCTGTGAAAATTTGGTAATTTTTGGACAAAGGATGAATATTTGGTGAATTTAATGCTCGGTTTTGGCTAAAAATGATGAAAAATAGTTAAACATCATGAAAAATTCTGGAAAATTCCAGATAAGCTTTTTATAACATATAAAAGTCACACACAAAATTTCAGATCTTTTGGTGAAGTCTAAGTAGGCTTTTCGGTAAAACGAGTTCTAGGGTTTTCTAGCTCGGTTTTGGTGAAAATGGCATGAAAAATGAGAATTTGGTTATGGAAAAATTACAGGGAACTATGTGAATAGCAGGGGTCATTCCAGAAAAATGTGGGATTTTTCTAAGGTCGTTTGGTATTTTCGATATATATGGTGTTTAAATGACGTTAAAAAATAGATAAATAAATGTTAAATATAAAAATTAATTCTGGAAATATTTTTATAAAATTCCTTACTGTCAAAAAGTGATTTGTGCAAAATTTCAAGATCCGAGACTAAACGGATAATTATTTGTGCTAAAAATAACATAAAAACAAACTTTTAAAGCTTAAAACGCGTAAACAGCCAAAGTTCGCCTAAGCAAGCTGACTGGTGTATAAAAACCTTAAAAATGAACCATTTTCATGAAACTAAGTTAATCAAGTAAAAATAAATCATCCGAAAATAATTCTGATGATTTGGGTATTTTTATCCGAAATAACAGTTTCCGGCACCCTAAAGACAGAAACGGGTCCCGCGGCCAAACGGGGCGTTTAAACCGAGCTCTAAATTCACGGTTTTAACTAAAATATCAGTCAAACACTATTTTCGGGTCGTGTGTGACCAAACTCATTTTTGAAACATAAAAACGGATAACCGTGCTAGGCACGCAAAACGGGGAAAACATAATAATAATAAATTTTTACGGATAAACTCTAAGAGATATCACAATCTGAGTCCTGAGAAGTGTCCTTAGGTTAACATTGTCCCCGGATCGAGTACAGTACTGGGTTAACAGTGTCCCCAGATGTACCGGTTGACACGGATTTAATTTATGGAAATTGTATAGTAATGACTTAGGTATCATATTACAGATTCAGGCTCATAGCTGTTCACTGTACTACATACTGACTCACGAGAAGGTGAGTTTCACGAGCCCCTTTTTACTGAACTGTTTTAAATATTTTCCCGGGGCGGAAAGCATGTTTCTATCAAAATGTTTAAGTACATGCTGATCGCATGGAAATGAATGTATTTATATAATGTTTATTGTACGGGAATCGTACGGTAATGTATTAAGATGGTAATTGTCTGAGTTGCTAACAGTGTAAGGCCCGAAACAGTGTTCTGGGTTAACAGTTTCCCCAGAGGTTATTAAATGGGTTTCTGGGTTAACAGTGTCCCCAGAGGGTATTAAATGTGTTTCTGGGTTAACAGTGTCCCCAGAGGTTATTGGATGTGTCTCTGGGTTAACAGAGGTTTCACTTGTAGGCTTAGCATAATTACATCGCTATTATATGATTATTATAATGATTTGTCATCGTTTACTTAAATTAGTGAAACTCACCAACTACTCGTAGTTGACCCGTTTTCTTTACATGCTTTCTAGGTACACCCAAATTGGAATGAGTGATACGTGCTTGATGATGTGTGCTATTTTGTAGAAGCTTAAGGATCTTTATTTTGTATTAAATATGCTAATGTACTATCGGTAAAACTTATGTGTTAACGCCTAGATGATAACGAAACTCGGAACAATGTATTGACATGTAAATTAATGTAGTGGTGTTTTCTTTATAAGCAATGCTGTTGATATCAGATGCGTCTGTTGCATCCCGTTTACGTTTCCGCTGCGGTTACGGGGTGTTACAGAACCCGGCAACAGCAGAAGCCGATCGTTGTCGTTGACACCGTCACTTAGGATCGACAGTCGTATATTGGGCGAATAGGTAGAGTGGTGGGGATACGATTGTACATATAAAAAAAAAGAGAGAGAGGGGTATCCAGCGGTGGATGAAACGTAAGCAAGTGAGAAGATAAAGTAACTCATCAAGAGTACCACGTGTATACTTAAGAAACACCAAAAACACAAAGATAAGGGTACAACATTACCTGCATAAGGTACAAACAGTATTGCTTAAGAATGTTGTAAATTAATATATAGTATAACATATATATATATATATATAGCATATGTATATATAGCAAGGTTATAATAAGAAGTAGATTTTTCCTAAGAAGTGTAAAAAGTGTGTTTTCACCATTAGATCTAATAAAACACACCGCACAATAAACACACCACAACTAAAATAAAACACACCGCACAATAAACACACTTTCCATATCCACCATCAGATCAACATATCTAACGCACCAGATTACTTCTTACACTTCTTAGACACACTCCACTTTTATTTTAACCCCACCCTATATATATATATATAATGATAATAATATATATAATTTGAACTATTTATAGTGATTTTTATTATATATGTCATCCTTGTTCATTAAGATTATTTATAAACCCAATTTTTATCATATGAATTTCATCATATTAAAAAGGTTTTATGATAATTACCTTAAATTCTCAAGTAAATTTCCATTATATGATTTTAACTTGCCTTTAAAGTTTTCATACAAGATTTCATAAAAATTTTATTTTTGTAACGATCCCATTCAATTTGAAACTATCATTTCACAACATCGATTATTTAAATTTCTCACGACGTTTTAATCTAACTATATTATATAATACACATGGTAAAATTTTCATTTCCCAAATTTATTCACATTACAACTTTCGTTATGCAATTTTTAGTTCGTTATGAATTTTCACCAATAAAATTTTGCATCATACGATTTTTCTCGTTTTAAATTTATTTTGGTAGTTTCGTCTTGATTTTTCAAGAAATTCATAAACTTATAGCTTGTATATTTCTTAAAATTCTAATGCAAAACTTCATAGAAGTTCTATTTTAAAGACAAAAATCATTTATTTTCGATTTCTTGATTCACAATGACGATCATTTTAACTTACCATAATATTTTTCGTTACACGATATTAAAATAACGAACTTGGTAACAAATTTTCATTACGCAACTTTTGTATACCCAAACGACATTCATCATTTACATTGATACTTCATAACAAATTTTGACATTTAATTCACTTATTTTAATGTAAGGCCCCGTTACCGGTGCCCTACTTTGGACGTTGGATTTACTCATAAACACAGTTCTAAATATCAGAGTTAATTAAAACTTTACGCGGAATATAAAACTTCAACCTTAAAACATTACATAACTTTCAAATCTTGTCTTATCAAACATTCATAGTCATTTAAAAAACAAAACATAGTCTTTAAAACATCATAACATTTCCTTGAGACGCCAGTGTCTTCAATTCGATGCCATGTGTCCTCATCAAGCGAACTGCCTCATTCTACTCACCTGCGTGCATACTAAAATCAGTTACGCTGAGTGAGTTCTGGTTTATCACACATAATACAATACATACACTTACCTGCAATTATGCATCCGAAGATACATAATAATTACCTTACTAATTTACTTTCATTACATAAGTTCATACATACATTCGTACTTTGTTACTTTCATACTATATAAATTACTGTCCTTTTCAATCTCGGATATTATTAGGGCCCGATCCCTTCTCTTTCTATCTTAGATATTATTAGGGCCTGGTCCCTCTTTCCTTTGTCTATCTCAGATATTATTAGGGTCTGATACCTTTCTTGTCTATCTCAGATATTATTAGGGTCTGGTCCCTTTTTACTTCTCTATCTCAGATATTATTAGGGTCTGGTCCTTTTTTTCTCTATCTCAGATATTATTAGGATCTGGTCCCTCTTTCTTCATCTTTGTACATACTGTCTTTACATACCCATAACATACATACTTTCTTTAATCATTCATACATATTCATATGTTGTACATATATCTATCATACACATTCATCTATCATAAACATACCTCCCTTGTTAGCACGTGCAATATCCGAAGATCGTTCACATACCGACAAGCTTTCATTCACATTTAAGATATACATACATAACATATAAACCATATAAGGCATACGCTTACCAGTTAAGGTAAGTGTATTAACTATCACATCGAGTATGCACGCAGCCCCAAAAACATAACAAGGAAATGGGGCTAGAAACTCACCTGAACACGGTTACGTTCGCCGTTAATTGTTATTCCTTTCTTGAGCTGTGCACGGCTAACTGTATAACCATATCAATTAACTATCGCTATTTATATTGTGTTTCTAGTTCATTTATAACCCACAACGAACGGGGGTCCGGGGTCTAGGGGCGGCATCCCCTAGCAGGGTCCAAGGGGCAGAGCCCCTGGCTGGGGTTGACTAATAATTAGAATTTTAAATAATTTTCTAATTCGCTAACTCATTTGCTATAACGAGTTAAGACCGATTCGTTAACTAATCACTGTCTAATTCGTTATCTGCTTCGTTGTCCGGATTCGTTAGCTTAATTCGTTATTCTGATTCGTCATCTGGTTCGTCATTCCAATTCGTTATCGGAACTTAGAGAATTGGTGAGTAACGAATCACCTGATTCGTTACCTAATTCGTCATCATATCACAGCTTAGTTCGTTATTTGAACATAACGAATGAGTGAATAACGAATCACTTGATTCGTTATCAAATCATAACGAATTGCATCATCTTATCCAGACTTTGACTCGGAGGTCAAAGTCAAAATCACGAAGAACACCATACAGTCAACATATTTAGATCTACAATTAAACCTTCGTTTCTTAACCAAATAACACGATTTAGGTATCAACGGATTTGGAATTACAGTGCCTACAAACCCTAACCCTTTGTTAGTCCAAATATTCACGTTTAAGGGGTTCCATTTAGGCATATAGGTTACAGGTTCTTTTAGGTTATCAATTAACCTATCAAACGTTAATGGATTTCAGTAATATTTGTTGTGTTGGATTCGTTTTCAACATACAAACACAGGTCTGTGATCCAAACCAATCCAAACCTAAACGAATGACTTCTAATCATAAACGTACCTTAAACGAGTCGAATTACGAACACGGTTAAGCCTTGATGTTGTTTTGGTTCTTCACGACGGTCTAGCACCAACAATCGGGTTTTCAACTTCGGATCTAGGCTAGGGTTAAAGGATGGTCTTGTGTGTGTTTTTGATGGTGTAGGCTATGGTGTAGAGAATGGATAAAAATGGAAAGGTTTAGAGTTTAAGGGGTATTTATCTCCCTAAAGCCCATGGACCTAAGACCCATTCCATTACTTATTTCATCTTCTAAAGTCCAAGCCCACCTTCAATTAGTTTATTTATTTAAACCAACACATGACACATTATAAAATAAACGAAATTTATTTTATTAATTCTTATCAAAAGTAGGATGTTACATTTAATTTCCTCATAAGCAAAAAAAAAATTTATTTTAATCCTTATAAAATTTATTTTTCTTCCTTATAACAATATACTCTTATTTTTACAATAAACTCTAAAATAAGCAAACCTTATTTCCTTGGTTTCCCATAATATTTTTTGCTACTTGATTTTAAGCCTTTCGAAAACGAATTGCGTTACGTGGGTTTGGATTGTTTCAAATTTCCTCGAAAATTATCTTACAACTTAAGCCGACCCAACTTATCGTAACAACTCTCGTTTTAGTGTAAAAAATAGTTTAAGTAATTTTCAATATTTTTCTCTTATATAAACTTGAATCTTAATATTTTCTATAAAACTTTACGTTCCAAGCAATTGTGGGAACCTCCTAAATAATTTTCTCTAACTATTATAACTATCTCTTCACAAACATGAGTTAGCTAAACGCGAACAATCCATGGTGGTTCGCGAAAGTTCCGTTTTCGTGCCAAAAATATTAATTTGTAATTTTATCATCAATAGTTTCTTGAATGTTTCAATCATTATTTATAAATTATGATATTTTCAAGTTAAAACCTATTATTAGTCAAAATTTTTCTAAACGCAACCCCAAGTTTTCAAACACTCGTATTCCAACTCAACCTAACACCTTCAACCAACCAGCCTTACACTTCAAAAGTTTTCCCACGTACTCAAATCTTTCCTCAATATGAACGGAAATTAAACATCCAAAAGTATATCCTCACCTACTCAAACCCCAAGCAAATCCACGATGTACAAAATAAACCCAATAAAAATCCCTAAATACCGACACTTTTATGCCATGAAAACCTATCAAACTTACTACCTTAATACTTCAAAGACACCGACAAACAAGCCCATGAATGCCTCGAACATATACAAACCAAAGTTTACCCAACTATGACTTAGATCCCTCGACCTATTGTATGTCAAATCACAAACCATGTCGCCACACCGTTCCTATCCAACCATAGGTTTGATATCAAAATTAGCAACCCCAAACACTCATTGCAAAATACTCGTACAAATCGAATCCCAAGCCAAACTAGTCAGGGTCGACTTATCCAACCCATCAACTAAACCCGAATTCAAATAAGCAAACCTCATCCAAATAGCCCAACCACTACTCACCCAAGTCACCTAAGCCTAACCCACTCAAACGACCTAAACTCAACAAAACAATCAAACCAACTCAAGAAAACTCAACTACGCAAGCCAACCGAAACACACTCACTCTTCACTAAATTTCCCAAACAATACACCATTTGAAGCCTAAGACCTCTCCATACACACGCAAGCTTCATTTTTCCCTTAAAAATTATATATATATATATATATATATATATATATATATATATAAGTAGCGTATTTAAAACAACCTCATGTGTTCAAATAATCAATTTTAAAATATAAACTCTTTAAAGGATAACGATTTACGTATTATGCCAATATTTTATAAATTATCTTTGTAGAGTATAATATTGTCATGACAACAAAATTCTATTATGAGTATTCGTTTTCAAGGATTATTAAACAATTATATGCGGGTTTTCAAGAATTACAAATATTGTCACCTAAGGTGATAAATCCCATAATAACTTTATAGATATGAGGTTTCATTTTGAATGTTGAATTCTGGACTTGTTCAATAATAAATTTTAGCTTTCATCTTTCTGCATAAAACTCATGATCATGGCTTTACAAATCTTTTGGGACGCATTCATAAATGTTTCATACGCTAGATATCGCAGCATAAACTTTGTTCGATAAACGATTTATGCGAACCATTACTTCTTATTATCGCAATCACATTTCATTCGTGATTTATTATAATCACAAAAGCTTTACGTATGCAAACTTTTCTTTAAGATTTCCATCCGATAATGATTTAAATATTTCTATAGCTACGCGTTACCGCAAAGCTTTGTTATTATATACATCTTCTTGGAAACAATAAAACGGCTTTACTTGAGAGTTCATATTCGATTTTATTCTTATATTTTCAAAGAGTATATGATACGCTATATACATATTCCGCCATAAATTCGAGTCTCGCGATTATCGTCATTTCCTTTTTTCAATTGATGAGATGTTTCGATGGTAATTTTATGCACATGAGATTTCATTTTCTGTTTTGATTATTCATGACCAAATTGAAGTTATTCAATAACAATTTGTGTACTACTTTCAAAGCCTCATTTTCGCTAAAAATTACATTTAAACGTTACTTTCATTACTATGTTGTTCATGTTTGAGCATTTATGCTTTTCAAGCAAGACACTACTCTATGCATTATTCGACGTCATTTCATTTAATCTATTAACGGCCTATGTGTGGCTGTCCGCAAGTTTTGGCGCTATTGGAAACCGTTACCATAATGACGATTATGTAAATGGTTTCACAATAGAGGCCGTATTCGCATTTTATCACATTTCATTGATTGGTTTATTAATCAAAATTCTATTCATTTTTTTTAGTTTGATGCATGTATACATCACCCCATAGAACTCACCTAATTCTCATGTTACCACATTTCTTGCAATCAAATCCGCAAATACTTATAACCTCAAGTTGTTCACGTATGAAACTCATCGTACGATGTTATTGTTAATTGTATAGTGGTTTATCCCAACCTTATGTGTTCATTTGTTGGACTTCTCATATTTTTTCATTTATCTGATTTTTCACTTTCACTCATCGGATTCTCGTTGTCATTTATTGGACTTTTCACTTCAATTTATCGGAGTCCTCATTATCGGGTTTCATTTATCGATGTTATTTAATACCTTGATTTATAGACTTTGACATTTATCTTGATGACTTTTAACTTCAAATCTTATTTCATTTTGTTTACCCAAAAATTTTATTTGTTAATTTATTTGAGCGTCGTTACCGATTTAAACCGAATTGTTATTTTCACCTTAGCTTATATCTTAAGATTTTTAGTTGTCTCAATTATTCATCCCATTTCTCTTTCTTATTTAAAAGTCAATCCCCAAAATTTTCAACCGCTGGTATTGGTTTGTCAATATTGGTAAAATTCAACAGATTTTATTTAGGTATCTATTATTTAAAGATTTCAAAGTTAAGATACCTCTTAAACCACACAATGGAACGAACCATGTGGACCATACGACGATCTAAATAATTATGGGTGCACACTTAATTATAGAAATCCTCATATGGGATCCATAGTAAGTACGTTTGTGTGCAATAAATCAGACCCGATAATGATAGCGGGAAAACGATAGAAATGCGAGTTATGATAAGGGCATGGTGGATACACCGCTAGTACATCCTATATATAAGTGTCTTTATTATGTTTCTCATTTGTGACGTTTTTCGAGTCATGCAAGGATTTGACGTTATCCTTTTCCTTAAAAATTGTTCATACAATTATTTTACTAAAAGAGATATTCGTTAGTAATTACTTTTTTTTATGTTTATTTTAAATTTCGGGACCAAATTTCCAAAAAGTTGGGGATACTTTGACATTCGTCAATTTTGGTTTCGATTCATTTTCGTTTTATAATAAAAATTATGGATTTCATGTTTCAATATTGTTTTACATTTGTTGGGTCTCAAAAACATCCTTTTCGGTCCTAAAAACACGTTAAAAAAACTTAAAACGAACTCCGGGGGCCATTTCTGCCATTTTTGAAACTTGGAAAATTATACCAGCACAACCGATCGCGCCACGCGATGGGTTAGACCCTCTCTGGTCGCGTACCACGATAGTGGCACCAGATAGCTGCTGCAGCTATGGTTTTCTTGTTGGTTCCTTTATCCAAAACTCGGTTTTTATCCCATAAACCATTTATATAACCCTCCAAACCTTGTCCCATATATACAAGACAATTTCCCACATCCATCCCTGCTATTATTTCATTTTCTCACTCAAATTCAAGAGTCTTTAAGCTTGTTTTTCTTTTGTTCCTGGTAGTTTGACTTTTAATAAGTCAAACTGACCAAGTTTTGCATTTTTATTAGCTTATTAATACTAGAAACTTATGGCACAACATATATATAATATACACTCCTTGTTACCTTTTGTGGTTACTTTTCCGGGCTAGGTCTGTTAAGTTTCGGGCCTCATAAGGCAAGGCTACATGAAGGACTTCGTGTCCTTGATATATATATATATATATATATATATATATAGGGGTGGGTTATTGTACAATAATCAGTTATCGTACGTTATGTACGCGAGATTTATTAACGTCGATTGTACGCGGTGGCATAATCGTAAATTACTTAAATCTAATTCTACAATCTAATTCATCAATTGATTCATCAAACGTCCCTACATATCAATATAATTCAATCGTCAATCGATATCAAACTAATCTACAGATTGACATCAAACTAAATTGAGTTATCTTAACCTAAAAAATGTTCGTTACCTGCAAATAAGCTTCAAACACATTCGGTCAATTTTTTTTACAATTAGACAAACGAATTTACAGTTGCAACTTATTTTGGATGTTAAACAAAACTGAAGACACTATACATTTAAACGTTCTGACAAAAAACGAACACCTTTAAACGTTCAAGTTTAAAAGTTCTACACCAAAACTTTAGAAGTTCTACCAAAAAGGTTTAGAAGTTCTAACAAAAACATCAATTGATTATGGAATTGCAGAAATAATGCACTCAATCGAGCTCTGATTATGGTTCAAAATATTATGTTTAAAGGTTCTGAATCAAAACTGAAGACCTTTAAACGTTCTGGCAAAAAAGAACATCTTTAAACGTTCTAATACGTTCACGGATGTTCTGGGTGATAAAAAAATAAACATCTTTAAACGTTCTAATACGTTCTGTGTGTTCAAAAAATTTCTGATAAAGTTTAAGTTTAGAAGTTCAAAGAAGTTCTGGGTGTTCAAAAAAGTTTAGAAGTTCTAAGAAGTTCTGGGTGTTCACAACTTCTAAAACTAACAAAAAAAATAAAATTAAACACCTGTAAACATTAAATTGAACACTGAAAGCACTTCATATAATCTCATAATCATCAAACAATCGTCAATCGACCGTTAATTTGATCATCGATTCGATCATATTAACAAAATATGAATGTCTGCAACTGGGTTTCTGCAAAACTCAAAATTGATTAATTGAACCTTCAAATTAATGATTAATTGGACCAATTTCAAAGTTTAATTGATCAATTAGTTCAACAATCTCAATTTCAATTGGTTAATTTTATCAACTGACTTGTGAAAAAGGCGTGACAAGAAAGATGGTGTTCACGACGGTACCGTCGACGGTCGTGACGGTGGATGCAATCATTGGACGGTGACGATGAAGGTGTACGGAATCGATAGAGCAGTGGATCAGAGTTGATGGGAGCAGAGGATCAGAGCAGTGGACGGTCGCGTGTTTTTTGAAATCGATGGTGTAGAAACTCGCGTACCTATTGTATGATTAGGGATCATTGTATTGGATCCTTTATCTATCTATATATATATATATATGTATACATATATATATAGATATATACTTATATAACTTGTTTATAAATACTAACCATGACTAACTTCTGCTCATTTTAGTTTGTTTATCATATTTATGAAGTTCTATGGTTATGGGTTTGAAGAGACTAGCCTCGGTTTAACCGTAAATAGCTTTTAACCGTAAACCGAACTTTGTTTACTAGTTTTGTTAAATAATTGTTTAAACATGTTTTATGTTAGATTTAAGTTTCTAAAATCATTATTATAAGTTCAATGATTTTGGGTTGTAGATTCTAACCTCGGTCTTAACCCGAAACTAGATCCAAAGCGAAAACCGAACTTTCGCTTAAAGACTTTATTGATAACTTTTTTGTCTTAAAACTTAAGTTTCATCATTTATAAGTTATTATACAAGTTCTTTGATATTTGGGCATGTGGAAACCATCTATGAACTTATTGTGAAATGGAAACCGAACTAAACCGATTTTCACTCGCTTAAGACATACAAGTGTGTTTTTAGCTATCAAGACTTGTATATTTATTTAAAAATATTTTACGAACTGATTTTAAATATTTTATTAAAGTACTTGGAATGTTGGATCCAACTTGATCTCATAACAATGTTTGGACCGACAAAACCGAACACTCGCTTAACGGACATTGTTAGTTCAAAAACAAGAGAACTACACACTTGGTTAAGTCTTATTAAACTTTATTGAGTTATCTCATATCATCTATTATTTTGAGAAGTTGACTTTGGGTTTGACCAATTATCAAGACCTGAACCAACAACCCGAAACACTCGTTAAAACCCGTTTTAGTATCTATATTACAAAGGGACTTGCATTCTTGCATTTTTACCCACCTTATTACTTAGCATAGGTTGAGTATATATTAAGGGCTAGATACTTTAACCCGATTTCGAGCAAACTTATATTTTTAAACGATATTATTATGTTTTCTTAAATATTTACATTTTAAACTTTAAACTTTAAATTGTTTGTATTTCTTATCATTTATTTTATTTAAAGACATCATATACAATCCTTATATTACAAGACTTCCTTTTATATATACCTTGCTCGTTAAACCTCATTCTTCCGGATATTCATCATTTTACCGATCAAGTTTATTTATTGAACGTGAGTACTTTTCATACCTCATTTTCCATCTTTCGTTTCGGGGGTGATATTTCATACTTATTCAAACTAAATGTTTTATACT
This sequence comes from Bidens hawaiensis, assembly GCF_021521415.1. NCBI lineage: Eukaryota > Viridiplantae > Streptophyta > Magnoliopsida > Asterales > Asteraceae > Bidens > Bidens hawaiensis. Next base: position 318,511 of record NW_027491876.1, on the reverse strand, counting down.
TGAGTCTTAAACCACAAATTTATTGTATACTTTACTTAAATAAATGCTCGATTTTGGTGTTATATTCATACATGCTTATATGCTTATGTGTTTACCGCTTTTAGTTGGTTGATTCATAAATCCGTGAACTATCTGGTATTCTCTTATAGCACGATGTCGTTAATGTATTCTTATTAACCAATCTCATTCACTGAACTATCTGGTATTCTCTTATAGCATGGTGTCGTTAATGTATTCTTATTAACGATCTCATAGAAATCCGAATCTATTTGGTATTCTCTTATAGACGGTGTCGCTAGTGTGTGCTATTTAGCGATCTCATTTATCCAAATTGTTGCTATTATTTAATGTTTCGTATACAAGTTGTGGACATTTCTTATTATTTACATATTGTTCAAACTATGAAATTTCTCACCAACCTTTGTATTGACAAACTTTATTTTATGCAATGTTACATGTTTTACTTTTGTTGACTTGAGGACTTGACGATAAACGTTATCAAGACTATTAGGATATTAGTAAAATGAACAATATATATTTGTTTACTTGTATTCAATTTGTTTGTATGAACAAGATGTGTTGTTATTGATTTATAAAATAAATGAGTTGATTAAATATTGTCGCTTAAATAGCGTCTTTTGTATTTGGGCAATCCGTTTCACCCCGGCATGTTCCCCCACCTTTGGTCGGGGTGTGACATAACTTTTAAGCCCAAACACAACCTGCATATAAGCTACCTGGTTACAAACTGGTTTGACAACTAACTTAACATTTTCTTTGTTTAATGTTTTTCTCAGGTTGGGGGAGGCAAACATGAACACACTAAGGCGGATTTTGATGTAAGTCGAGTGGAATGGTCAAGTTATGTAGCACATTTTGTTTTCCGGTGATGTATTTTATTAACTATTAAACCAAAATTTTGTGCCTTAGTAATCTTTGTAATATTTTGACTTAATATGTTTAATTATGAAATGAAATGGATAGTTTTGCTATATTTGTAGTTTAGGTTCTTTGCCATGAGAATTTTATTGTTGCTAAAACCCAACAACGGCATCAAGAGCCGCTTATACGATTACATGCTTCAGTTCGGTTTTTAAAGTGCTCGGGTTTGATGGTATTCTTTACCATTTTGGCCGAGAACTTTAGGCCTTTTGGTTGCCCCTTGGTTTTTCCAGTTTGTACCATACATGCATGTGGTAAAAACTGAAAAAAAAATTGGTCACTTTGGTTGCAGATTCTTGTTTGGGCTGAAACTGTGTTCTTCAGCTCTGGCCGAGAACACAATGGTTGGAAACCATGGTTCTCGGTCCGGCCGAAGACACCCGAAACCCTGTTCTTGGTTGGACCGAGAACTCATGATTGTGAATCATAGTTCTCGGTTTGACCGAAAACTAGTTCTTGGTGTTGACCGAGAACAATAGGTTCTCGGTGAACCAAAGCTTCCGGGCCAAAAACTCTGAAACTTTGGTCTTCTGGTCGAGAACTATGTGTTCTCTGTTTTAGGCCTAGAACTAAGGGACAAGGGGAACCATTTTGGTCAAGGGTTGAACTGTTTGGTCAAAGGTTGACCTGCTTGTGTTGGATGTTCATAGCTTAGCCATGACCTAGTGTATATTGAAGAGGACTTGTTGTGATTTATTCTTTTGTTTGTAATATTCTTAATTCGGGATTGTAATCTATTTATTTTTCAATTGGTTATAATAATAAGTAGAATAGTTGTATTTTTTTTACTAGAAAAAATGTATTAGGATATATTTTGTAAAGGAGATGCAGCTACAATACCATTTTGGTGGAAGCCCAAGTGGAAGCCCAATTAAAGAAGAAGGATCACAACAAGGAAGTGAACGCTTGAAGCATAAGGATGCGGAGTCAAGTGGGAGTTCACCATCTCATACCTTGTGTCATGCTCGTCCTTTAGCAGAGACCTTTTGACACACTTGTTTCGGTCAACAAATGTTGTCTTTTTTAGGTGGCTATGGTTATGGATATGTGATTGTATTTTATGCTTGTATGGTTGATTTAGTTTTATTGTTTTATCATGTTTGGATGTTAACAATTAAAATCGACAACTAGCATAAAAGTGATTCCTTTGAAATTGTTGAGTATGAAATTGGTTTTATTAACTTTTAATGATTTCATAATAAAATGGGTTTTATTAAATGGAATTTGAAAATTGGTTTTTCAAAGAGTACAGTACATTTGAGTGCATGCTTATGGAAGGTACATTAAATAGTTTTCCAATCTAGAATTTTGAAATCTAAATCCCTTATGAAACAAGTTAAACACCATCCTTTTACACGACATTCGAGTCACTTGGAGTCTTGATGTGGGATAAAGGTCACCTAACCACATTTAAGAAAACTTGTGATCTTGAGGTGGATTTACAATACTTGTGGGATAAAGTTCACCTAACCACTTGTATGTGTAAACTCACATGTTTGTGTAAGTAGGACGACTTGATTTGGAAACCATGTGAATAGGGTCACCGAAGCATGGCGTACAAAGGTGTTGTTGGGATTAAACATGCCAACTAAACATATGATGTTTAACCGATCCCATAAAACTAGAAGTTGCAAAGGGTTGCAATTGTCAAACGTTGACCACCTTGTTAATTCGAATAGTGGGATAAAGGTCACCTAACTGCTATTTGAATGAAATGTTGGATTCTAGATTTTAATCAATAGTTGTCTTGGAGACATTAAAGGGTAATTAACGATTAAAATTTGTTTATATCGAAAATATTAAATTGAACTTTGTTAAATTCTTAATAGATGGCCGAAAACAATCCACAGAACGCAATTATCCCACCCGTGCATAACTTATCACTAAGATCCATTCTGGATAAGGATCGTCTAAACTATAATAATTTCATGGACTGGTATCGAAACTTGAGAATTGTTCTCAAGCAAGAGAATAAATCCTACAGTTTGGACGATCCTATTCCTAATTAACCCGATGTCCACAACTTGGATGCCTACGTGGATTGGCTAAATTAGACCGAGGATTCGGTGCAAGTTTCTTGCCTCCTGTTGGGAACAATGATTCCCGAGATCCAAAAGGATTTCGAGAATCATGGGGCGTATGTCATGATAACCCAGCTTAAGGAAATGTTCCTTACTCAAGCGAGGGTGGAGCTTTTCAAAACGGTTCGAGCACTTCATGCATGCCATATGGAAGAAACCCAATCTGTCTCATCTTATGTGCTTAAGATGAAAAGCCACATTGATCGGCTTGAACGGCTTACCTGTCCCGTCTCAAAAGAGTTAGCTACGGATTTGATCTTCAATGGCTTAACTAAAAGGTTTGAGACATTCGTTATGAGCTACAACATGAACGGATGGGACACAAGCATTGGTGAGCTTCACGCAATGCTTAAGACAGTTGAAGCCGTCATGGGTAAAAAGGTTTAACTCGTTCTTGCGATCAATGAGGGTGGATTGAAGAAGAGGCATCACCCAAAACCCAAGGCAAATGTTTCCGTTGGTAAGGGGCAAGTCAAGAAGGGGTTCAAGGGAAAGGCAAAGGCGAAACCAAAACCCAAGAAGCTAAAGGTTAGCGCTGAGGATCTGAGCTTTGGTTGTGGGGAGATAGGTCACTGGATGAGAAACTGTCCGACCTATCTTAAGGAGTTAAAAGCTAAGAGGGGCGCGGGGCAAATCTCAGGTACAACTTTCATGATCCATATTGATCTAAATATCGTTTCTTCTAACACATGGGCATTAGATACCGGATGCGGAACTCATATCTGCAATTCATTGCAGGGGTTCAAAAGAAGAAATGATTTCAAGAAAGGAGATATAAGTCTCTTCATGGGCAATGGAGCAAAGGTTGACATCCAAGCCCGAGGAGATTATGTTTTGAAGCTTCCAAATGGTTTGGAAGTTCTTTTGAAAAACATTTGTACTCTCCTAGTTTGACTATGAATATAATCTCTGTTTCTGTATTAAGACAATTTGGTTATGATTTCAAGTTTGTAAACAATGGTTTTTATGTTTTCATGAATGATGTCTTTTATTTTAAAGCAATGCCGTCTAATGGCATTTATGAATTGGTTCATGATAACACAACTATTGATAACTCTTTGTACCAATCTAGCACCAAAAGACTCAAATTGGATTTGAGTAAGACTTTTCTTTGGCATTGTCGCCTCGGTCACATAAACAAGGATCGCATTCAAACACTTCAAAAGAATGGTCTTTTGAAATCAAATAATGATTCATTTGATGAATGTGAATCTTGTTTATTGGGAAAAATGACCAAAGGACCCTTTAGTGGAACTAATGAAAGGGCGAAAGACTTATTAGGCATCATACATTCGGATGTATGTGATCCTTTTAAGACAATGACAAGGAATGGTGAAAGATACTTCATTACCTTTACTGACGATTATAGTCGATATGGGTATGTGTTCTTGTTAAGACACAAAGATGAAGCCTTTGAAATGTTCAAAGTCTTCCAAAATAAAGTGCAAAATCAACTCAACAAAACAATCAAAGTGCTACGTTCCGATAGAGGAGGTGAATACCTCAATGATGCGTTTCTAGATCATCTTAGGAATTGTGGGATTATCTCACAATTTACTCCACCTGGAACGCCGCAACACAATGGTTTATCCGAAAGGAGGAATCGAAATGGTTCCATCCATAATGGCTAGAAGCACATTATGTCTATCATTTTGGGGTTTCGCATTGATCTCCGCAGCCCGTATTTTAAATATGGCACCAACCAAGAAAGTGGAAAGGACACCTTTTGAAATATGGCATGGAAGGGTTCCATCATTATCATATTTAAGGGTTTGGGGATGTGAGGCTTATGTTAAGATCTACACCCCAAACAAACTTGAAAGCTGATCCACTAAGTGTATTTTTGTAGGATATCCCAAAGATTCGATGAGATGTTATTTCTACAATCCAAACGAGCATAAAGTGTTTATAGCTCGAAAGGCTAAGTTCTTGGAAAGAAGGTTCCTTATGGAAGGAACTAATAGAACTATGGAACTTGAGGAGGATCGAGAACCACAAGCCGATACACGTTTGGTTGACACTAGCAATCAACAAGAGGTTGTTGAAGATGATCAAATGGTTGATCAACACACACAAAACGTTCGCAGATCTGGTAGAATTAGACCCCACCTGAAAGATATGGATGGATGCTTGGTGATAGATTCTGATGAACCAAACACATACCGAGATGCAATGTCAAAATCTGATTGTGATGAATTGTTGGAAGCCATGAACGTAGAGATGCAATCCATGCATGATAATCAAGTATGGGACTTGGTTATACCACCTCTTAATTCCAAACTGGTTGGAAGTAAGTGGGTTTTCAAGAATAAAACCGATATGCATGGAAAATTGGATACTTATAAAGCTAGACTTGTAGCAAAGGGTTTCACTCAAACTCAAGGGGTTGACTATGATGAAACCTTTTCGCCCGTGGCGATGCTAAAGTCTATAAGGATATTGTTTTCCATAGCCGCATATTACGAATATGAGATATGGCAAATGGATGTCAAAACCGCTTAATAGAATGGGCATCTTGAGGAAGATGTCTATATGGTTCAGCCTGAAGGTTTTGTCGATCCACAACATCCTAATAAGGTGTGCAAGTTGAAGAAACCAATTTATGGATTGAAGCAAGCATCTAGAAGTTGGAATCACCGTTTTGATGATGAAATTACGAAATTTGGATTCATCAAAAACGCTGATGAAGCTTGTGTGTATAAGAAAGCTAGTGGGAGCATCATTACCTTTCTGGTATTGTATGTCGATGAGATATTGCTGTTTGGAAATGACATACAACCTTGGAAGGTGTAAAAGCCTGACTTGGAAGTTACTTTTCCATAAAGGATCTTGGTGAAGCCGCCTAAATTCTGGGAATAAGGATCTATAGGGATAGATCAAGGTGGTTGATAGGTTTGAATCAAAGTGCATACATTGACAAAATCTTGAAAAGGTTCAAGATGGAAAACTCTAAGAAAGGTTTGGTACCTATTCAAAGAGGAACAATGTTGAGTGTTTCTCAATGTCCAAGCTCAAAGGAAGAGCAAGACAAAATTAGTGGAATCATCTATGCATCTGCTATAGGATCCATCATGTATGCCATGATATGCACTAGACCGGATGTGTCGTGCGCTTTGAGCATGACAAGCAGATACCAACAAAATCAGGGAACCATCCATTGGATGGCGGTTAAGAGCATATTGAAATACCTTATGAGGACTAAGGATATGTTTCTAATATATTTCTCTGGTGAGGAGGAACTCTTTGTAAAAGGTTACACGGATGCGAGTTTCCAAACTGATCGAGATGATTCTCGATCACAATCGGGATATGTCTTCGTTCTAAATGGTGGTGCTGTCTCCTGGAAGAGCGCAAAACAAGACGTGGTAGCCTTGTCCACCACGGAATCTGAATACATCGTCGCCTCCTTGGCAGCTCAAGAAGCTGCGTGGATTAGAAAGTTCATTGCCGATCTAGGGGTAGCCCGTACCATTCACAACCATTTAGAAATCTTTTGTGACAACGAGGGTGCGATTGCTCAAATCAAGGAACCTCGTGCACATCAAAAGACTAGGCACATTGAGCGGAGATTCAACTACATAAGGAATTAAGTTGAAAAGGGAAAGATATGTATTCACAAAGTTCACACTGATCAAAACATTGCGGATCCACTCACGAAGCTCCTTGAGAGGCCGAAGCATGAGGCCCATACTTGCGCCTTAGGACTTCGATATTCTAGTGATTGGATTTGATCAAATTTTGTATTTGGATATCGGAACAATTTTATTTTAACTCAATCATATGATTTTGGTTATGGTCATGTTCTTGAGTTATGTTCCATTTTAACATGTTTAAATCCATGAGTAATTTGATTATTCTAAATGTTCGTAGTCGATCATAGTTGTGGGAACAAATATGAAAGTAAGACAATTATAAACTTGGATTGGTAGATATTCATAAGGTATGAATATAGCAAAGGGTTTGCTGCCAAGGTTCATGGTTATTTATGGGATAAATATTGGACTGACCTGTAACACCCCGTAACCGCAGCGGAAACGTAACCGGGGCGCCACAGACACCTCTGATATCAACCACATTGTTTATAAAGAAAACTGAATACATTAATATACTTTAAATTACATTATCTCATATTTCATTACCGTCTAGGTGATACACACATCATACAATATGATACATAATTCTATTTATTATAATGTATCCTAACATCCCACACGCAAATCTTACACACATCAAGCACTTAGCACGTAAGCAATCACTTCGTCTTAATTGTACCTGAAAAGCATGTGAGAAAACGGGTCAACTACGAATAGTTGGTGAGTTTCACAATTTGAGTAAACCATGATAAATCCATATCGTAATATAATATTATCGATGTAATTATGCTGAGCCCACAAGTGAAACCTCTGACTATCCACACACAACCCCGTGGCATACTCCGCCCACGAACCTGCCCCAAACCGCTATGTCTAACATTACATAGCAAAATATATATAACAACAAATTAGACATGTGCAACTGGCTGGGAAACATCAGCAAATCCATGCCGGACCAGTTGGGTTTGTCAGACCAATAGTACTATCCACACTCTACCGGCTTTCAGTTAATCACTCGTGTTCCGGGGCCTTAGAATGTTAGCAACTCAGACAATTACCATCTTAGTACATTTCCGTACGATTCCCGTACAATAAAATATATGTAAATACACGCAAATCCATGCGTTCAGTATGTACTTAAACATTTCAGTAGTAACATGCTTCCGCCCCAGGAAAATATTTAAAAACAATTCAGAAAAAGGGGCTCGTGAAACTCACCTTAGCACATGCAAGCAGTAACAACAATCATTATCAGTTAACACGTCCAATCTGTAATATGATCCCTACGATCGTTATTATACAATTATAGTTTATATAATCTTTAACCGTGTTAACCAGTACATCTGGGGACACTGTTAACCCAGTACTGTACCCATTCCGGGGGCAATGTTAACCCAGAAACACTTCTCCGGACTCAGATTGTGATATCGTTTATAGTTCAATAGTCAAAATTACTATTAGTTTGTTTTCCCCGTTTTGCGTGCCTAGCACGTATATCCGATTTTACGTTTCAAAATGAGTTTGGTCACACACGACCCGAAAATAGTTGTTGACTGATAATTTAATTAAAGTTGTGAAATTAGAACTCGGTTTAGACGCCCCGAATGGCCGCGGGACCCGTTTCCGTCTTTAGTGCACCGGAAACTGTTTTATCGGATAAAATTACCCAAATCATCCGAATTATTTTCGGATGATTTATTTTTACTTGTTTAACTCAGTTATATGAAAATAGTTCATTTTTGGGGTTTTTATACACCAGTCAGCTCGTTTAGGCGAGCTTTACCGGTTTATGTGTTTTAAACTTTAAAGTTTGTCTTTATTTTCTTTTTAGCACAAATAATTATCCGTTTAATCTCGGATCTTGAAATTTTGCACAAATCACTTTTTGACAGTGGGGAATTTTATAAAAATATTTCCAGAATTAATTATTATATTTAAAATTTATTTATCTATTTTTAAACACCATTTAAACACTAAATATGTCGTAAATACCAAAAGACCTTAGAAAAATCCCAAATTTTTCCTGGATGACCCCTGCCATCCACATAGTCCCCTGTAATTTTTCCAGAACCAAAATCTCTTTTTAAATGCCATTTTCACTAAAACCGAGCTAGAAAACCCTAGAACTCGTTTAACCGAAAAGCCTACTTAGACTTCTCCAACTGACCTAAACTTTTGTGTGTGACTTATACATGTTATAAAAAGCTTATCTGGAATTGTCCAGAATTTTTCATGATATTTAACTATTTTTCACCATTTTTAGCCAAAACCGAGCATTAAATTCACCAAATATTCATCCTTTGTCCAAAAATCACCAAAATTTTACTGAACTCATATTTTCATGTATTTAACACCTCTGTAAAATGTCATGACCTAATTCTAAACCATCAACAATCTTTCCAAAAATTCATAACTGAACATAAACCGAATATACCTTTTGTTTTCCGCCACTACAAGCTACAAACTCGTCTTTCCGCCTTATCTACCACTAAATACAGAACCTACAACCAACATACCACAATACCAAGCAAGTTACACTCACGATCAAGCCTCTTACACTATAGTTTCGGTTATTGTTTCAAAACTAAAGTTTAAACCGTAAAAATTCGTTTTCGGTTCGTTTAACTCCTTTCTTGGACCAAGATCCCTTGTATAACCCGTATACATCACTTGATCATGCAAGAATCGGTTTTCATCTTTTAAACCTCATTTTCTTGCAAATAAACTCAAGAAACGAAGATGGAAACGTATATAACTCGATTTTTACCTTGTTTCTCTTGCTAAAATTCCAGGTTTTTAGATGATCTTGTGGAGAGAATTGATGAATATGGATGATGTTTGTTAAAAAAAATAACAAAGAAATGGGTATAACCCCCTTATGTCCGATCGGAACTCATGGAGGGGTGGGGTGGGACCCACCTTTTCATTCTTAGCCACTCATATGGATTTTGGAAATCCGGATAATGTTTTGGATAATCTGATTCAGTTCGTTTTTCGGTTAAATGTTTAATTCGGCTTGAAACGAGGCTAAAACGGTCGTTTTCGGCCTAAAAATGAAATTTATATAAAACCACTTTAAAAACTTAAACCATGACATTTATTAACTTAAAACATCATATTATTAATAATTGTGCATCATTGGCGAATTTTCTGTCGTTGTGGCGTTCCCTAGGGTTTTCTGTGTGCAGCCTTATCTCTGGCATAACTTAAATATTCACCAACATACGTAACCATATCCTTTTTCATACCCGGCCACCAGTAGAACTCCTTCACATCCTTGTACATCTTATCCGATCCCGGATGTATGGAATATTTCGATCTATGCGCTTCGTCCATAATTAATTCACGAAGGTCACGGAGGGTCGGCATCCAAACTCGATTTTTGAAATAGAGAATTTCGTCCACGCGCTGTTTGAAATTCTTCTCAATGCCGTAAAGTCCCTCCTTTTCCAATTGTTCCTCTTTCAACGCCTCACGTTGAGCGACTCGAATCAGGTCCAAAAGGTTCGACTGGACTATCATCCCCAGCGCCCGCACTCGCAATGGCTTAACCCGATCTTTCCTACTCAAGGCATCGGTTACGACGTTAGCCTTGCTGGGGTGATAACGGATGTCACAGTCATAATCGCTTACAACTCGACCCATCTTTGTTGAATATGAGACTGCGGTCTCTTATCATCTATAAAATTTGTACGTTTGCGTCATACAAAGGATTATGAGTTGGGTAATGCTAAAAATTCTTCAATAAACCGCTGATAGTCTCCGGCTAGTCCTAAAAATTGGCGCATTTCCTTTGGCGCCTTGGGGGTCTGCCAATTTTAATGGTTTCTATCTCATTTGGATCTATGTGAAATCCTTGTTGCTTTACAACATGACCAAGGGATTATGCTTTCTGTATTCAAAGTCACATTTCGAAAATTTCGCGTATAACTCCTCTTGCTTTAACACTTCCACCATTTTCCTTAAACATCGTTCATGCTCTTCCTTACGTTGCAAATATATCAAAATATCATCAATTAATGCTATGATAAATTTGTCAGAACAAAGTTTACAGACTTGGTTCATGAGTTCCATGAACACTGCCGGCGCATTTGTTAGCCCGAACGGCATAAATAAGAATTCATAATGGCCGTAACGAGTCCGAAACGCTGTTGTTGCAACGTCCTCCTCTTGGATTTTTCATTTGGTGATAACTATATCTAAGATCAATTTTCTAAAACTAAATCGCCCCTTGCAGTTGGTCAAACAGATCATCAATTCGGGGAAGAGGGTACCTATTTTTGATTGTTAACTTGTTCAACTCCCTGTAATCAATGCACATTCTAAGGCTCCCGTCCTTCTTCTTCACGAATAATACAGGTGCACCCCACGGGGAATGACTAGGACGTATAAATCCTTTATCCAACAATTCTTGCAACTGATTGGATAATTCTTGCATTTCAGTTGGTGCAAGTCGGTAAGATACTTTGGCAATAGGATATGCTCCTGGTATTAGATCGATACTGAATTCGACCTGTCGGGTTGGCGGTAATCCAGGAAGATCTTCTGGGAAAACTTGTGGAAATTCGCGTACCACCGGGATATCTTCTATATGTTTTCTTTCAAAATCGTACACTTTTCTCTGTATCTAATCGCTTCATCGTCCGAAATAGAGCTTCTAATCATCTTCTTTTCATATTTGATTTCAGCTTCATGTTGAGTTAGCCAACCCATGTTAACTATTACGTCAAAACTTCTTAACTTTACTGATCGTAGATCAATAAGGAAAGGTTAATCGTTCAGAATAATAGGACAATTCCGAACAATTTAGTTAACCATTAGGGATTTACCGTTAGCGATTCTACAGTATAGGGTTCTATAGTTTCACTAATCGGTATCTTTCCAAATGACAGGAGGTCAATAGGAACTAACTTCTATCGACGACCGTAAAAATATCACTGAAGCCTATTGATTTAAAACTACCACGTATTTAATACCACCTTTGGATCATGACGTGCTTTATTCGAATTACTCACAAAAGCACAGCTCCTTGCTTGATCAGAGGTTGATGCTTGTCATGAGGTTCGTCTTCCAACGACACCTTGGTTCAACTTTGGGCAATTTCTCTTGAAACGTTCTGTACTGCCACATTCATAGCAAGTACAACCGTTTGGCATAATTTGATTTCTTTGGATGGATTGTTATTGAAACTGTTGGGTTCGGAGTGGTTGTACACGAATGGGTTGGGTTTGCCGGTTCACAAGGCTTCAATTGGTTCTACAATTGGGGCATTACGTCCATCTTTACCATACATGGGGCCTACTATCACTCGACATTCTTCTTCCTGCCGATAACCATATTTTCCACATTTAGGGAAGGACCCTTCATGCGGTTCATGTTTTCACACCAGAACTAGTCTTTAGTATAATTCTGGGTTGTAGGACCTACCTACTTATTCAAAAGCCTATCTTGCACTATACATTTATCATTTCTCTTCTTTAACACTCGACGTCTCACTTAACGCCCTTCCAGTCCGCTTCCCATAGAGTCAAATATATCAATGCTGGCTTGTGACACAACCCTTCCAAAGGTTGTATATTTTACAGGATTGACTATACTCCTTATCGATGGAGTTAGTCCCCAATATAGCGCTCACTTCGCTTAGTTTCAGGAGTAATTAGCCATGTTACCAGACATGACAATTCCTTCAAACGATTAGCGTGTTCTAAGTGATCAGCACACAACATTTCTATCCTCCGTAGTTCAGTTTCCAATCTCTGAACTTAATTACTCGAATAAAAGTGCTCTAGCCCAAGAATTTTAAATTCTGACTATATCATCTGAGTAATAATTTTCTAACTATAATTTTGTACCATCGTGTTCCATCACGATACAACATAATCTACCAACATATCTGTAGCATATTTCACTACACAATGTTCTAGACTCTTACCAATATCCTTAACCACTTCGATCTTTTCTATCCACTCGCTAATCTATTTCTCCCTTTACCATCAGTAAACTATTAATAATTTCCTTATCACAACCAACAAACATATCCTTCATACCGGATCTAATTCATTACGACTACTATTCATGTTTAGTTTATAACTAATACTTGTAGTCATAATAGTATTGGGTGAGACATTATCACTCTTAGTAATACCACTAAGAATTGAAATATTCATATTCATGTGATTGCTCGATCTATAATTCTGCGATCACATTTGCATCAACACTAGCAGTGATCTGTGATACGACATTCGATATCATCATCTGCTATCTTTGAGCAATCGACTGAATCATATCAATCTCCATCCTTGGAGTTACTCTTTTTATGTCATTCTGCCGTACCCATCCCGTACGCAGTAATCAATACTAATCTCACCGTATAACTCGTTACCAGCTCAATCATAACAACAGGTACACATACACACCAAATATTATCATACATATTACACATACCAGTATCTAGTATATATGTTCCACAAATATAATAATATATGGACTTAACCTAACGTCGGTTAACGTTTAAATATGTTTCATAACCCTTGTCACCAACTGACATATAGATCTTTCTCAACAAAGATTAATGTTTAATATGCTTGATTTCAATATCCTTCTGCTTGTCAGCATAACCGATACATGCTCACCGTGAGCACCAAACGATTACGTACCACGAAGTTATAATATCCGTGTCTATTTGTATATCCGGCATACACGGTATACCACCTACGAGCGAACAACCAACTATGCTATAATTATTCCAACACCTCTTTGTGTATGGGTAATCATTCTATTCGAGTATACATGGGTATAGGCATCTAACGGATGTAAGGTTAACATAGGGAGTTGCAAGGTTCAAGGTAATCGCGCAACCCATGTTGCCTTCAAATATTATCAATTACTATTATGGGAAACTCTATCACTTGCTCAGTCAATGTCCTCAGGCGTTCTAGGTTCGCTAAAATCGGTAATTCTCGGTCTGGAGGTGGTATGTCTCATATGTTGGAGAGTGAGAAATACATATATATTTCTATGTATTATTTTTATCTGCTCATTTATTATCAAATTTATTATTATTATTATTATTATTATTTTATTTATTTTATTTTATTTTATTTATTTATTTATTTATTTATTTATTTATTTATTTATTTATTTATTTTTATTTTTTACCTTAATGGAATAAGAATGAGTTCAGGTACAGGTCCGTTCGTACGTGAGGGTCGGCGGTTCAGGTGAACATAGGGGTTATTAAGATATACGGTTCCGGTGTTGGTAGGGTAAGGGATTTATCAATCTTGGTTGGGAGTGACGGTTACTAGATATTTCTGGTTAATGTCTAACGGGAGATCTAATTTGGTACTATCATAACTATGGCCCGATAAGTCAGACTTATCATCAACCGATGCTCTAGAAATTTCAGCATCCTCGGTACTTTTTATTATTTCATCCCCCGGTTCCTGATCCGGGTCCTATTTCTCAATACATGTACCCACAAGATATGTACATATATATATATATACACATTAGCACGTATAAATAATATTATATACTTTACACATATGTTGCCATTTTTACCTATTAATGTACCCAGTGACTTCCCTTGAATTCCCTCGTGCAGACAAGTCTGTTATTATGTTCCGGACCATAATAACTCACTTGTCCGACCGAGTTCATCCCGATACTCGTCACCATATATTATTAGTTGATATTCAGATCGTATAATACTTGAGCTACTGGTTATATTTTAGGTATCTTTTAAAGACATCCTAATTCTTTATAACCAATGGCTCTGATACCAAGTTCTGTAACACCCCGTAACCGCAGCCGAAACGTAACCGGGGCGCCACAGACACATCTGATATCAACCACATTGTTTATAAAGAAAACTGAATACATTAATATACTTCAATTTACATTATTTCATATTTCATTACCGTCTAGGTGATACACACATCATACAATACGATACATAATTCTATCTATTATAATGTATCATAACATTCCGCACGCAAATCTTACACACAACAAGCACTTAGCACGTAAGCAATCACTTCATCTTAATCATACCTGAAAAGCATGTGAGAAAACGGGTCAACTACGAATAGTTGGTGAGTTTCACTAATTTAAACAACTGTGACAAATCATTATAATAATCATATATTAGCGATGTAATTATGTTGAGCCCACAAGTGAAACCTCTGTTAACCCAATACTGTACCCGTTCCGGGGGCAATGTTAACCCAGAAACACTTCTAGGGACATCTGGGGACACTGTTAACCCAGTACAGTACCCATTCCAGGGGCAATGTTAACCCAGAAACACTTCTAGGGACATCTGGGGACACTGTTAACCCAGTACAGTACCCATTCCGAGGGCAATGTTAACCCAGAAACACTTCTAGGGACATCTAGGGACACTATTAACCCAGTACAATATGATACATAATTCTATTTATTATAATGTATCATACAATATGATACATAATTCTATTTATTATAATGTATCCTAACATCCCTCACGCAAATCTTACACACATCAAGCACTTAGCACGTAAGCAATCACTTCATCTTAATTGTACCTGAAAAGCATGTGAGAAAACGGGTCAACTACGAATAGTTGGTGAGTTTCACAATTTGAGTAAACCATGATAAATCCATATCATAATATAATATTATCGATGTATTTATGTTGAGCCCACAAGTGAAACCTCTGAATATCCACACACAACCCCGTGGCATACTCCGCCCACGAACCTGCCCCAGACCGCTATGTCTAACATTACATAGCAAAATATATATAACAACAAAATAGACATGTGCAACTGGCTGGGAAACATCAGCAAATCCATGCCGGACCAGTTGGGTTTGTCAGACCAATAGTACTATCCACACTCTACCGGCTTTCAGTTAATCACTCGTGTTCCGGGGCCTTAAAATGTTAGCAACTCAGACAATTACCATCTTAGTACATTTCCGTACGATTCCCGTACAATAAAATATATGTAAATACACGCAAATCGATGCGTTCAATATGTACTTAAACATTTCAGTAGTAACATGCTTCCGCCCCGGGAAAATATTTAAAAACAATTCAGAAAAAGGGGCTCGTGAAACTCACCTTAGCACATGCAAGCAGGTAACAACAATCATTATCAGTAAACACGTCCAATCTGTAATATGATCCCTACGATCGTTATTATACAATTATAGTTTATATAATCTTTAACCGTGTTAACCAGTACATCTGGGGACACTGTTAACCCAGTACTGTACCCATTCCGGGGGCAATGTTAACCCATAAACACTTCTCCGGACTCAGATTGTGATATCGTTTAGAGTTCAATAGTCAAAATTACTACTAGTTTGTTTTCCCCGTTTTGCGTGCCTAGCACGGATATCCGATTTTACGTTTCAAAATGAGTTTGGTCACACACGACCCGAAAATAGTTGTTGACTGATAATTTAATTAAAGTTGTGAAATTAGAACTCGGTTTAGACGCCCCGATTGGCCGCGGGACCCGTTTCCGTCTTTAGTGCACCGGAAACTGTTTTATCGGATAAAATTACCCAAATCATCCGAATTATTTTCGGATGATTTATTTTTACTTGTTTAACTCAGTTATATGAAAATAGTTCATTTTTAGGGTTTTTATACACCAGTCAGCTCGTTTAGGCGAGCTTTACCGGTTTATGCGTTTTAAACTTTAAAAGTTTGTCTTTATTTTCTTTTTAGCACAAATAATTATCCGTTTAATCTCGGATCTTGAAATTTTGCTCAAATCACTTTTTGACAGTGGGGAATTTTATAAAAATATTTCCAGAATTAATTTTTATATTTAAAATTTATTTATCTATTTTTAAACACTATTTAAATACTAAATATGTCGTAAATACCAAACGACCTTAGAAAAATCCCAAATTTTTCCTGGATAACCCCTGCCATCCACATAGTCCTCTTTAATTTTTCCAGAACCAAAATCTCTTTTTAAATGCCATTTTCACTAAAACCGAGCTAGAAAACCCTAGAACTCGTTTAACCGAAAAGCCTACTTAGACTTCTCCAACTGACCTAAAATTTTGTGTGTGACTTATACATGTTATAAAAAGCTTATCTGGAATTTTCCAGAATTTTTCATGATATTTAACTATTTTTCACCATTTTTAGCCCAAACCAAGCATTAAATTCACCAAATATTCATCCTTTGTCCAAAAATCACCAAATTTTCACAGAACTCATATTTTCATGTATTTAACACCTCTGTAAAATTTCATGACCTAACTCTAAACCATCCACAATCTGTCCAAAAATCCATAACCGAACATAAACCGAATATACCTTTTGTTTTCCGCCACTACAAGCTACAAACTCGTCTTTCCGCCTTATCTACCACTAAATACAGAACCTACAACCAACATACCACAATACCAAGCAAGTTACACTCATGATCAAGCCTCTTACACTATAGTTTCGGTTATTGTTTCAAAACTAAAGTTTAAACCGTAAAAATTCGTTTTTGGTTCGTTTAACTCCTTTCTTGGACCAAGATCCCTTGTATAACCCGTATACATCACTTGATCATGCAAGAATCGGTTTTCATCTTTTAAACCTCATTTTCTTGCAAATAAACTCAAGAAACGAAGATGGAAACGTATATAACTCGATTATTACCTTGTTTCTCTTGCTAAAATTCCGGGTTTTTAGATGATCTTGTGGAGAGAATTGATGAATATGGATGATGTTTATTAAAAAAAATAACAAAGAAATGGGTATAACCCCCTTATGTCCGATAGGAACTCATGGAGGGGTGGGGTGGGACCCACCTTTTCATTCATAGCCACTCATATGGATTTTGGAAATCCGGATAATGTTTTGGATAATCTGATTCAGTTCGTTTTTCGGTTAAATGTTTAATTCGGCTTGAAACGAGGCTAAAACGGTCGTTTTCGGCCTAAAAATGAAATTTATATAAAACCACTTTAAAAACTTAAACCATGACATTTATTAACTTAAAACATCATATTATTAATAATTGTGCATCTTTTTCGGCTTGATCGATCGTCTCTTGCTTTGTTTGGTATTAAAGGTTTCGTTTAATGTACCGACATACCATTAAATCGAAAATTCTTTTTCTGTGCTTTAATTCACTTATCCCGAAGCTTTAATACTTCGTAAAATCACTAAATATTAAAGATATCGTCTATAATTGAACCCTCGATTCGTTCGGGTTTCAATAACTATCGATCGATTAATCTCATATTCAATACGATGAAATATATATTCACGTACAATCAATACAGTGAACCATGTATTCTCATATAATTACTATGGTAATTCATGTACCCGACATTAAATATAACGTAGCTACTGTCTACCGGTTAGGGTATCCCTGATTTCGTCGGAATCGTTACATGACCCGCCCTCGATTTTACTACATGGAATCCTTGTGATTAGTGATCATAGGTAAAAATGAGTAAAGACGAACTTAATAGTATCCTCCGACCTGAGATACATATTGGGTCTTGATATTCACCAACTATTATACTTTGACTTAGTTCTTTGATGCTCTAAAATATATCAGTATATAAGGCTAAGCTCAAGTATAGTACGAGGTGATGGTGAGAGACGTATGTAGTCAATAGGGGATTTTTCCCTCTTATTCGTTGAGAGTTAAATGTCTAAGGCCTGATTAGTTAAATCAACAGAGAATTATCACTCTGTGTCTCTGGATTTAACATGACATTTGTGGCAAAAGGATAAATGATAGTTTCACCTAAATCATTTCAAGTAAGGGACTTGAAGGGGATGATGTTATTGAATGGCACTTCGTCATGCGTATTAGGGATAGTAAAAAAACCGTTGTTAGGCGGTATTTGTTACTTGCATCAATATTCTATGTATCTTAGGCAAGTGGAAGATTGTTGGAATCGATCTGCCCAAGACACATATTTGAGTTGATATGACTAGTACGTTATGATCCAAGTCGGGTCATACCCAATAACAAGCTAGACAAACAGCACGATATTTATTATTAGATATGATCAAACTAATAATTATCAATACTTATAATATGTGGTAGCACTGTCCACCACTGAATCTGAATACATCGCCGCCTCATTGGTCGCTCAAGAAGCTGCATGGATTAGAAAGTCTGTGGCCGTTCTAGGGGTAGTCCGTACCAGCTGTGGGAACAAATGTGAAGGTAAGACTATTATGAACTTGGATTGGTGGATATTCATGAGGTATGAATATAGTAAGGGTTTGCTGCCAAGGTTCATAGATATTTATGAGATAAATATTGGACTGACCCGCCCTCAAATTTTGCTGCATGGAATCCTTGTGATTTGTGATCATAAGTAAATTTGAGTAAAGGAGAACATCATAGTATCCTCCGACCTGAGATACATATTGGGTCTTGATATTTACCAAATATTATGCTTTGACTTAGTTCTTCGCTGCTCTGAAATATGTCATTACATAAGGCTAAGCTCAAGTATAATACAAGGTGATAGTGAGATACGTATGTAGTCAATACGGATTTGTCCCTCTTATTCGTTGAGAGTTAAATGTCTAAGGCCTGATTAGTTAAATCAACAGAGCATTATCACTCTGTGTCTCTGGATTTAACATGACATTTGTGGCAAAAGGATAAATGATAGTTTCACCTAAATCATTTCAAGTAAGGGACTTGAAGGGGATGATGTTATTGAATAGCACTTCGTCATGCATATTAGGGATAGTAAACCGTTGTTAGGCGGTATTTGTTACTTGCATCAATATTCTATGTATCTTATGCAAGTGGAAGATTGTTGGAATCGATCTGCCCAAGACACATATTTGAGTTGATATGACTAGTACGTTATGATCCAAGTCGGGTCATACCCAATAACAAGCTAGACAAACGCCACGATAATTATTATTAGATATGATCTAAGTAATAATAATCATCACTTACATATTTGGAAAATGGGTTTTCTAGATATTTGCATTTGAGTGTTAAATAAATTATGTGGATAATTTAAATTTGAGAGTTGTTATTTATTTATTTATAAATAAATAAACTAAAATTGTTTATGGTTTTGGGGGGAAAACCCAAATGTGGGCTGCCCCCCTCCTCCTTCTCTCTCCTATTTTGTTATTCCAAGACATGCAAAGAAAGAGATTGGTGAATCATAATTCTTGGTTGTATCATTTTACACCTTCTCACACACACACAAACTCTCTCTACTCTTTCTCTCGGTCAGAAACCCAAAGGAAGAACAAGAGGGTAATTTTCAAGAAGTGTAAGGATCCTAGAAACCTAAGGTGTTTGTTGAAGCTCGTTGGGTATACAATCTTGAGGTTTCCTCCATTGGAAGTTCGTCATTCAACTCATTCATCCCTTTCATTCTCGGACTTGAAGGTATGTTTTGTTAACATCCTATGGTTGTGTTTTGATAGCATGTATACTGTATATGGATCCTGGTTTGGGTTTATACATAAACGGGTTTTATGTGAATTGGTAAATCAAGATTTAAAACCTTTAATTCCGCTGCGTTTTCCTTAATAAATGGTTATTTTGGACTTTCATAATCTTGCTAAAACCCAACAAGAATGAGGTCACGTGACTAAGTGCAATTAGCACTTAGTATTGGCGAATAACCTTAATATCACTTGATATTGGCGAGTAAGAGTAGCTAGGCTCTTGAAACTTTGTCCATGTGCGAAGGGGTACCCTTGTGTTACAATTCCATTCAACCTTAGTGTGCATTAACCATTGTTAAACCGTTTTTCAAATGCACAATTGATAATGGCTTTAATGGGCATCAATCTTATTCCCCCCAATGCGTTGTTTAAACTCTATAAAATGTTAGTCGTTAGGTTCCCACAACAACGGTGGTTCTTATCTTTCAAGAGCGTCCACTTATCCTCATTAATGGCATTTAGGTACTCCCACGCTCATGGATCAATTCTTTTTGTTAAACCAACCGAAAGATTGTAGTTCCTTAGTTGGGTGGTGCTGCCAATAATCCAACGAAGTCTTTTTAATCTAGACACCTTGAACTTTTGCATTAAGTTGCTTCGAATGTGTCTTAAACAACTGGTAGATGGATCGACTTCAAGTGGGTTCATAAACCCTTCATACGGATAGATTGACTGTTGAGGAGCCTAAATTACCGCCAATAACCCACGAAGCATGTTCGTACAACTAGTTTGCTGGATGAAAATTCTTGGCTTGATAATAACGTGAACATTAGGGCGAAAATTACCCTCGATTGAAGCTAAGAAATAAAACACATTTAGGCTATAGTCGTTGAAAATCTCTGATGATTCGTAAATGCCTAAATAAATGTAATGTAACTTTAAAGTAAGCTTGCAAAATTCTTTTTGAACGTGAAGATGTTGATAAATCAAATCCACAAAATCTTCATATGAAACCTTACGTTGTATAATGTGGATAGTGTTTCTGGTGGAATCATCACACGAAATAATGCCATTTTCGTATGATACATTCCATCCCAATATAACTTAAACAAAAATAGGATCAACCATTTTCTTTTGTTAGAGAGAATATGAAATTTGATTTATGTTTGTTGGTAAGAATAACTCTATCTGATAAAATACAATCAACAGAGTTTCATTATTTCTCAAAAACCTACATTTAATCTTTCAACAACTTTTATTTAATATACCTAACCAACAACTTCTATTTAATAAACCAACTACGTAAGAATCTAATCTTGCCAAAGCCTATATACCCTTACTCGCCGATATCAAGTGATATTAAGTTTATTTACCAATACTAAGTGCTAATTGTACTTGGTCATGTGGCCTCATTCTTACTTACCACTATCAAACGCAGTTTATCTTATTCGCCACTATCAAACACAATTTACCTTATTCGTCACTATCAAATATAAATAAGATTCTATCAGCTGACAACCCTCTTACATTCTCTTACACACCTATACCAAAATTCTTATTCGCCACTATTAAAAACTAACACCCCATTTGTGATTAAAAAACAAAGCTAGCCCCCAAGTTGTAACAACTAGGGTTTTCCAAATCTAAACTACCCGATCCGTTTTCATTTTCGGAAAATTGTAATTAATAAACGTCACCTTTATCGAGTTAGTATTATTTTATTCTTACTTTTTATTATTTATATTTAATTTAACAATAATAACTTTCAGTATATACAAAAATGACCCTAAACAATAATTTTAACCCTATATGTTTCTAACTTCATACAACAAGGACAAAACTACAAATATTGCTATAACCCTTTTCACCAAACGAATATCCACGATCCAAACCCGTATCCACTTTTACTTTCTTGAACCCGAATTCAAGAAATGATATCTTGGACCACACTTTTCATTCTATAGTTGGAATTAGATCAATAATATTATTCCCCTTACCTTAATCGGCTCACCGACAACGTGAATTAGGAAACGAGATCGTTTTGATTATGTATTAACTATATTATCGAAACCGACTTAACCCGTTTATTGATATACACATAAACGATCACCAAAATTCAATTAAACCTGCAGTGCGCCATCCTTATACCCTCGCTAATGAAACCCCTATAACTAATTGTATTATATTGGGCTGCATATATTAGTTCGCTTAAAGGGTTATCCAGCTCTACGTGATGATAATTAACCCCCGGTTCTTCTTTGTTAGAGGGTAATTAATACATGGTTTTGTTCGTTGTTTGCTGCTGTTCAATAGCCCTAACATTAATCGATCAATCATGGAATGGACTGATCGATTAATCAATCTATGGTTCATAAGTTAATTGAGTACAACTGGTCTTTTGTATATATTTGTTTTTCTGTGTCTGCTAACCAAGAAACACCCCAGCTCAGCTGGTGGTGTGTGTGTTGTTGAGATCAGAGAACCGGCCAGGGGCGCGGATTCGAGCCCCTGGACGCGGTTTTTTTTCTTTATGGTTTTTAAATGGTTAAACATTTATTAAATGACTATAACAAATTTTAAATACCAAAATAAATATTATTTTACCAAACCGACATCATTAAGTCGTTATTTCTTTTCATTAAACGTTTTCATGAATTTCTTATTTTTGTTATACATGTAAAAATTATATATAATAGTTGTTAAAATTTGTTAAAGGATTTATGATCGCAATAAGGTTTTAATTTAAAATGCATAATATAATCTCATAAATTAGAATAATGAAAATATGTATTATTAAGTAATTTGTAAGGGGTGTTATTTTATAAAATGTCTAGTATCTATTAATCATTTATTTACAATATTTACTTAACAATAAATCTTTATTAATAACAATACAAATGTATTTATATATATATATAAAAATGTTTTAATATTATACAACTATAACTAAAAAATTTATTCTTAAAGAAAATGATTTATTTTATTATCTATATAATCTTTATAAAATAACACGATTAAATAAATTTTTAAAACTCTCGTTTCCCCGTCTTGAATATTCTTTATTAGACCATTTGTTAACTCGTAGAATCTCTCGACTATTATTACTTAGGACATTCTGTTGATTCATCTCGACGAGCGTGACGTCTATTATACCATTATTCTTATCGCCTACTTTTACTCTTGCTTATTTACTAAGGTGAGTACCACATTCCCCTATTTTACTTATTTTTTCATGTTTTGGGGACATATGCGTAAATTATATTTCTTAAATATACTTATACTCAAAACTGCAAATATTGTCTTATGTGTTAACAACTTATACCTTACTTGTTTATGTGCTTACTTGCTTTATATGCTTCCGCATTCGGAGAGGTCCATTATAATCTCATATTAGTATGATCATACGCCACTCGTTAGCCTTTATGCTTCTCGACATCTCAGTCGTACTTGCTCATTTGGTTAATTTGTTATTCTCCTATGACTTGTTTTAATTACTTATTTTTATATATACTATATGTACATTTTAACTGGTGTCTTGCTCACTTAACATGTGTTGTTGATAAAATTCTATTTTATACGCATATGCAGGTTATCATAAAAACTTAATGCAGGTTGGTGTAATTTAGAAATTAATTAATCAAGATCATTTGTGATATAAGTTGTAATGTTTTATGATTATGGATTATGTATTTGTTTGTATTTGATTTATTTGAAAACCTAATTTTAATAATAGATATTGTCATTTTAATAATGCATGATAGTAACCTTTGAAAAACTGTGAGCAATCAGTTACGCCCCGGCATTTCCACTGTAGATTGGGGTGTGACAGATTGGTATCAGAGCCAGGTTTAAGATAGGTCGTTAGAAATTGACTTAGACACATGTTTAGGAGCCCTATATGTACCTATCTGTTTACCTTTATGTGTTCAATTTTAAATTTTTTACAGCTTTCGTAGATAATTATTATTATTTATTGTTATGCACACACACACACACACTCCGAGGCTATGCCTCAACACTCAAAGAAAAATTTTCAAAAATTAGATTGCTTTTATTTTTGGGAAATTCCTTAAGAATTTCCACCTGTTATGTTTCACCATTTTGAATAGAATAACCCATATATTGAACATTTAATGGCAATTCATTCCAAGTTGTGGATTTACATGATATACACTGAAGTAGTGTATGAAAAAGATACTTCATTGGAGAAAGAAATTAGTTTTGGTAAGGAGTATCCTTTTGGGTAGAACCCAAAAGCCCTCTTTCAGTAAGTTCAAACTTCAGTGTCCGTGCAACAATTATTTTAGGAAAATTCATCATCAACCAACTCCAAATGTTGAGAAATATGTGAAGATGAGACTACAACCTCTGTGGTACCTATCTTTTACATGATGAATACATGTGTCCTTTCTTTCTCAGCATATTGAATTGAAGCGTTTTTCCAAAACTCAATGAGAGTTTGTGGATAAAGATCAGGATCAATCGTCAGTAGATTGAAGTATTTACTTCTAATGATTGTTCCAATCATGTTGTCATCCTCTGTATATGCTTCACTTGTGATGAGATATGGAAAAAGGGTATGTGGATACTTGAATGCATATTTCTAGGGTTTCAGCCATGATTATAGTATAAGAAAGACGATGAATGTAGGAAGTGAGTGAGTGAGCGTAGCTGACGGATGACAATGTATGATATGGTTAAATATTTAGGGTTAAGAAAAATAATAATGGAAAGTAAGCTTTTGAATGTTGATGGATTAGGTGGTTTATGCAAGTGGATGACCAAAAGTTACCGTTGCAACCATTGTTCTATTGAAACAGCGGCTGGTAAATCTAAACAACTGTTGAGTTAATGAAACAACTGTTGAATATCATTGATTAGCAGTTTTCCATAAAACTAATTAATTCTTTTTAGAAAATACCAATTGTTATTAATAGTTTGCATAAACAAATGTTTAAAGCAAAAAATTATTTTTCTCAATAGTAGTTTAGAAAAATAGTAGTATTGAAAAAAATGATCAATAGTTTAAAGGAAATTGATCAGTACTTTTGAAAACAGTAGGTTTCCATTGTTATATGCATCAAAGTGTATAAACAGTATTTTCGAAAAATCAAAATGAAATTTATCATCAATAGTCAGCTATAAACAACTATTTTAACTTTGTAAAAATGACAATTCAGAGATTTGATATGTCCAATCTAGAAATCAGTCTTTGAAAGTTTGTTGTGTCAAGTGCTTCTGTGAACACATCAGCTAACTAATTTTCAGATGAGACATATTATAAATTGAAATCAAACTTTTTTATACCAATCCCTTATGAAGTGATGTCTGATCTCAATGTGCTTGGTTTTAAATGTTGAACTAGATTTTTGATGATGTTCAAAGCATCTTCATTGTCCAATTTCAATGGATTTTTCAAAGCCGTTATCCCATAATCCAGTAATTGGTTTTGTATCCAAAGTATTTGTGTTGTACAATTTGCAGCGGCAATATACTCAGCTTCAGAAGTTGAGTTTGAAATGGTAGAATGTGTCTTTAATTTCCAAGAATCCTATGCATATCCAAAGAATTGACCTCCTCCAGATGTTGACTTTCTTATCATCTGACAACTTGCATAATCACTATCTGCAAAACCAACAAGCTGGGTCTTTGTGCTAGATGGATACCAGATCCCCAAGGTAGACACGCCTTTAAGGTATCTAAATATTCTTTTGACAACACTTAAATGAGATTCCCTTGGTGATGCTTGATATCTTGCACACACACACAAGTGGCATGCATTGTATCAGGCCTAGATGCAGTTAGATACATATGAGATCCAATCATAAATATATACAAGGCTTAATCAACATACTCATCAGTTTCATCAGGTGATAATGGATCAATTTAACTCATGGGTGTGGAACTTGTTTTGCAATAAGTCATTTTAAACTTTTCTATGAGATTTTTAACATACTTTGATTGATGCAGAAAATTCCCATTTTAGATTGTTTGACATGCAAGCCCAAAAAGTATTATAACTCACTCATAATACTCATTTTAAATTTATATTTCATGAGTTTTGTAAAATCATCACATAATTTTGGATTTGTAGATATAAATATGATTTCATCTACATAAATCTGAACAAGACATAAGTTTTTTCCCCGCTTTTGAGAAACAAAGTTTTATCAATTTGTCCCTTTTGAAAGTGATTTGAAATCAAGAATGAGGAAAGTTTGTCATACCAGGTTCTTGGAGCTTGTTTGAGTCTATATAACGCTTTCTTGAGCTTGTAGACATTGTCTGAATTAAAAGCATCTTCAAACCCTAGTGGTTGTGCAACATACACTTCTTTTTGAATATCACCATAAACAAAAACTCATTTGACATTGATTTGAAAAACCTTGATTTTGTGAGTGGATGCATAAGCCAGAAACAATTGAATTGCTTCAATTCTTGCAATATGTGAAAATGTTTCTTCATATTCAATTCCTTCGTCTTGAAGATATCCTTGAACTACTAACCTTGCCTTGTTTCTTTTTATAAATATCCCTCTTTCATTAGTCTTATTCCTGAATACCCATTTTATGCCAATATGTGTGACACCTTCTGGGCATGGACACATTTCCCAAACATGCATCTTGGTGAATTGCATGAGTTCATCTTGCATGGCTTCAACCCAATTGTTTTCTCTCAGAGCGAGTTGATACTTGGTTGGTTCTAGTTGAGAAAGAAAACAAGCAAAGAAACAAAGATTTGCTTGTTGACTTTTGGTAAGAACAACACGTTGTAAATCACCAATGATCTGTTCTTGAGGATGGGCTAGATGAAACACATAAGAAATGATGTCCCTTATAATTTTTGTTGAAGTGGTTGGTGAAACTGCTGATGAGGTGTCAGATATTAAAGGCAGGGGCATTAGGGGTAAACAATCATTTTGGGAAACAGCTGACAAATTTTCAAAGATGGGATGGGAAAATTCATTTTGAGAAGCAGCTGTTTGAGTATCAATAGTTTCACAACATCTTATTCCTTAATCAGAAGATGGTACATGATCGTAGTTTGAATGAAAATGTTGTTGTTTTCTATATTTGTCTCTTCAAAGAATTTAGCCTGTCAAAATGAACACTATTATCAGTAGTTTCCTAAATCTTAGGTTCAAACTTCAAGACATCAAGATTAAACAAATCAGCAGGATCATTAGGAATTTTCAAATCAGACATTTTATTAAATTTAACATTTAATGTTTCTTCTATATCTTTTGTTCTAGAGTTAAAAACTCTATAAGCTTTAAAAGTTGAGGAATAGCCTAGAAAATAACAACAATCCACTTTGGCTGCAAATTTTAAAATTGAATCTTTCATGTTCAATATAAAAGCATGGGCAACCAAAGGCTTTGAAAAGGGATATTAATGGTTTTAGTTTATAAAGAATTTCATACGTTTTTTTCCCATTTCTTTGATTTATCAAAATTCTATTTTAAACATATCCTGCAGTGTTGACTGCTTTAACCCAAAAATATAACGGTAGCCCTGAATCAGCAAGCATGGAACTAGCAACTTCAATGAGTGTCATGTTCTTCCTCTCTACAACTCCGTTTTGCTAAAGCTGCCTTGGAACGTTGATTTGTCTAATAATGCCTTTGGAGATACAAAAGGTATCTAGCACTTAATTCTTGAATTCAGTTCCATTGTCACTTAGGATTTTGATTGTTAGATCAAAATGTTTCTCCACTTGTACAATGAAGTTTTTAATCTTTTCAGTTGTTTCATCCTTCGAGTGTAAGAAGAATGTCTAAGTGATTCTTGAGTAATCATCTACAATCACAAGACAATGCCTTTTCTTTCCAAGACTCAGTATTCTAACTAGCCCAGAAAGGTCCATATGCAAGAGATTAAAACAAGTAGTAGTTTTGGATTTTTATATAGACTTGTATGAAACATTGTGTTGTTTACCTTTCAAGCAAGCAACACCATTTTTATCATATGCATATTCTTTGATAGGTAGGCCTCTAACCAGTTGTTTCTTGGTTAGATTGTTAACTGTTTGTATAATTAACATGTCCCAATCTCATGTACCATAAATCTGTTTCTTTGTTTAATGCTCTACTAAGAAAACATGTTGCAAAAGGGATTTTGTTGTCCTTATGCATATCTATAGCATAGACATTACCACTCCTGTTTGCACTTAACAAAGTGTTCTTCGCAATCTGTTTTTCAATTTGCATAGCACAATTGGAGTTGACAATATTGCACATTTTCTTATTAAAGAAAGCATCATTTCCCTTATCACACGTTTGTGATACACTTAACAAATTGAATTTCAATTTGTCTATTAACATTATCAAAAGTCAACTTACATGCTTCCACCTTACCTGAGCCAAGTGCACTTCCTTTTTCATCATTTCCAAAGGATACAACTCCTCCTTCATGTTTCTTGAATTTAGAGAGAAGATATGTGTTCCCTGTCATATGCCTAGAGCCTCCACTATCCACATACCATAAGCTTTCCATGCATGTGAAATCTCTCTACACATGTAAAGAAAATTACTTACAAGGATTAACCCAAGCCCTATTGGTCTTGGGTTGCTCATTTGAGGAAGACAAATCAATTTTCTGTTGAAGATTCTTTACAAGATTTGTTAACTGTATTTGATTTTCCATCAACAACTTGATCTCAGCACTTTGTGAAACTGCTGATGAATTACTTGGAACAACAGTTCTGTGTGATAAGATCCTAGTTGGTGGAGCATATGTTACTTGAACAACTTTGAACTAGGGATGTTGTTTAATGTCATATTAACAGGTGCTTCAACAGTCACAAACTAAACTTTCTTCTTGGGTGTAGGACTTTGACTTTTGATTAAAACATTAGGAATCATAACAGTTTTATTGTGATGGACAACTTTTAAAAATTTACAATCTTCAGTTAGATGATTGTTTTTCTTGCATACATCATATCGATTGGGAAACAAATGTTTTTGGTGAATTTTTTGTTTTCTTTTTCTTAGTCACACCCAATCTATCAACAACTACTCTTCCTGGTGACTTTTATCCAGGTACAAAAGTCGGATGATTTTTTGTTTGATAGAACTCTGAATCATTTCTTTTAACTTGAGTAACAACTGGTCTAGTAACAAATGTTGGTGCAATTGCAACAAGTGTATTTGTTTCAACTCTCTTTGAAACTACTAATGGAACATCAGCCGTTTGAGATGAACAACTGTTGGGGTATTAATAACAGTTGTTTTGATTGAATCATATGTTGTTCCTGAGATTACAAATGGACTGTGATAATCTTTTAACCTTTGACTATCCAAATCTATGATAGTAACCTCTTTGATTCCATTGAGTGAATCAGTTGTTTGATGACAATTACCAATTCCATCTTCAACCAAGAGTTTGGAAGAATCTTCCAAGTTTAAAGAACCTTGTGATGAGTGTTGATCAATGATGAATCTGTGATCACTCAATTCAGCAAATGAAATTGGCTTGAACCCTTGTGATGCATCAGTTGTTTGATACCAGTTTCCCATTTCATCTTGATTAGGAAGTTTTAATGAAACAACATTTGGCAAAACAAATGATGGAACTTGGTTAAGAAATATTGTTTTTTCCTCAACTTCATCAATAAATATTTGAGGGGTAATAGGAGCATAATCCTGAGGTGGCTCAGTATTATTATATCAAATGCCAAACTTTACATTATTGCTTGATTGCTTGCTGAGCAACATTTGAAATCCTTTGCTGGATTCAATCCATTTATCACAATTCAGTTGAGTTTGCTCTGATATATTGTTTCAATTATTGTACATTTTCAATAAATTCTCTGCATATGCATTTTTGTCTAACAAAGCATGTTTTAATTTAAATATCTCATTTTCTTTATCATTCAACTTAACCTTCAATTCATTTATGGATTTTGAAACTGCTTATTCAAGTTCAACAACCGGTTTTATCAGTTTTACATTTACAAGTTTACTATTTGAAAATGCAATGATGCAGTCATTAGAGCATAACTTTTGACAAATCACCGATGTTACCTCATCAGCACCAATTTGAAGTACTTATGCATCAATAGTTTTTGAATCTATTCGAACATCACTTATCATTAGCACTTGGATGATTTCATTGTTAAAATCATTCTTCAGCTCCCTTTCTTCACTTGATTCAACATCAATAACCACAAGAGCCAGATCTTTTATGCTCATCTTTACGGGAAAACTACTCCAGTTAATTAATTCTTGAGTAAAGAAACTTGTTTTGGTGTTATCATGGATTGTAGTAGATGTTCTAGGTTGGGTGACCATAGTAGGTTAGATGTGTGTATTGATAGGTGGCATAAAGGGAGGTTGAAAACATTGCATCTGGTTAATAGTGAGGTGTTGGTGCATACTGATACTGATATTGAGGACCGGTATTAGGCATGTTTGAGGTTTGAGAAAAATGTGTTGTGGAATGGTTATTGAAGGATTGTTGTTGTGAATGAGGATGGAGAAGTGAACTTGGATAGGTTATTAAAGGCTGGACATTATTGTGACTAGGCTGTGAAGAGTTCTGCATTCCCAACAACTGTCCTAGTCTGCCACACTTATGACATATCATTTTTGCCTTATCATAGCCAACTTTTGTCCTGTTATTGATTCCAGAGAATGTCCTTCCAGTCCTTTTGTAGAACTTGTTTGTCTAGACTATCAATAACGCCAAGGAGTCCAGAATCTCCATTTACTCTAGATCAATTGGATCTATGTGTTCCAAATGTTTCATAATGAATGAAAGATCGCTAGACACATATGGAGAGTTCTCTTGAACAAAAAATTCTTGATTGTCAACTGCTGATTCAATGCCAGTTGTTATGTCTTTGTGGTTGTCATAACCTTGATAAGCAGTTTGGACAGATTAAGTCTCTTGAAATTGAATATTTCATCATATGGTGTAATCATCAGTTGATTTACAGGTAATAATCAACTCCTTCTTTATCTAACTTTAAAAGGTAAGTAACATACCATGGATAATAGTCAGACTCAGATCTTGAAAGTTTGGTAAAGTTCCTAGTATAATAGCATGAGTGTCCCAATTTTCTGGAAGTAATATTAGAAATCGGTTGTTAATAGCAGAGATTGTGAAAGTAACATCAACCATGTCAATTCACTGATTAAAGTTGTGAATCGTTCGTATTGTTGAGTTAAGCTCTCTCATCTTAAGTGACAAAATGCTTCATACTATTGCCTGAGAATTTCACAAGTATTCTCAATGATTTGTGGGATACTACCATATAATTCTTTTAGTGGATCCCACAATGCCATAGCAGATTTGTGATGAATTAATTTTCCTTAAATTTCATTTGGAATTGCCATGGATAGTATAGCATGAGCTTTGGCATCCAATTCAAAATTTTGGAGATCCTGATCTGTATAATCCTTGGGATCCTTCTTGATTGTTTTGTTTTCATCCAATGGATTAACAGTTTTAGGGGAATGAGGCCCATGAACTACAAATCTCCAACAACTAGTGTTTTGGCTGCATAGATGGTGGACATCCTTTGAGCCCAAATGTTATATTGACCTCGAACCAACATAAGTTATTTGGAGATTGAATCGGTGTTATGAGGATCTTGTACGGACGACATGATTCTCGATTCAACTGGTTTCACAATAATAATAGAGTATTAAACCGATTTATGATCCTTTCTTAATCCTCAACTAGAATTATCAAATTGAGCTTAGATCTATGATATTGAATTGACTGTAAGATAAAGTTCAAAGCTCCTAAGCTCTGATACTAATTTTTAGAATCGAAGACCTCTAATATAAGCTAATTGAAAACAATTCAATTCAATGAAATAGTAAACTATTGATCTAATCCTTTGAATGGATTAGTTGTCACTTTAACTGAAATCATATTTAAATTGCAACTTCAATCAGTATATGAAATGAGCAAGTTAATCAACAGGATTCATTTGAGATAAATAAGAGGTTTCATATGGAAGAATAATTATGTATGAAATATAATCGAATAATTACAATCTATTGATCCCCATCAACCTTAGCTCATCATTCACACTGATATTTCTAGTACAAGAGTACACAAATCAGGTGAGTAATGTGACGTGAAAAATGTTGATGAAAAATAGACTCTCTTATTCATTTTATACAAGTGTAAAACTACTAATGAGCTAAAGGTGATAGTGACAGTTAACAAAAACGGTTACAAGCTATTGACAAACAATTACAAACGAATGTCTAAAGAGAATCCTATGTTAACTATTGATCTTTGTTGAACAACTGGGAACCATCAGTTGTTTGCCTTCAGTTGTTTGGATCTTCATTAGTTTGTAAAGCAAATGTTGTCTTCAGTTCTTTTATATCAGTAGTTTATCAGGTCAGATGTTTGGAGCTGTAGTTGTCACAATCGCATAATGGAGAACAACTGATGTTTGAGCCACCAATTGTTTGGAATTTGACCATCAGTTCTTTGCAAGGTTAAACAAAGGATTGTCATTTCTTTGTTGATGGTAAGAAAACATGAGAATGCTATCATAATATTTCTATAGATGATGATTCTATTCTAATTGAACATGTTATGAATCAAAGGGATCCTTCAAGGATTGACTTTCGCAAGGACAGAATTAAAAGAACTATAATTCCACAAAAGTGGGAATCAAATCCATATACCAATAAACCTTGTTAGCATTCCCATATTTGCAATATGATAATTATTAAGATTATCAAGAAGCTAGGAATAAGACCTTTTTATTTAGAAACTACAATCATTCACGGTACATGTATTTTAATAAAGAATTTCCCACCTCATATTCTTGTCAAATAGTTTTTAAACATTGGTATGTAATTTAAAGCTTTTCCAAAATATATAAAGCCTACTTGAAGTTCAACAAATATTTTAAAAAATCCGGGACACCAAATTTTGAGTATACTTTGTGTGGAAAACTAAAAGGGGGTGTACAGTTTTTCCTTGATTATAATCCAATTTTAGTGAGCTAATGACCTTGTTAAATTCTTTTCACAACCTATAAAAATAAACACAAATAAGTAATAAGTTTAGGATTAGAGATGACACAATTGGATTTATAGAGGTTTAAGTGAATGTTAACTAATTAACTTTAAGTCCTTTCCTCGGTCCACTGATTGAGAGTTTCATTCATTAACGGTTGGAATCACCGGTACAAACGTCTCACTCTTTAAAGGAAGTGGTCATCTTTTCACTAAACACATAAACTGCTTAGCTTTACAATTCTTTACCAATTTTCTAATTAACTAAATAGCAAGATAGAGATCACAACTCAATATAAAAAATACTATATTAAGATAGTTTGTTTCCCCCTCAAATCATCAATAAATTGATGAATTCTCACTTATTAAATTATAAAAACAACCTCTAATGATTTCCCCTCAAAACACAATAGCTTAAGAGAGCTCTTCTTTTTTTTTCTCTACTTTAAATATTTTCTTCCTTGATAATTGTAACGCCCCGATCCCGGGTCCTTACTTTGGCGTTGGATTTACTCATAAACACAGTTCTAAATATTAGGGTTAATTAAAACTTTTCACGGAAATATAAAAGCCAACCATTTTACAAATCATAGAATACTTGTCTTAAAACATCAGGAATTGTCTCAACATAAAACATAAAATAAAACATCATTTCTTTCATCTTTAGATGCTAGCCATTAAATCCATGTCATGTGCCATCCTCATGCTAGCTCTTTTAACCTATTTACCTGTGTGCATACTAAAAGTCAGCTACGCTGAGTGAGTTCTAGTTAATCAGGCAACATAGCGTTCATACACTTACTTATATATACGCATCCGAAGATACATACTATATACTTTACATGCTAACCTTTCTTTCGTACTTACATTCATTCGTACATGCATTCTTTCATACGTTCATACTTACATACTTATTTATGACTTAAAAAGCATTTCACCCTATAACCTCCTTTAACCTTCGCAGATATTATTAGGGTCTGCAACCCTTTAAGCGTTACAACCATACATTTCCTTCTTTATATATATATATATATATATATATATATATATATATATATATATATATATATATATATAATTTCATGCATACTTTTAATCTTTCTATATCATTCATACATCATTCATAACACAATCATATATCATACACTTACCACTTAGGGTAAGTGTATTAACTAATCACATCGAGTATGCACACATCCCCGAAAACTTAACAAGGAAATGGGGCTAGAAACTCACTTGGACTCTGTAATGTTCAGAGCTAATAGTAATCCCCTTCCTTAGTTGTGCACGACTGACTGTAATAAGGCACATAAGTTAACTACTATTCGAGTGCTCGTTTGCGTCCTCGGCCGTTCTTTCTAGGTGTTTCTTATTTTAAAAATTACCTTTCCTTATTAATTAGTTTTTTTTTTTTTGCTCAGAGCGTATATACCGTATAAGTCCATATTCCTTACTTATACATACGTACACATCATGCATTTGTACACAGCATACATACATACATATACGTTATATGCATACACATACATGGCATAGATACATACATATACGTTATATACATATACACATACACGAGATACATACGCACATATACATATACGGCATAAACATACACGACATACATTCATACATATGCGGCATACAGATACACGACATACATATATACATATACGTTATACACATACACGGCATACATACTTATACGACCATATACATATACACATACATACTTATATGACATACGTACTTATACGGCCATATTATATACGCATACATACTTATACGGCACACATAATTATACGACCTATACATATACGACTTACATACTTATACGCCCTATAGGTGCAGACCAACCTTCTTCTTCGCGTTTTTAGGCTTTTTCTTCGATTTTGGCTCCGTCAACCACCGTTAACCACCATGGTTAGCCAGATTTTTATTGTTTATAACCCAGGTTGCTTCGGGGTGTCCATATCCAAGATAAAGGTGGCCTCTAAGCTCGTTTTTGGTTGATTAAACACCCGTAATAAGCTAGATATAGATTCAAACGCCTCATTCGGCATCCCGGAGCTGCGGTGTCGGGTTCAAAGTTGTTGGGTCAGCTGAGATAAATGATTTCTTACCTTCGGTTAGTCTTAGATTGTTGAATAGAATAATGTGGAGAGTGTATGGCTTATGTGTGTGTCTTTGATGGTGTAGGGTAAGGTGTTGAATGATGGAGATGGAAAAGATTTAGGGTTTAAGGGGTATCTATACTCCCTAATCCCATGGAACTTAGGCTCATCTTCATCTTAAGTCTATATTTAATTCTATCTATTTTAGCCCATCATCTTTTTATCTTTATTATTATTATATTATTATTATTATTATTCTACTAACTTAATTAATTCTTCTGGCGTATTAGTATTTTAATATTATTCTTGGAAATTTCATGATGTTACAAGTCTACCCTCCTTAAAAGAGGTTTCGTCCCCGAAACCTAACTCTTACTTAAACAAATCTGGGTAAAACTTGCGCATCTCTTCTTCCACCTCCCAAGTGGCATCTGATCCCTTTCGGTGTTTCCATATCACTTTAACTAAGGGAATAACTTTATGACATAGTTTCTTTTCCTTACGGTCCACTATCTCAACAGAGTGTTCGATATAGTTTAACTGCCCATCAACCTCAGCATGTATTAATGGCACGTGGGGCTTGCCATCAGCTAGCCATTTCCATAAGTGAGAGACGTGAAAGGTATAGTGAATCCCTTCTAACTCTTCGGGCAAATCCAGCTTGTAAGCCACTTCGCCCACACGATCGACGATCTTAAACAGTCCAATGTACCTTGGACTTAACTATCCTTTCTTTCTGTAACGAATAATCCTCTTCCAAGGAGAGACCTTGAGCATTATATTATCACCAACGCTGAACTCAATCGGTCGTCGCCGCT
Source organism: Bidens hawaiensis (assembly GCF_021521415.1). Lineage (NCBI taxonomy): Eukaryota > Viridiplantae > Streptophyta > Magnoliopsida > Asterales > Asteraceae > Bidens > Bidens hawaiensis. The sequence goes on along the minus strand of NW_027491876.1, from coordinate 282,585 downwards.
TATCAGCATAGGACTTCTGGTGATCTTGAGCAGCTTTAATTCTTGCCTTGATCTGATCAAACCTTGAAGAGGTTTCCTGCACCAATTCTAGACTTCCAACCTATTTTTGACCAATCTCTCTCCAACATACACGAGTACTACAGCGTCTTCCATACAACATCTCAAACGGCGGCATACCAATACTCGAGTGGTAGCTGTTGTTTTAAGAGAATTCTGCAAGATGCAAATGATCATCCCAACTTCCTACAAAATCTAAGACACACGCACGTAGCATATCCTCAAGGGTTTGGATAGTCCATTCAGACTGCCCATCTATTTGAGGATGATACGTCGTACCGAAGCTCAATCTTGTTCCCATAGCTTCATGGGACATCTTCCAGAATCTTGAAGTAAAACGAGTATCTCTATCATACACGATCGACAACGGTACTCCATGCTTAGCCACAACCTCTTTTATGAACACATTTGCTAACGTTTTTGACGAGATGGCCTCTCGTATAGGCAGAAAGTGAACACTTTTCGTTAGACGATCCACTATCGCCCAAATGGTATCATGATGTTTAGCTATACGCGGTAGCTTAGTTATGAAATCCATGGTGATGTGTTCCCATTTCCATTATGGTATTTCTAAAGGCTGCATCTTCCCATAAGGTCTCTGGTGTTTTGCTTTGACTTGCAAGCAAGTTAAGCACTTACTGACATAATCTACTACATCATTCTTCATACCCACCCACTAGCAGTCTCTCTTCAGATCTTGATACATCTTGGTGGATCCTGGATGGATCGAGTATCTTGACTTATGAGCTTCATCAAGGATTCGACCTCTAATATCTCAATGGCATGGAATCCACATACGGTCAAACCTAGTCTTCACACCATGAGTGTTGTCCATAAGCTCGTCTTGTTGTCCAAAGATTCTTTCCTTCTTCATTAGCTCTTCATTTGTAAGAACCTCAAACTGTAACTTGATGATCTCTCTAAAGAGATCCGATTTAATGATCAACTTATAAGACTTCACTGTTGTAATGACTTCTTCATTCTTACGGCTTAGTGCGTCGGCGACCACATTAGCGTTACCAGGATAGTATTTGATATCACAGTCGTAGTCCTTTATCAACTCTAACCATCTCCTCTATCTCATGTTCAACTCTTTCTGCTCGAAGAAGTACTTTAAACTCTTATGATTTGTATAAATAGTACACTTAGTACCATACAGATAATGTCTCCATATCTTGAGAGCATGCACTACTGCTGCTATCTCTAAATCATGTATCGGTTAGGTACTCTCATGAACCTTCAACTGTCTGGACACATAAGCTATAAGCTTTCCTCGTTGCATTAACATGCAACCTAACCCACACTGCGAGGCTTCAATACAAACAACCAAATCCTCGTCACCCTCGGGTAGAGCAAGGATTGAAGCTTGTGTGAGTCTTTTCTTTTGTTCCTCAAAAGCATCCTCCTGAAACTTACCCCACTTGAATACTATAGACTTCGGGTCATTCCGGTCAACGGTGCGGCTATCTTGGAGAAGCCTTCAATGAATATCCTATAATAGTCGGCCAACCCTAAGAAGCTTCGTATATCAGTCGGGTTTTGCGGAATCCTCCAATTCATTATCGCTTATATCTTAGCTGGGTCCATAATAATCCCTTCAGGATTGATTACATGACCTAGAAACTGTACTTCACGCAACCAGAATGCGCACTTAGAGAACTTAGCATAGAGTTTCTCTTCCTTCAAAGTCTCCAACACTTCCCGTAGATGCTCAGCATGGTCAGACTCGCTGTTTGAATAAATCAATATATCATCAATAAAAAAGATTACTGACTTATCCAACATCGGCCAACATACCTATTCATCATGTCCATTAATGTTGCGGGAGCATTTGTTAGACCAATTTACATAATGAGGAACTCGTAGTGTCCTTACCTTGTCCGAAACATTGTGTTAGGGATGTCTGCCTCTTTCACCTTCAACTGATGATAGCCTGATCTAAGGTTTATTCGTGATAATTAACTCGAACCTTGTAGTTAATCAAACAAATCATCAATCCATTGCAACGGATATCTGTTCTTCACCGTAAGCTTGTTCAACTCACGATAGTCTATGCACATTCTCATACTACCATCCTTCTTCTTAACAAACAACACCGGTGCGCCCCACGGGGAAACACTCGGCCTAATGAAACCTTTGTCGAGGAGTTCTTGTAGTTGGGACATCATTTCTTTCATCTTGGATGGCATCAGGCGGTAAGGTGCTATCGCAACGAGCTGTGCTCCTGGTATTAAGTCTATCTGGAATTCTACCTCACGCTTCGGTGGAAACCTCTGAAGATCCTCAAGGAACACTTCTGGGTAGTCGTTCACAACAGGAACATCCTTCAGTTCTTGCGTTTCAGCCGTAGATTTGACAATATACGCCAGGTAGGCACCGCACCCTCGCCTTAACAATCCTTCGGCTTTTATCATCGAAATGACATTAAGCCCTGAACTTTCTTTATCACCATAAATCGTCACCGTACCACCATCCAGGGATTTTAATATTATCATCCTACTCTTACACACTATCCGAGCCTCAAATTCAGATAGCCAATCCATCCCCAAAACCACATCGAACCCTCATAAGGTCATAACATATAGGGTAACATGAAACTCACGTCCATCTAACTCTATCTTACAATCCTTAACCATTATCATCATCCTAACCGAGGTTTCACTAGAGGTTTCTACTATGAAAGTTTCAGGCACACGACAATATTTCATTTTTGCTAACCTACTAATTGGCGTGGCTACGAAACTTCTATTGGCACCTGAATCAAACATTACCGAAGCGGAAATACCATTTAATAGAAACGTACTTGTCACAACATCAGGGATCTACTTGGCCTGTTACTTCATCAGCATGTAGGCCCTGGTTCTTAGCCTTGGTGGTTCAGTATCCTTCTTTCCGCTTCCTCCAGCTTCAGTACATTCCCTGTCTATGTGGCATGTCTTGCCACATCAGAAATAGGCTAGTTTCTCCCTACAGTCATGAGCATAGTGCCCCACCTATAACAGGCATTTGTTCCAACTATGCACTCTCCTCCATGCGCCCTCCCACATTTGTGACAAACATCAGTTCCAACACCCCACTTGCACTCACCACTGTGCATCTTCCCACATGTCTTGCACGACTTCCTTTCCCGCACTTTCTATTTCTTATCCTTAGAGTTCCACAACTGAGTACCGGATCGTTTAGCAAGAGCAACCCATTTCCTCTCTTTCTTCTCTTCCAACATCACATCGTCCACTGCCAGATCATCGTAAACCATCTTAGCGAGTTTAACTGTAGAGTTAAAAGTAGCAGGTTTAATTTCCCTGACTAAAGTGCAGACATTCTGTGGAAGTCCTCTGATATAACACTTGATTCTTTTTGCTTCAGTGTTCACCATGTCGGGCACCAACCTAGACATGCGTTTGAATTCAGTAGTGTACTCGTGGTGTGTCATCTTACCCGCCTTCATATTCAAAAACTTCATCTCAACCCTCTCAACCTCAGCATCAGCACAAAACCGCTTCATCACCAATTCATTCAGCTCATCCCATCTCATAGCCTTAATCTCTTCTCGGGTCTTTCTCTGTTACACAGTTTCCCACCAAAACATAGCCTCATCACCAAACGACTGGGTAGCATAACCCACCGCTTTATCAGGACGACACTCGCTAATTCATATAACCTTGTCTATTGTGGTTATCCACTGGGGAGTAAAGATTGCATCCCCTAAACCGGTCAGCTTTGGCCGGCCGCAACCTTTGAACGCCTTGTAGTTACACCCACCTTGGCCTCTCTTTCTTTCATCAGCCTTCACAGATCGAACTTCACTCGAGTCACCTTCCTCATTCTCATCAACTCTCCTACCATTCTCCCATGTCCTCTCAGTGGTCCTTGCATAGCTTTCAGCGGACTTACCAAGATGTAGGTTCTTAAATACGGCAGCTACAACTTGAGCAATGGCGGCTTGAACAACGGGATCAAGTTGATACCCTTCATTTTTACTCTGGTCCTGACCAGTTGCACTCCCTTCTTCTCTCGTGTTAGTAATTGGTTCCTCAAAAGGTTCCTGCGTAATACGTGGCCTACCACGATGCCCCGTACGACCTCCTTGACCGATAACCTTTCTTTCTCCAGCCATTCGTATTCTATAAATAAACATAAACGTCATCACTCAAGGAACTATTTAGTATAAGGATAGTAAGGCTAACAGGTAATAACAATGGTCAGCTGTGATTAGCTGATCACGTTACTATCCGTGTCCAATACACTTCCCGTTGTGAGTCCACTTGTGCTAGGTTCTACTTTTAAACAGTTGATCAATCAATCACAATTCACAGACAATCAAATAATCTTATCCGTAGCAATTAAGCTAACTTTCTTACATATTCCTACATTACACATGAAATTAATCATGTACTATACCTTTACTTAGCTTGTTTGAGTGACACATGACTTTCTTGAACTGGCATCTTCTTTCTTTTCTTACTTAAGTCTTATTCTCTGTTCGAGTCTAAGAATGTAGGATGCTTATTTCTCTCGAACTTATGCTCTTATACCAACTTGTAAGGCCCCGGTCCCGGGTCCCTACTTTGGCGATGGATTTACAAATAAAGGCAGTTCTAAATATCAGGGTTAATTAAAACATCTCGCGGAAGTATAAAAGTCAACCATTTCTCACAAACCATAGAAAACTTGTCTTAAAACATCACGAATTGTCTCAGCATAAAACATAAATAAAACATCATTTTTCCATCTTTAGATGGCAGCCATGCCATGTGTCATCCTCATGCTAGCTCTTTCAACCTATTTACCTGCGTGCATACTAAAAGTCAGCTACGCTGAGCGAGTTCTAGTTAATCAGGCAACATACCATTCATACACTTACTTATATATACGCATCCGAAGATAAATACTATATACTTTACCTGCTTACCTTTTTTTATGTACTTACGTTCATTCATACATACATTCTTTCATGCTTTCATACTTACATACTTATTTATGTTTTAAAGAGCATTTCGCCCTATAACCTTCGTAGATATTATTAGGGTCTGCAACCCTTTAACCTTCGCAGATATTATTAGGGTCTGCAACCCTTTAACCTTCGCATATATTATTAGGGTCTACAAACCTTTAACATTCGTTGATATTATTAGAGACTGCAACCCTTTAAGTTCCGCATATATTTTTAGGGTCTGCAACCCTTTAAGCATACAACCGTACATTTCCTTCAAATATATATATATATATATGTAAGTCCTGTGAAAGGATATTTCAATCTGATATCACACAATCTCGTGATTATGCGGAAAATAACACGAGATGATTTAATATCAAGTAAACAACCACAACGAGAACAAACTGAAAATGCATTAAAACACACGTATATTGAGCGTCTTGTGCTTAAGCACAATCGGTTACACAAAACCACCAATATATGTTTCTTACGTCTCGTACCTCTAACCCTATACTAAACCTAGTTTCATGGTTTATATAGAGATTACATACAAGCCCAACATTAAACAAAAGCCCACCGAGATCCACATGATCTCGGCTTACAATTTAAGCCCAACCTAAGTACAAATCACATCAACTATATATATACTTTCATGCATACTCTTAATCTTTCTATATCATTCATATATCATTCATAACACAACCACATATCATACAGTTACCACTTAGGGTAAGTGTATTAACTAATCACATCGAGTATGAACACAATCCCAAAAACATAACAACGAAATAGGGCTAGAAACTCACTTGGATTCTGTAACATTTGGAGCTAATCTCAATCGAGCTTCCTTAGCTGTGTGCGACTGACTGTAATATGGCACATAAGTTAACTACTACTCTAGTGCTCGTTTGCGTCCTCGCCCCTTCTTTCTAGGTCTTTCTTGGTTTAAACATTACGTTTCCTTATTAATTAGTTTCTTGCTCTGAACGTATATACCGTATAAGTCCAAATTCGTTACTAATACATACATACACGTCATACATACGTACACGACATACATACATATACGTTATATGCATACACATGCACGGCATGCATACATACCTATATGTTATATACATATACACATACACATACACGGCATACATACGCATATATACATATACGACATACACATACACGGCATACATTCATACATATGCGGCATACGTATACACGACATACATTCATACATATACGGCATACACATACATGTCATACATACATGCATACACGTTTTACACATACACGGCATACATACATACATACATACATACATATATGGCATACACATACACGTCATACTTACTTATACGGCCATCTAAATATACGCATACATACTTATACGGCCATATACATATACGCATACATACTTATGCGGCACACATACTTATATGGCATATTCATATACAACATACATACGTATACGCCCTATATGTGCAGACCAGCCTTCTTCTCATTTTTAGGGTTTTTCTTCGATTCCGGCTCCGTAAGCCGCCGTTAACCACCATGGTTGGCCGGATTTTGATTGTTTATAACCCAGGTAGCTTTGGGGTGTCCAAATCCAAGCTAAGGTGGCCCTTAAGCTCGTTTTTGGTTATTTAAACACCGGAAATAAGCTAGATCTAGATTCAAACGGCTCATTCGGCATCCCGAGGTTGCGGTGTCGGGTTCTAAATTGTTGGGTCAGCTAAGATAAATGATTGCTTACCTTCGGTTGGTCTTAGATCATTGAATAGAATAGTGTGGAGAGTGTTTTCCTTAAGTGTGTGTCTTTGATGGTGTAGGCTAAGGTGTAGAATGATGGAGATGGAAAAGATTTAGGGTTTAAGGGGTATCTATACTCCCTAAGCCTATGGAACTTAAGTCCATCTTCATCTTAAGTCTATATTTAATTTCATCTATTTTAGCCCACCATCCTTTTATCTTTATGATTGTTATATTATTACTATTATTATTACTATTATTATTCTACAAACTCAATTATTTCTTCCAACGTAACTAGTATTTTAATATTATTCTCGAAAATTTCGGGATGTTACAATAATTGAAGCTTCATTACTCATGAAATTTGGAAGAGAGTATGCTTTATGTATGAAGGTAAATGTTGTAGAGAAAATGGGTGAAGAATTAGTTTGAATAAGTCTTCGATCTCATGTATTATGTTACATATGAAATTATATTACGCTACCTATGTTACCTATGAAATTATATTATGTTACCAAAAAACAATTTTAAAACCCAAAATTCACCTTTAAATGTTTTATCAAAAGCCAAGATGATAGCCTACTATTTATTTGAAACTTACAAAGCTCACTTAAATAAACAAGCACTTACTGTTGGGTTTTAACAAAATTATCAAAGTGATAAAACCTTACTTTTATCAAAAACGCAGCGGATAAATGTTTTAAATCTTGTTAATTTGATATGTATAAAACCGATTTTACACATGCAAAACCCAAACCCGGATCCAAATACGAAATACATACTATCAAACACATGCATGTCAAGACTACCTTTCAAAACCAAGGAAGTATAAAGAGATGATGAAATGGTTGGCTAGAAATTCAAAGAGTAGTTCCTCCAGCTTGTATACCTTTCAAGCCTTCCAACAAACACCTTATTTAGCTAGGATTTGCTTCAAAACTTTTCCTTTCCCTTGGTTCTTCTCTTGGCCAAATTATTAGAGAGAAAAAGAGTTGGAAGAAGTTTTTGTGTTACTTGCGTTATAAGAAAAAACAAAGAAAGAAAGATAATCAATCTTTCAAAATTGGCATTACCCAAGTTCCAATCATATTCCTTGCATGTCTCCACTCACTTGAAATATTAATAAAATAATATAAGAGAGAAAAAGAGATGTGGAGGGAGGGGCACCCTCCTTCCTTTCTTCTTCTTCTTTTTTTTTTTTACCTTTTTTTACTTTCAAATATATATATGTTGTGTTTTATAACAATAACACATTTTGGGTAACATGCTAGGAAATAGTTTTCACATATTGTTACTTAACCATCTTAAGTAACACTATGGAATGTTCTCTCTCAAAATATAAATCATTCATATGATTTATTCATTTCACAAGTACAATATATTTAGAAACCTTTTTCAAACAACTTAAGTGTAAATATTTATTTACTTATGATCATATCATATATAAACAAATATTATCGGTGTTTGTCTAGCTTGTTATTGGGTATGACCCGACTTGGATCATAACTTACTAGCCACATCAATTATAATATGTGTCTTGGGCAGACCGAGTCCAACAATCTCCCACTTGCACAAGATACATAAAAGATTGATGCAAGTAGCAAATACCGCCTAACTACGGTTTACTACCCCTAATACGCATGACGAAGTGCCATTGAATAAAATCATCCCCTTCAAGTCCCTTACTTTAAATGATTTAGGTGAAACTATCATTTATCCTTTTGTCACAGATGTCATGTTAAATCCAGAGACACAGAGTGATCATTCTCTGTTGATTTAACTTATCAGGCCTTAGACATTTAACTCTCAACGAATAAGAGGGACAAATCCTCTATTGACTACATACATCTCTCACCATCACCATGCGTTATACTTGAGCTTAGTCTTATGTACTGGCATGTTTCATAGCTTAGTCTTATGTACTAATATTTGAGAGTGGGTCAATCCAATATTTGTACCCCACAAATATCTATGAACCTTGGTAGCAATCCTTGCTCTATATTCATACCTTATGAATATCCACCAATCCAAGTTCATAATAGTCTTACTTTCATACTTTTTCCCATAAATATGACTGACTACGGACATTAAGAATAATTAACTTACTCACGGATTTAAACATGCTAAAATGGAACGTAACTCAAAATGTCATAATCATAAACCATAATCATGTTAATGAGTAAAACTACAATTGTTCTGATATCCAAATACAAAATTAGATCAAATCCAATCACTAGAATATCAAAGTCCTAAGGTACAAGTGTGACCTTCACGCTTTGGCCTTTCAAGGAGCTTCGTGAGTGGATCCGCAATTTTTTGATCAGTGTGAACTTTGCGAATACATATTTTTCCCTTCTCAACTTCATCCCTTTTGTAGTTGAACCTCCGCTCAATGTGCCTTGTCTTTTGATGTGCACGAGGTTCTTTGATTTGAGCAATCGCATCCTCGTTATCACAAAAGATCTCTTAAGGGTCCTGAATGGTACGGACCACCCCTAGGTCGGCAATGAACTTCTTAATCCACGCAGCTACTTGTGCTGCCAATGAGGCGGCAATGTATTCTGAATCTATGGTGGACAACGCTACCACATCTTGTTTTGCGCTCTTCCATGAGACAGCCCCACCATTCATAATGAAAACATATCCCGATTGTGATCGAGAATCATCTCGATCAGTTTGGAAACTAGCATCCATGTAACCTTTTACAACAAGCTCTTCCTCACCAGATCCGTATATTAGAAACATATCCTTAGTTCGTCTAAGGTATTTCAAAATACTCTTAACAGCCATCCAATGACTATCTCTGGTATTCTACTGGTATCTACTGGTCATGCTCAAAGCGCATGACACGTCTGGTCTAGTGCATATCATTGCATACATGATGGATCCTATAGCTGACGCATATGGGATTCCTTTCATCCTTTCTTGCTCATCCTTTGAGCTTGGACATTGAGATGTACTCAATATCGTTCCTCTTTGAATAGGTACTAGACCTTTCTTAGAGTTTTCCATCTTGAACCTTTTCAAGATTATATCAATGTATGCACTTTGGTTCAAACCTATCAACCGCCTTGATCTATCTCTATAGATCTTTATTCCCAGAATATACGCAGCTTCACCAAGATCTTTGATGGAAAAACAACTTCCAAACCATTTTTTAAAACCTTCCATGGTTGGAATGTCATTTCCAAATAGTAGTATGTCATCAACATACAATACTAGAAAGGTAATGATGCTCCCACTAGCTTTCTTATACACACAAGCTTCATCAGCGTTCTTGATGAATCCAAATTTCTTAACTTCATCATCAAAACGGTGATTCCAACTTCTAGATGCTTGTTTCAATCAATCGATTGACTTCTTTTACTTGCATACTTTATTAGGATGTTGTGGATCGACAAAGCCTTCGGGCTGAACCATATAGACATCTTCTTTAAGATGTCCATTTAGAAAAGTGGTTTTGATATCCATTTGCCAGATCTCATAGTCATAGAATGCGACTATGGCTAACAATAAACTAATAGACTTTAGCATTGCGACAAGAGACAAGGTCTCATCATAATCAACCCCTTGAGTTTGAGTGAAACCTTTTGCTACAAGTCTTGATTTATTAGTGTCCAAGTTTCCATGCATATCGGTTTTCTTCCTGAAAACCCACTTACTTCCAACCGGTTTGGAGTTAGGTGGTGGTACAACCAAATCCCATACTTGGTTGTCATCCATGGATTGCATCTTAGCGTTCATGGCTTCAAGCCATTTTCACAATCGGATTGTGACATTGCATCATGGTATGTGGTGGGTTCATCCGAATCTACCACATAGCATCCATCCATGAAAAATCCATATCTTTCGGGTGGATGACTAGTTCTACCTGATTTGCGAATGTTTTATGTATCTTGATCAACCATTTGATCATTCTCAACAACCTCTTGTTGATTGATAGTGTCAACCAAACATGTATTGTCTTGTGGTTCTCGATCCTTCTCGAGTTCCACTGTTCTACTAGTTCCTTCCATAAGGAACTTAGTTTCCAAGAACTCGACCTTTCGTGCAATAAATACCTTTTGCTCGGTTGGGTTGTAGAAATATATCCCAATAAGGAACTTATTTTAGTGGAAGCTTCTTTTAATTAAAATAATGTTATATTCATCTAACTTAGTTCGGGAATAAACACCCAAACTTACATTGTTTTACAAAACAAGTAATTTACATAACAAGGATTTCGTTTATTTTTATATATAAAAAACTGAGCCATTCTTCACGAATCTTCTAACGGTATGACTTTATCCTTGCTTAGCACATCTTTAACTTACCTGAAATGTTAAGTAAATACATCAGCGATATGCTGGTGAAACGTATTGACTCAATAAAACAGTTTTAACAATCTTTATAATACATAGAAAGTTTTCTTATTACTTAGCATAAACTTCTCTTATTTCTAGGACCATTGCCACAGAAAAATACAACAAACTAACATGCCCTCGGAAACTGATGCCCATATTGAGGAGATTAGTTTGACCAGCATGTAACAAACTATATAAATTCCCGGGACCCATTGCCCATACTGGGAAACTAGTTTAATCTACATGCAGCAGTATGTTTGGATCCAGACACATGTATTGACTGTCTAAGTACTTTATTATCTAAAATGTATTATAAGTTTTAGAGATCCTGACATCTCATGTAAACATTCAACAAACTTTGGGATCACGTAATCCATTTACTTTGACGGACTAGTCAAGTCAAGCCCAACGTCTAACTTGCCAAGTTTTCAGTAAAAGATTGTACGTATTCACCTTTCAAAATCGAGCTTTAACTTCTTTCGTTTAAGCTGGATGAACGGGATTGATCAGACCTATAGTTTGATAACAACCACGTATTAATACTAGCTCACATAATCTGGTTCCAGATCTTGCATCTGGTTTAACCTTGTAAATATTTTTGAATAAAACTCTTTTGTTTATTCTAGGGTGACGTTTGATATAGCATGCTTTGGCCAAATAGGTTCAAACGCTTTCATTGAGTTTCTCAAGGTAAGTAAATGGATCCCTCGGTTGATTGGGATTTATACGAATTACTTTCCTTAGACAAGAAACCTGGTATACCGGCGATATCCCCCTTCCAGTTACTACAAGCCCGTCAAAATATAATTTTTATTTGGACATTACTTCATCTAGAAATAATATCCTTATGAAAATCGTATATCAAAACAAGGTTATAGACGATACCCTTGACTAGGGTTTAGCATATATAGAGATAACGTAGTACATAAGTCACCTTAGATAGGCTAGACAATTTGATAACAACTTGGACAGAGGTTCGATTCTTTGTTTTGATTGCTTACGAACTTCCTAACTTGCAGGGCTTTGTCGTACCACTTAGCAGCGAACAATCAAGTGTTCGAAAGAGAGAAAGAAATGTTTTTGGTGTGGGTTTTAGCTTGAACCCGAAGTCCATATATATAGGCTGATCTATTAAACCGCCATTTGATAAAAAATTCATCCGACATCAAGATATTTTCACAAGGGGACCCTGTACTTTCTCGTTTCGCCATGCAAAAATACTAAGGCGGCCCTTTAAGCGGCGATGCGAAGTGCAAAGTACGCCATCAAAGCGCCACATTGCGCCCATCGCCCGAGCCCGTGCGCGTGCGCGTTCGGGTGCTTCGCACCCACCGCTAGGACCACTGGATGCATAAGGGCATATAATAATATTACTCTGAAATTTCATCTCCTTATAAGGAGCTCAACATTTTTATTTATTTCCAATGTGGGATGAGATTTGCACTCCTTATTTATACCCATGTGCAAGGATTCCACTTTCGTTCCTATCTTATTTTCCTTTTTCATATTTTACAAAGTTTATCCATAACTTTTTAGATTGAAAATTTTAGTCCAAAATATTTATGGATTTTTTTATGGAATCTTACAATACAATCTCTCCAGTTCATGTTCTTCCCAAACAAACCCTAGATTTTCAAATCAGATTTAGTTGTTATTATTAAATGAAATTGATTTAGGGTTAATGTTTGTTGGAGAAAAACGCACCAAATACCTATCACAATTACTAGTAATAACGGCAAATTGAGGGTTTAATAACGAGAAATGTTCACGGCTCAAGCTTGAATCGGTATGGGCCTGTGCAGCTTTGTATAGTGGAATTGAGTTATGGATTAGTGTCGAGATAATGAGGGGATGGCGTGGACAAGTTTAATTGAATTATGGACATGTTTGTATAGGGTGTTAAGGACCGATTAGGACGTTTATTAAGTTTTTAAGAACTAATAAATTGGTTGTCAATTCGTAATCATTTACCATGATTAAGGTGTCGGTAGGGTTCGTTATTGGTAACAAAGCGATTTGGTAAAATCAATTTCGTGTTTAGGCCGAAGATTGAGGAATAAGCAAGTTGGGGGGGGGGGCAATGAGAGGAGAAGAAGGGAAAAGAAGATTATATATTTTTTTATTAAATTGCAATTGAGTCCCTGGTCTATGGTGGTCGGTGTATAAGGGGATTAAAGTTATTTTAAGGGGTGTTTTATGCATATTTCCATTAGTTATATCAATAAATAAATAAAAGAAAAATATACTTAAATAAATGCAAGACTTTGCTGATTTTATTATTCGAATACGGACATGGTCGTGTAACGGCTACAAATATATAAAGACAAAAAATTCGAAATGTTACATGTATATGAATAAAATACTACAGGTAAATAAGCACACACTAATAAACATATGAATTTGATAAACAAATCTAAAATTTAAAAAATAGTTTAATGATTATTAATCGCTACAAGGTAAATAACTAGATCAAACCCGCGCGTTGCGGAAGACATAAAGATTTTCAGTTTCAATGTATTTTTTTTAGAAAACGTAAGATAAAACACAAACGTATATTCATATTGTATATAGAAGGGTATCGAAACGTGTTCGTTTATAGTTGTAGTATAAACAAAAAGGTACCGAAGCATGTTAGTTTTTTGTTTTTTAATTTTGCAACTTCCAAACTCTGTAGCATCCTGCTTCCCGTTCTGTTAATAAAATAATAATATTAGATGTTATGAGATGGACTTGTGTTGGGTTAAGTAATGTGGATAATAGACTTGGATTAATAACGAAGGGAGAAAGACCATGGGCTTAAGCCCATGACCCATGATATATATATATATATATACCTTAATTAACCCATAATCCATTCATTTCCACTCATTCCATACACCATCAAAAACACACACTTAAGCTCTCTCTCTCATCTTTCTTTTCTCTCTAGCCGAAATAACCAAGAAAACCAGCGCATCGATCCGAGGTAATAATGTTATGATATTATATGGATCCAAACCCGTTGGATCTACTCGCGAAACGACGAGCCGACACCCTAAACCGTTAAAGTCACGATATCCGGATGGAATCGGGTATAAACCGATCAAAAGATGAGTTTAGGGGTCACCATATCTCAGATCTGGATTGAACGGGATGAAAAACGGTGAAAAATGATGGAAAACGAGTGAGATCTCGCTTTCCCGGCGAGATCCCGGTTTTCCGGTGATGATGTCGTCGGAAAACAGCATGCGAGATTAAAGGGAATGTCAGAGAATATTCAGACATTCTCTAACCTAACCCTAATTCGTTACGGAAGATTAACGAATGAGCCTTAATTAGCTATGCCCATTCACTAAGGAAAAGTAACGAATAAGCCTTAATTCGTTATGCCCGTTCGTTAAGGAAGAATGACAAACTAACCCCATTCGTTAAGGTCGTTCGTTAAGCGAGGGACGAATGAACCTCATTCGTTATAGAGTTCATTCATTAGCCAGACCAAACGAATGAGTCCATTCGTTAAGAATGTCAGTTCGTTATAAGGGCCAATTCGTTATAAGGGCCAATTCGTTATAATAGTCCATTCGTTATTGGGGTCCATTTGTTAAGAAATAACGAAGGAGCCTCCTTCGTTAACGAACTGGATAAGAATAAGAGTTTGATAAAATGACAGAAAGGTCCCTGGACTTAGAATAAAATGGTTTAATTACTAAGAAGCCCTCGAACTTTATGAGTTAGCAGATAAAATAATAAATTAAGAATCCTAATGAAAATTGTGTTAAGGAAGTTAATGGAAATAAAATTTTTCCAAGCTGACCTGGCAGCTCGACCCCAGCCAGGGGCTCTGCCCCTTAGACCCTGCTAGGGGTTGCCGCCCCTAGAACCCCGCTGCTAGGGGCGCTGCCCCTGGACCCCCGTTCGTTGAAGGTTATAATTAAACTAGAAACGCGATATGGATAGTGATAGTTAATTGATACATGTAATTGCTATACAGTTAGTCGCGCACAGCTAAAGAAAGGAATGGTTGTTAGGAAAGAAGGGACCAGACCCTAATAATATCTGAGATAGAGAAGGAATGGACCAGACCCTAATAATATCTGAGATAAAGAAGGAAAGGACCAGACCTAAAATATCTGAGATGGCAAAGATAGTTATGTATGTATTATGAATGTATGAAAGTATGAAGAAAGAAAGAAAGTATGTATAGGTAACAGGCTAAGTATGTAATATGCATCTATGGATACGTATATATATAAGTATGTGAATGTATTGTATGTTGCCTAATTAACTAGAACTCACTCAGTGTAGCTGACTTTTAGTATGCACGCAGGTGAGTAGGATGAGACAGTTGGCTTGAAGGGGGACACATGACAGATGTCGATAAATAAAGAAGCTGACATATAAAGACTCAGTTGTTAATGTTTGAACTAAAAGACATGTTTTAAGTTGTGTTTTAAAGACAAGTTATGAATGTTTTGTAATGAATGCTGAAGTTTTATTTATTCCGCGAAAGTTTTAATTAACTCTGATATTTAGAACTGTGTTTATGAGTAAATCCAACGCTAAAGTAGGGCACCGGGAGCGGGACCTTACAAACTCACACGCTGCGATAGGTATCAAACAAAAAGTAAGACCCAAAAAAATAACATGTTCGATTAATTTATCAATTAATTAAGAAAAAGAATTAAAAAGGACATAAAACACATAATATATTTTTTTTTAAATAGGAAACAGAAAAGTAAAAATGCAAAATAAAAAAGAAAAGATAAATAAAAAAAGAAATTAAAATAAAATAAATATATGATGGTCGTACATGCACCTTCTCATTAATGGATAAAAAAGTGTATATATCTCAAATTTAAATTAAACTTATAATTATTTGATTCATTTGAATTCACTTAATAAAAATATGCTTTGTTTTATTATGATAAATTTATTTGTCAAATTACTTAATTATTTCATAAAGTAATTAAAACACAAAACTTTTTTTTATATCGTTTCTAATTATACATTTTTTTATAATACGATTTGAATAAAGAATATAAAAGAGTTGATTAATAAAGAAAGAGAAATAAAAATAAAAGACTATATATAATACTCTTACAATATTTTAAATGAATGATTATGTGTTTTAATTTGGTCCATATAATAAGTTTTCAAAACTCTAAGGTCGTTTATAATAACTAAAAGTATATTACTAAGGGAAATATTAAAATTTAAAGAAAGACAAAAATAATAAACATGAGAATGATTTGTGAAAAACAATTTTTAAAAAAAAACTCAAATGTTAATAAAAAACAAAAAAAAAATCATTCAACAAAAAAATTCTAAAAAATAAAAAAATTATAACTCAAAATATTAATAAAAAAACATTTTTTAAAAAAAAACTCAAATGTTTCCTCCATTATTGTTAAAAAAATGACGAAAAGACACAATGTCGAGATCAAAGACATAACGACGAAAACGAGCAAAAGACACAATAAATCGCAAAATATAACATAATACCGAACAAAAAATAACACAATGTTGAATAATATAACACATACAATATCAAGAAAAAATGACATAATCAATGACGGAAATAAATATAAACATAATGATAAACAAAAAACACAATGATCTTTTTTTCTCAACATTGTTTTTCTGTTTTTTGTTTTTTTTTTTTTTAATATGGAAGACGGTGGAAACATTTTTGTGTTTTTACTTTTTCGTTTTTTTATTAAATTTTGAGTTATTATTTTTTTATTGTTATTATATTTTTTTTTGATGTTTTTTTTGTGTGACTATAAATCATTTTCATTCGTCTCATTTTTGTCGCCATTTATAGAATAACTTGATCCTATTATTAAATTTGACCATTCGGTTTTTACATGAAAGATTTCTGACGTAAACCGTAAGCCGAGCTGTTTATTTCACTTTTGAAATTTCTAAACCGACTGACCGAAACATAAAGAATAAAATCAACCATAAAATCAAACCGATAACTGATTTAAATAATTTCACATTTTGAAACCGACTCGTAAACACGTATAGGACGATGATCTGGAGAGCACGTCTCAAGCTAAGGGTAGTGGGGCTTGATCCACCCAAGTGATCCAATATATTTACGCCACATAGGCGCTGACATGGTACAAGATCAAGCCCCAGAGGGTGTAGTAGTCCAGGTGATCCGGGGCTTGATTGATTTTTTTTTTTTGTTAAACACAAAAATACTAAATTAAAATATTTCATTAAAACTTAAATTAATACGATCTTTTTCTTCCTCCGTTATCGTTTGGTCGAATGGCGATAGGTGGCTAAAGTCTTTGGCTAGAAATGCCAAACTCTTGAACCGATTTTTTGTATGTCTTTGGTTAAATTGTATCTCGAGCTTCACCAATCCTGCTTCTCCGATTTTCTTCCCCTTACCTTTATGTGATTGTTCTGCGGGTTTAGCCGGCTCCGGATGTGTGTTGATATTACCGTAACCCGAGCCTGACATGGTTTTAAATTTGAGAAACTTGAGGGATTTTTTAAATTATTAGAGAGAAATGACGTGAGAATTGTGTGTTATTGTTATAAAATGAGGTAGTTATTTATAGTGAGTTTGTAATAAAAAAAAAAGGTTTTTTTTACATTAATAATAGCCAACGGCTACTTTTTTTAAACAATACTAGCCAACGGCTAGTTTATGCCCCGCGGTCCCGTCCACCCCTCACGTCCGCGCCCCCAACCACGAGAATGGTGTAGTGGTATGCACTGCGGCCAAGTCATCCACGCCAGGCCGCGCCTCACTAACCTTGCCCTCATATGATTATATGGCGTCGTCATAGCTAGAGGTGCACAAATCGGTTTTTTTAAAAAAACCGGTTCGGTTAATAACCGGACCGGTTTTTCTTGGCCTGGAAAAAAACCGGTTTTTAAATAACCGGACCGGTTTATTAACCGGTTTTTTTGGTGCAAAACTCGGACCGGTCTAACCGGTTAGGACCGGTTTAGAAACCGGTTAGAACCGGTTAACCGGTTTTTTTTTTTAAATAACCGGTTAATAACCGGTTTTTTTCATAATAACCGGTTTTAAAAAAAACCGGTTTTTCCATTAACCGGTTCGTTAACCGGTTTTCGATCTAGAACTTGTAACCGAAAGACGAACCGGCGGTTTGTAAACCAGTCAAACCGGTTTTTAAAAAACCGGTTTTCGTAAAAACCGGTAAACCGGTTCCCCAACCGGTTTTTTTGGCCATCTCTAGTCATAGCTGCCTTTTATGACCTTCATGATTACATAACCCGGATAAAATTGCTTTTATTACAACTTTAAAAAACAAATAACCCGGACATCGTTTATTTATTAAAAGCCACAAAAAAAGCTCATCATTCTTGGCTTGGAAAACATTAACTCTCTCTCTCTCTACAACTCTTGCTTATGTTCCAAACTAAACATAGATTCTGATTCCACTTGATAAGGTACAAATAAGATCTTATCAAGACACACATTTTCATCCTTAACTAAAAAAAAAACCCATTATCAATGAGGAGTAACAAGCAATGGGTTTTGATAATGATACTGGTGGTGAATATTGGATTTGGTGTTTGGGGAAGTGGGTTTGAGTTTGATGAGACTGAGTTCCATCACAACACAACTGAAGTCATTTCATTCTTGGAAGCTTCTTCTTCTGCTGCTGTTGCCCCCAATCCTCTTATTGTTGGCCTTACTCTTATTCCTCAAGCTGCTGCTAAAGGCGCTGGTACTCTCTCTCTCTCTCTATATATATATATATACACACACATATAGATTTGTATCAATTCATGATAGGTTTATATTCTTTTTTTTTTTTTTTTAATTTTGTTTAACTAGAAACTTGTAGTTTGTATTATAATAAATTTATTAGATCAAGATTTGTGTTTTCAAGATTGAATTATTATTATTATTTTTTGTTTTTGTATCATTATTGTTATTATTGCTGGTTTTGGGGGGTTTGGTTGTTTGGGGCTACTGCAATTAGTGGTTATATAATTAGGTGACTGGTTATTGTATCTAACTTGTTGTCGATATATTTGATTTTTGTGTCACACAATTTGGGTGATTTTGTTTCAAAAGTTTCTAATTCTATATTTTATTCATCTAAATAATTTGAACTTTTAGTTATTGAATTTCATCATAGTTCCAAGATTCAGATTTGATGTATTTTTTTTTTAATATTTAGTACTTTGAAAGGTTATTATTTTGTTGTTTCTGTTTTTACAGTATGTTTGGATGGAACATTACCCGGGTATCATTTGCACCGAGGATTTGAATCTGGTGCAAACAGTTGGCTTATTCAATTGGAGGTTTGTGACAGCTAGATCGATAATGACATCTTTATCGAATTATTTGCTGTACTTACTTTCATAGTTTAAATGTCTTTAATTCTTGATGCTAACCTTCATGTGAATAGTTTGTATTATCGCATATGGGTCGAATTAAATTAATTTAAATATCATATTTGAAGGGTGGAGGATGGTGTAACACGGTTAGATCGTGTGTTTACCGCAAAACAACAAGGCGTGGATCATCAAAGTTTTTTGAAAAACAATTGGCGTTTACCGGAATTTTGAGCAATAAAGCTGAAGATAATCCAGGTATTCTCACATAGCATCGTTAATCATCAAAATCAGATGTGGAAATTTTTACCCGGATCTATTTTGGTTGTCTTTAACCTCTAACGGGTCAAACCAAAAAAGTTGACAAATCATTTGTGATTGCCCATAGTCTGTTTTAATGCATAGAAGATCCCGAATGGTTTTATCTATTTATTTTATTTTTGTAATAATATTGTCGTTTTAAGCATACTTAACGTGTTAGTTATTCATAAAAATAGACAAAAGATCTTCTCTAGGTCAACCATTTCGACCTGACCCGTTTCAACTTGGACCCATTTGACCCGACCTGTTACTTTCAGATTTTTTTAACTGGAACAGAGTAAAGGTTCGTTATTGTGATGGTGCATCGTTTGCTGGGGATTCAGAAGATAAGGTAGGTAGCATTGTTAATTTCTGGTGTTAACATATTTAAAA
Source organism: Bidens hawaiensis (assembly GCF_021521415.1). NCBI lineage: Eukaryota > Viridiplantae > Streptophyta > Magnoliopsida > Asterales > Asteraceae > Bidens > Bidens hawaiensis. The sequence goes on along the minus strand of NW_027491876.1, from coordinate 262,494 downwards.
AAAATGTCAATTTGTTTATAAAATCACTTATAATTTTTTATACTTGTGACAGGCTAATGACCTTCAGTTTAGAGGCCACAAAATATTCTTGGCAGCAATGGAAGATTTGATGTCAAAGGGAATGCGAAATGCCGATCAAGTATTCTTTCATCAATTTATCATTTCTTTAATTCTGTTTTTATAAACATATTTTACAAGTAATAAGTTGTTTGGTTCCAGGCGCTTCTTTCCGGGTGCTCGGCTGGTGGTCTGGCATCTATTTTACACTGTGACGAGTTTAGTTCATTATTCCTGGGAAGCACCAAAGTCAAGTGTTTGGCTGATGCGGGAATGTTTATGGACACGTAAGATAAATTTATTCTATCTTTCAAACAAAATAATTTTCATTTACTTCTTTATTTTACAATTTCTGTTTTATAAAATTTTTAGGACTGATGTTGGTGGTGAACATACTCTGAGGAACATGTATGAAGGTGTTGTTACTTTGCAGGTACTTTTAAATTAGGGGGTGTTTGGGTGTGTGTTTAACTTTAATTTATTCCACATAATGATTATGTGATTATGTCATCAGGGGGTTGCTAAAAACTTATCGCCGGCATGCACCAGCAAACTTGACCCGACCTCAGTATGTGATAAACATCTCATATTCTATCGGTTGTTATGCTAATTGCTAAATGCTCGTTTTCGTTTTCTAGTGCTTTTTTCCTCAGAACATAGTTTCCGACATCAAAACACCTATGTTCATCCTCAATGCTGCATATGATTCTTGGCAGGTAAAGTATTTCTCTCTTTTCTTCATAACAAGTTTTGTACACATGTTTAGATCAGGGAGTTATAAAAGTGAATATACACATGTGTAGATGCTTATGATACATGAATACACATTAACATAAATCTATATATATACACACACACACATGCATACATTAGTTCAAGCATTTTCGCATAATCGTGATGTATTTTAACTTTAACAGTCATGTTAAAATCTTAGATAAACGGTTTGTGGTTTGTAATTGAACCCTCTGAGATTATAACTTTTCTAAATAATACTATAATTATGTTCTATTAATCTTCTTTTCTTTTTCAGGTTGTTTCCAGTTTATGTACCGCACCCGCTGATCCTAATGGTGCTTGGAAGGCATGCAGGAACAACCCTGGCAATTGTTCGCCATCTCAGATTAATTTCTTTCAAGGTATCAGCATTTCATTCTTGCCAATATAAAAAAAAATAAAATAAAGAAGATAGGACTGTGCGGGTTTGGTGACTAATTAATGTTATCTATGATGCTGATCTTATGATCAGATTTCAGAAACCAGATGCTGAATGCACTTAAAGGATTCTCTACTTCCAAACAAAATGGGCTCTTTGTAAATTCATGTTTTGCCCATTGCCAAACCGAGAGGCAGGATACATGGTTTGCAGATGATTCTCCCGTCATTAACAACAAGGTATTTATAATTTTATATGTTAATTCGGGTTACTTTATATGCCTGAAGTTAAAACTAAAAAATGTTACCTAGATTTAATATTGAAAAGTATAACCTTAAATCTTTAATAATGGTATTTAACACATTTTCACACAAAGATTTTTCAGTATTTTGGACAAAAAGTATTTCGGGTCAATCTAACTTGACCGACTTAATGTGGCTTGTGCTAGACGTTGCTCGTATTGATTGATCCACAAAGAAGAAAACAGTGCATAGTTTCTTGAATTAAGTGAGAAACTGTGATAGGGGACAGTTAATATATATTGTATATATAAATCTTTTTTTATAGATTTTGCGTGTACTATATAGTGGTGGGCTCAAATGAAATACACTATAATATGTACATTGTTCTACAAATTGTGTATTTACTAGTGGATACATACATTCTCTGGTGAATACACTACAAATAATATTAATAATTCAATAACAATATATATATATATATATATATGGTGAGATCCTAAGAGAACTTTTTGAAATTGAGAACTTTGAGAACCATTTTGGGCCACAAAAAAACTCTTTAAAAAAATTATAAAACAAAAAAAATATATGAAAATTTTAGAAAATAAAAAAAACCAAAAAAATTTATTTTTCATCCCAGTTTCATTTAAAAAAAAGAAACCTATTTATACTCATATATATATTTATTTAATCTCGATTTACATAATGTATGCATATATACTTTATAATGTATATATGTGCCCTTGGGTGAGCAAAAGTGAAATTGCACTAATTTTGATGTTATTTTACTAATCTCGTGAAAATAACGTTAAAAGTGACGGAAGGTTAATCAGGTATCATGTGGTGGCGTTGATAGCCGAAAGACAAGGGTACATGCACCAATCTGTCGGTGTCCCCGATGATTAAGTGCTATGTGCCTTATGTCCAAGGCTTGATGCAAAACTACTATCGAGCTGGGGGTCTCACCGGAAGCAACCTCTCTATCCCTATGGGGTGGAGGTAAGGTTGTCTACATTTTACTCTTCTCATACCCTACCATAGCTTTGCTATTGGTGGGATATACTAAGTACGATGATGATAATGACGACGCATATGTACATTATCATTTATCTTAACTGTACATATGTGTATAAAAAATAACTTGTATAAAATAAAAAATACGTATTATACATATCTGTATAATTTTTCTAAACCAATATTGTTTTTTAATTTTTTTATGAAAACAGGGATGAAAAATTCAAATTTTTTGTTTTCGCTTTTTTTTTAATATATATATATTTTTATATTTCTCAAAAAGAATTTTTTTGTGGTCCAAAATGATTCTCAAAGTTCTCAATTTCAAAATGGTTCTTACATGATCCTAGTCCACAATATATATACAATGGTGCCATACTGCCACTGAATAAAATGGTTTATAATGGTTCTAAAAAACTTAGTGGTTCTCATATGAATCCAACCCTAAGCACGTGCGTGCACACAAGCTCAAGCTCGACTCGCCCCACTTTAATCATTTTTAATATCTTAATTTATAATTATTGTTTTTATATATTTTTAATAATTTTATATGTAAGACAACATATATTATTTATTTTTATCATATTTTCTATCAAATAATAATTATATAAATATATATAGATTCAAATGAGAATCACTATAAATTTGTGAACCATTTAATAACACGAGAATTATTTTCTTAACTTTTTAGTGGTTTTCATTTGAAACTGCCTCTTTATATTGGGTGATAATATGATGCTAATTGCGGGTACATATGATGCAGCCTGTAGCGTTGGCGGTGGGAGACTGGTATTTCGATAGATCAAGCGTGAAGGAAACAGACTGCCCGTTTCCATGCGACAAGAGTTGCCACAATCTGTTATTTAGATCATAAAGTAATGTAACATCATCATTTATATATTACTATGTTAAAAACCCATGTGTTACACGGGTTGGAAAATTAAAATGTTAAAATTCATGTGTTGTTTACAGTTCTTAAAAACAAAGTTATCACATTTTGACTTCTTAACCGGTTGTTCTAATTGTTCCTCGTCTAATTGCGCCATTTTCTTTGGTTCAAAACAAACTCCGATACATAATAGACTCATATTTCTAATCAAACATGAAGTTCATGTTTGATAATACTAATAAAAACATAAAATATATTTAAGAAACTTGTGTATGTTCGTACCATGGGTGAACACTTTTGGTACAGGTAATCGGTACCAGTACCGAACTGGTACCAATTTGGTATCGTCGATACCGAATCGGTACCAAGTTTTGAGTTGATTGCATGAGCATGAGCATACCCTCACTTCTATAGTTGATTATATGAGCATGAACCACTCGATAGAAATCAAAACCTTCTTTTTTATTAAGAACTTTATTATCAAAAAACTTAGATCCAATGAAACCATAAACTTTTATCTCTCACAATTTCATAGGTTTAACAACTGAAAAACTTCTATCAACGTACTCTGAGTACATATCAATTATAAGTTGGTTATTTATCAATTAACAAATACAACTATTTTAAAAAATAGTTATCTGATTAAATAATTTTGCATATCTAGTTCGTAATACCTAAATTAAATATAAATAAGTATAATTAATTCAAGTTTCATTCATATTAACAAATTGTCTATAATAAATAAATAAATAAATAAATAATAATAGTAATAATAATAATAATAATAATAATAATAATAAAAGATGTTAGTCAGGTAATTTATGTGTGGATAGAGGACAAATATAAAGAAATTTGGCCTCATTGATCTATCAAAAAGGTGCATCTGCATATGATATTAAGATCAAATTATATTTGAGCATTCAAGTAGTTGACGATTCGGTAAATAGAACTAATCGATCCAATAACTGAAGTAAAAACAAACTAACTTATATTGCTTAATAAATAATGAACAGACGTATGCGTCCTATTCCAATCAGTTTTTGAAAAAAGGCATCACATTCAAAAGTGTACATGCAAAAAATGGATGCAAAGAGAAAAAAAGTGGACAATGTTAATCGGAAAATATAATGAATCGGCATATAGAGGCATTAATCAAATAATTAATCGGTTGCTATCATATACTTCAGTTGAAAAATACATATTTATGGTATTATTAATGTTTGCATACAATTGCAATAGGGATTGGGGAATGAAATTTGCATACAATCAGAAAAATACATAATGGAATAGTGATTTGGGGTATGAAAACAATACAAAAATACACGGGTTTAAAAATATACCGATTTAAAGATCTAGATTTAGTTAGCAAACAATGTTGAACAACAATTTTTATCTCATTCGGGTTTGAAACGTCTCATGTGATACAAAGATAAAGTTTTCTAAGGAAAGTTTTAATTGATTTGTTTTAATAAGAGTAAATAAGAATTAAATATATAAAGATGCCACTTGGCATAAAAATAGATCAACTAAGTGTCATGTGCTATAAACATCATTTTTGTTTATTATAATAGTAGATTTGAAAGAAAGTAATAAACGCATTTCCCATTGTTTGGTGAAGAACAAGTTGGGATATTATTCTCAAATTAATTATTTTGATTTTCGTACTCTTTTCTTTGTTGTAATAGTATAAGATCATGTTTTTTAATTGTCCCATCGGCAATCTTGTGGGTTTTGTGTTGATCAGTTTTTCATATAAGTAACAGAAAACATGATAAATATTAAACATATGAACCTGTTACAGCATGGAGAGTAGTAACTGCAGCAGGGTATGATGTAGTCGACATATTTGTCATCTTGATCGAGTTCCCCTTTAGGCTTTATAGTTAAGGATGGTGTTAGGATTCTTGAGAGGAACCTGGTTTTAGAAGAGAGAAGGCACACAAAATTATTATGTGTGTGTGATTAGGTTATGATATTAATATTTATCTCTCTTTATATACACCCAAGGGGAAAACCAATTATAGGTAATATGGCACATCAATAATTACCAAACTAATATATAATAAGGTATAGTTAATATTTTGATCTATTATAATATACATGATTATAATGCCCATATCTATACTATTTAATAAATAAAGATTTATAAATACCACATGTCATCACTATATTGATTCTTACAAAATTTTTCCTCCTCTCTCTCATATTAAGTGCATTTATCTTTCTAATATTTCATTTTCAATTTTTAATAATTCCAACCTAATTTAAAAGAAGGGAAAATTCCCAAAATAAGCGTTTATGATTACGTTTTTCAGGTTTTAGGTGTCATTTCCAACAAATTCCCAAAATAGGTATTATAAACTAATCGTGACGAATAGTTTATGATTACCCATGAGTATTTTGTATAACCAATCAAAACTTGCCACGTGTCTATAAACTAACCATAACGACCGGTATCACTAATCATCTACTCGTAAAGATTAAATAAGTTTAAAGCCTCATAATCAACGCCCACGAGTAAATAAGAAATCCTTTAGTCGCGACGAGTAGATTCTAAAAATTTACGAGTCACGAGCAGTTTATCAAACTAACCACGACGATGTGTTTGATTACTAAATGCATCGAACTAGTTAGTTTAACAAAATACTAACCGGAATGGTTAGTTTGATTGGTCAACTAGTCGTTACGAGTAGATCATGGTCAACGACTACTTTACATTCACCATACGAGTATTTTATTTGTAATTAAATCGTCTCGATAAGTTTACCTGGTAAACATTACGCATACGAGTAGTTTATATCTAGTTAACTCGTTGTGACTAGTTTACCTTGCTTACATTCCTATACGAGTAGTTAATTAGTAACTAACTCGTCTTGGCTAGTTTAACGTAACAATCTATTCATCTCATTACTTTATAGTCTAAACTAGTTATTACAATGTTGTTTGAAGTTGTTGGGTTTATATAAACGTCATGTTCTTGTTGTTTTGAACCCGCACATCAATGGATGAGGAAATTGATAATATTGTAGTTTGTTACGACAGAAAGTGGGAAGAAACAAAATGATCTACTGAGTATGTTCCGTTTGATTGTGGGCGGCAACGTGTATCTCTATGTTTGAGGTTAGGTTATTGTGAGTTTATAAATTTTGTTACTAGTCGTTTTAAAATAGGTCATGTTAAACGATTATCTTATAAGTTCTGTAATTACTCATATCCGGTGGATATACACAACGACTATGGCATGGTGTTTTTTCTAAAACGTGCTAAAGAAAGACCAAATGAAGTCGTTTATGTCTACGATGTTAAGGATGACAATGGAGACTTTGCAAAACAAAGTTTGATGTCGGATGAGTTACTTACAAACAAAGTAATGAGACGAGTAGATTGTTACGTTACACTAGCCAAGACGAGTTACTTACTAATTAACTACTCGTATAGGAATGTAAACAAGGTAAACTAGACACGACGAGTTAACTACCTATAAACTACTCGTATGGGTAATGTAAATCGGGTAAACTTATCAGGAAGAGTTAATTATTAATAAAACACTCGTAACGGTAATGTAAACAAGGTAAACTAGTCACGACGATTTAACTACATATAAACTACTCGTATGCATAATGTTTACCAGGTAAACTTATCGAGACGATTTAATTACAAATAAAATACTCGTATGGTGAATGTAAACTAGTCGTTGACCATGATCTACTCGTAACGACTAGTTGACCAATCAAACTAACCATTCCGGTTAGTATTTTGTTAAACTAACCGGCTCGATGCATTTAGTAATCAAACGCATCGTCGTGGTTAGTTTGATAAACTACTCGTGACTCGTAAAGTTTTAAAATCTACTCGTCGCGACTAAAGGATTTTTTATTTACTCGTGGGCGTTGATTACGAGGCTTTAAACTTATTTAATCTTTACGAGTAGATGATTAGTGAAACTGGTCGTTACGGTTAGCTTATAAACACGTGGCAAGTTTTAATTGGTTATACAAATTACTCGTGGGTAATCATAAACTATTCTTCACGACTAGTTTATAATACCTATTTTGGGAATTTGTTGGAAATGACACTTAAAACCTGAAAAGCGTAATTATAAACGCTTATTTTGAGAATTTTCCCTTAAAAGAATTAATACAATCATAAATATGTTAATTTGTTTAATATAAAATATATTTCATTAGTTATCAAAATTAGATTTTTATAAGTAACCAATACGAAACGAATGCGTTTCTTAAACCGGTTAAAGTATCTAACATTGTTTATGTCAAAACAGTTTAAGATTAGAATGACTTTTAGTCCATGAGTTGGTTTAAAAAGGTAGCCATTTACAACTAAGTTTTGATAGAGAAAATAACAAATAAATAATTTATAATATATGAATTTTCTAACAACTTTTTATTTCCAAATTGCGTAACGTGTAATTTTTTTTTACCGTATAATATATCTTTATATATGTGATACATTTTTTTTTTGTATTTTACATTATGTTAATAATAAAAAAAATTACTTACTCTAACCCGTGTGCTACACGGGTAACTAACCTAGTATAAATATATATTGTTATATATTATTCTTACATTCTCCCACTTGGCCGAGTAATCATTTATTATGAGTATTAGATAACCTGATCACGAGTTAACACTCATTTTAGCTTTAAACTTAAACTGGAGCAGAGAAATACAGTAATTGAATTGAACATCAGCTCAAGACCCCCATTAATCATACTGTAGTCCTTATTTAAAACCTAAGTACTTATGATCAAAATTTTCAAGTAAGCCCTTCAGAATGTTTGATTTGTATATTCATTCGTCTATATGTCATTATGCATGCAAAACATATTAAGAGACGTACAAAATCAAAACTGAGGAAAAAATTATAATCAGTCATTCATAGTACGATATGCAATTATACATGGTCATTAGTAATCTCGTGTTAATTATTAAGCGCTTTCATAAGACTTATGGGTGACAAACCATTAGTTATTGAATCCTTAAGCATATCATGAAGGTATTCGATACGAAAATTTAGATTCCTCAATTCGTTTATGAACGAATAATTAATTTCATATCAAAATTTAATGCAGCAACTCTCAAACTGTTATTGTATGAGAAAACATAGTAGCTGACTTTATCAAAATAAGTCTTCAATATATAATTTATATGGAGTTTAATAAAACTTATTAGTCCACTAATAAATGTTCAACAACATTTGTTGACAACAACATTGTAATTAATCAGCATATTATGCCGTTATGACTTAGATTGTTGTTATCGGTTCATTATGACTTCTCCATGAGATAGATTTATCTACTGACATAAGAATACATCATGAAAATTACATTTTCTTATCTCTGAATATGACAAAGTTTAGAGTAATCTACAGATTTGAATTCTCACTTCTTCTTTTAAATTATAGTTTTTCATTTCTTTTAAAGATATTTTAATACTCTTTTAAATGCTTCACATTAATCTAGACATATCTAGTGTGTTGCAATTTGAGAAATATCTAAATGAGTATAGACTTGAACTTATATAAGGCTTCTACTTGATGAAGCATAACGAAATAATCTATGTGATCATATTATCCTCTAAAGTAGAGCAATACTGTTTGTTACATGTGTAAAGAATATCTCTGAGATCTATAATATCAAAGTATGTGTTAAAAATGCTTTGACTCATGTAACATATACTTGTCATAAGAATGTCATCTATATAAGGACAAGTTTGTTTTTAGTTGCTCCCACTCATCTTGAGGCAGGTACATTAATCCACTTGTTTTTTATGAAAATAATTGTATAAAGATTTCATCATATTTTGATGTTTGCATTAACCCATATATGAATTTTATTGACTTATAGACTAAATGTTCTTTGACCTTCAGTTTATAACTTTTAGGTTGTTTTATGAACATATAAATATGTAAGTCGATTGTTAGGGAAAGTTGTTTTAATGTTCATCTAATATAGCTCTTAACTATTATAAGCTACTAGAACAATAATGATGCTTAAAGAAATCTTTTGTAATATATGTAAGAAGATTCTTTGATAATTGGTTTATCATTGAATATAACTTTTAACAATCAATCGTGCTTCTTATTGTCTTAACGTTTCGTATTGGCATTTAGTTTAGTTATGAACACTCTTAGGTGATTCACCAAATATCAAAATGCTAGCCTGACTTATGGAGTCAATTATGATTGATGCTAATGGTTTAATTATAAGGTGCAGGATCATTAAACTTTCCAACATCCATTTCAACTTTAGTTAGGGAGGTTACATAATCATTAGTGTTAGTAGGTTTTAAAACCTAGATGGCCTCCTGAGTTGATTATTGGGTAATTTTAAAAGTCTCGGTTTTATGGATTAGCTCTTGGTTAGGTTGCTATCATTTTTAAGATTCTAAGTATGTAAGAGTTGGTGCAGTATGGTGTACAAGAGGTGTAATTGAAGTTTAAATATGGAGTAAAATTTAATGACTCTCTTCCCCGCCTCTTGTACTTCTTACAAGTCATTATAATGGCTTTTACTGCTCTCACTAACCTTAGAAGCCTTAAGAAAAATTTGTATGCTTAGGGTCAATATTTAAATACCAATAGATTCTAATAGGAAAACGTGTTAATGATGTAAGTCGTCGTAGTTTCTCTTGTGAGGATTATTTCAGTAAGAAATCGGAGTATGCCCACATTTAAGAAACACCGAAACTTTTGTAAGAGTAGTAGTAAATTCTACAGAGATTATTTTTGATGGAATAGTGTTGTGATGGAGCATTGTCTTGTATAAGAGGGGTAATTAGGATAATATCAAGTTTGCACTCCCCCACCTCTTGCAAATCTTGTAAGCTATGATTGAGACACTTAAGGCTCCCACTAATATTCGAAATCTCTAGGAAAACTACATGAGAAGTTTCAATGATGTATGTGATATGGGAATTTGTCATACATACGTTAGACTTAATTTGATTTCCTTTATGTGTCATAAGAAAATTAGGGACATATTTAGAAGAAATCATATTACGTATATATGAATGGATCTCTTTAAGACCATGAATGATAGAAGACGGATTAAATACAAGTAAATAGCCTTTTAAATGATAAAATAATTATGTCTGAATATTCCGTTTGAATAAGTTCCACTAATGTAAGTGAAATATAACTTCTGGTGGACCCATACTTATTTCTTAAGCCAAACAATGTTTAGGGCATCTAACACATGATTTAAAATCAATAAGAATGAGCTTATATGAAATATCACCCTCATTAACCATGTCAAGATTTCTCATGAAATTTGGTTTTAAAGGATGAATTTTATATGTCTCATTTGTCTTTTGTTAAATTTTTATTTGCATGATAACAAAATTTGTGAAAGTATATAGTATCATCTAGTTGTATTTTATAAATGTTTCAATCCAAATATTGATAACAAATCATATGAGAGTTTAAGTAATAGTGACTTTATGTTGGCTATGCAAACCTTATAACTGTCATAATGTAGCTTAAGTATTGATACTAAATTCTGATTAATCTTCAGAATATTTAAGGTATCATAAAGCGTAATTTGAAGACAATTTATCATGATTCTAATAACCTTAACATTTAAATTTGTCAATAACCCTCCTGTTAGTTATTTGTTGATTTTTGGGTAAACATATAGAACTAGACTCAACCAATCATGTGTTAATGGGAATATTAGGGTTAGCAGACTTAAATATCATTAATATATAACTATCAATTTTAGCCAGTTGTTCTTTTGAATTATGGATAGTCTTGTAATGCATATGCCTAATCTAATGACATATTTTTGCAATGAGACTTCTCCTTAGAGAACTTAAAGCTGGAAATAATATATAATTGTATTTTGTCTATGAACCTTAGGATTATCCTCTTTTAGGTTATAGTGGTAGTGCGCTGAATAACATCTTATTTCTAGTACCAGACATTTATTTTCTTGTACATGTGTTGCTGATCAACACACTCATTTTCCTTTGGTACTTCTGAGTGTTATAATTGATTTTTAAGGCACCAAATTGTATTATTGAAAATTTTAGTATGTAATGTACTAGAATATTGTAATTAATTTCATGTGTGAGCCCTTAATTTTATGGGTCATGATTGTACATTATAATGTATTCAGTAATGTCATTTAACCTTATAGTTAGAATTTTTTAAGGGGTGCATGACTCTTAGGAGTTATTTTGATTAGTTTTAGGAAAAACTAAATCTATAATAACTCTAGTGATAACATTTATTTATATAAGTTCTTGATTATCATTATCGTAAGAGATATTATGACTGACTCATTCCATTGTTATGCTATAATTTTTAATGGAATGATTGTTATTAGAAAGAGTAGTAGGATAGTCATATCATATCTTAATGAATAATTAAAACTGAGAAGAGCTAAATATTATTGAAACTCTTTATGATGTAAAACTTATATTACGCTTTAATATTATAGTGGGTGATTTTGTTGAAATAGTTATTTATAAAAGAAAATTATAGTGAATAATGTTATGAGATATTAAATAATACATATTAAAATTTATTATTATTAGATTAATTAAGGATCACTAATGTAAGGATCATTATATTTTATTGAAGATAAACTAATAGACTATAATTAAAAGTTCTACTTAAACAAAAAATAAATCATCTTTGGAAAGAATTAAAATTTATTTAATTATGTGTGCAATACAATCGTAACACATCACCTTTGGGCAGAAGTGAGACAATTATTTTAATTACGCACGGGCTAGTTTTGCTAGATTAAAATGTAACACGTCACCTTTGGACAGAAATGAGACATTTTGATCATGTTAGGCAAAACTAATAAAAACTTTAGTTAGACTTGAATGATATGGTAGATGTAACAAATCACCTTTGAGAAGAAGTGATACGTCAAAAATTCATATTTTTATGTTTTGTAAAATTTTATAAGATTTAATTATTTACAAAACATTTAGTAAACAATTTATGGTTTAGTAAGGTTTACACTTTAGCTCGCAAATAGTTAGAATCCCATAAACTAATTGGAAAACCCATATTTAATTAAGCCATAAATAATAAATAACGCGTAAACAAAACCGTGAAACCATGAACCTAATCCGATAAGATTGATGCAACTAGTTATAAAAGATTTTGATTATAATTTCATAAAATATTGTGTATCTATCTAAGTTTATAGTTCAATTACGATTAATAATAATAATAATCGAAACTTGCATATGAAGAAACACGCTTTTAAGAAATATAATCAAATCCTAGTGTAAAGGGATTTAAAATCTAATTTCTAAATATGTTATATAATTTTTTAAAATTTATAGAATAAATAAATAAACCAAATTTAGTCGACATTACACAATTTTAGAAAATAGATCACATGCATCCAAAACTAATTAGCATCAAAATTTATGATGAAACACGTCGAAAAAACTTTGATAAACAGATTTTTTTTAATGGAACTCTTAAAAAACAAATTTTATATCATCTCGAATTTAATGAGATGAAAACTTGTTTTATTAATATAAAACACCCAATGAACCAAAACACTAAAGATTATAATCAATTTCCTATGTGAATTTGAATCAGGCTTTTAATCAAACAGTTTTCCAACTTTAATTCCGGATAGGGAATACATGAAGAATTGATTAAACAACATCGTTCCAATGTCACATGTTGATCAGTTCTTCATGTAAGTAACAGAAAACATGATAAATATTAAACCTATGAACCTGTTACAGTATGGAGAGTAGAAACCGCAGCCGGGTATTATGTAGTCGACATATTGTCATCTTGATCGAGTTTTCCTTTAGGATGTATAGTTAAGGATGGCGTTAGGATTCTTGAGAGGAACCCTGTTTTAGGAGAAAGGAGGCACACAAAATTATTGTGTGTGTTTGATTAGGTTATGATGTTAATATTTATCTTTCTTTATATACACCCAAGGGGAAACCCTTTATTAGTTAATTATAGGTAATATGGTCCATCAACAATTACCAAACTAATATATAATAAGGTATAGTTAATATTTTGATCTATTATAATATAAATAATCGTAATGGTCATATATAAATATATATTGTTATATATTATTCTTACATTTTGTTGCTTGAGGCGGTGAAATTGTCTATTGGAGTTTATTATGGTAAAAACTTGTGTAGTTTGAGTGTGTCAAAACGGCATAGTCATAACATATTCCTAGGAATGTATGCATTAATTTTGAAGATTTTAATTTGGGGGTAAAAAGCTTCTAATGTGAAAGGGAATGAGAGGCTGCAAACATTACGAGAAAGAGAGAGAACTTGCATGTGTGGGAAGAACCAGAAGACAATGGTGATGTGTAAGGGTCTGTGAAACTCTTGTGTTGTTATACTATGTTAACATTATCTTTTTATCCAATATGAAAATTATAGTATTAAAAGTTATAAGCTTATTATTATAAACGATATCAATAACTGGCACAAGGTACGTGAATTAACTTTTGATTTCAATGGTGGCTTCTCTTTTTGGGCTCGACGACCGTGAGTTTGTTATGAGTCAGGCTGCGTTGAAGACTGAATCGGGCAAAATTGTTAAACATGAGAAAGCTTGTTGAGAGAATTAACATGTGCTTCTCCCATTTGCTTTTGATACATTTGTTTTTTCTGGCCCCAAAGCCTGTGGATTTTTTTAGTAAGGTTCAGTGTCGTGCACGGAACCTCTTCGGTTCCTAGGTCACAAAGCTTCGTTTTTAATATGATGACTTTGCTATTCTAATCGGGTTGCGATGCAACTTGTTACCCGTTGGTCTATCACTTTATTGTAATCATTTTAAATTTAATTGTAAAGTCATTCCTATTAAAAAAATGATGGCTTGCTCAGATCGTTCTGACATTTGGTTGTGGAATGGGTTGATAATGTGGATAGTCCATTCTTGGTTAGTAATTTGAGATGGTAATTCAATATATTACAATTTTAAAGTTTCTACTGCATAATAACTTGTGCATTCTGCATCAATAATTATGCATCTCTTCACGTGTTATCACTGCTTCTCCTACCAATTGTTTTCTTCCATCGCAGATTCCTCCTATATGACTTCTCAAAAATCTCATCTATTTGTGACCAGAATGACGACCACCATCATCGTTGTGGGGTTCAATTTTGAAACCCTAGGTATCATTGGTTGGGTGGGGTTGACTTCTGTAGTCACCGGCTATTGTTGTCGGGTTACATTTTGTAACCTAGGTGGCGGTGGTATGGTAGGTGATATACTGGCTCCGACGACGACCGTCGTCTTATTTCTTGAAATCGCTCGAATCAGGGTTTTTGTTAATCAACAAATCTTCATTTTTGTTTGTATAAATTAAGATAAATGAAAGCAAGTTTCAGATTATTTATTACATACCGTCGTGAATGTAATTCTCACTATCATGATATAATTCGTTGCATTTTTTAATGTAGTTAGATATGGGGAGTGACTTGAAGACACTTGATCTCTCTGTTGTGGTATTCACAACCAACTGTGGTCCAATACATGATTACTATATATAAGTTATCTTTGAACCTAATTCTTGACATGTATTGTTAACTTTTCATGCCAGTTTTTTCATGATTTTGGCAATTTTTGAAAGAAAACCTATTTCAGCCAAGAAAGATTCATCACCGTATGATGTATTTAATAATCTTAAAAACATGGGAGTGTCTTCTTTAAACGACGCACATACATCTGCTGAAGAACTCTTCCGTAAGGTTGAACTCAAAGTCCCGAATCAAATGTGAGTTTTGTTTCTTTCTTTTTGTATTATTCAATTTCAAATGGTCTGTTAGTGTTACCAGTCTTCTTGACTTTTGAAAGTACTTTACAAAGGTACCTAATTGTTATTTTTTTATAGTAGTTTTATCAACTACAAGAGTCTGCAACAATTCTAGCCAGAAACGAAGGAGTTACAAGCTATTGAGGCTGATAATGATGAGAATGGTGAACATGGAAGCTATGTGAAGCCTAAAAAGGCTGACAAAAATGAGAAACGTTTCCGAAAGAAGGAAGCCCAAGAAGATGAAGAGGACGAGTATAAATTTCTGTACTCTCTATAAGAAATATGATTTTTTTTTATTGTAAGCGGTGTATATTGGTGTCTAAAATATCGCTCATGTGTTTCCATAATAGTGAACGTATATGAAGTTATAAACATATATTAGTGAATATTTCCAACATTTGAGTTGTGAATGTGCATTAAAGGTTGAAAGTAAGAGGAGATGTAGAGAATGACTAAAGTAGGCTGATATTACACATGAGAATTGAGACACGATCATTTTCGAATAAGGTCATGTAGTAGAGTGACTTTATGATGTGAATGCAATCATTTTTGTGAACGATGTATGCATCATTATGCCAGTTTCCAAATGTTTGGCCTCCTTTTACTAATTTATTAGGCTTTTAATTGTTTCGAAGCTTAAAAACTAAATTAAAACATATGTATGAAAATTGTTTAAGAAAACACAGTTACTAAGAGTTTGTGAAAAGCTGGTAACTGAAAAACAGGAAGGCTATTAAGGTCTTCACTTCATCAGTTGGGAAGTATTTTTTATGCATATTAAAAGGTTTTATAATTTTAGATTAGCACTAAGGACTAATCTTACAATACTATTAAAGCAATACAATCCTCCACATGACATTCAACTAAGGTGTCCACATCAATGCCACATCATTGCCAATTCACCTATTTCCTTTTCTATTATTGCCAAATCATCTTATACACCTTATTTAAACCCTTAAAATTTTCCAACCCTAATCATTTTAATATCTCTCTCTCTCTCTCTCTCTCTCGGCTTATTAATTCCACCATCTCCTATATTCCGGTAATGTAGATGGAGATTAATCGTTTTCCGGTAAGGTTATATTTTATACTCTAATGGCCAATAATGCTATATGATTTTCCAATAAGGTTATATCTTTTTCCGGTAAGGATTTATATTTATTTTAATTGTTATATGATTTTGTTATAATCTCTTTAGTTTGTATATCAAAATCCAAGATTGAATTGATATGTTGAAGTTATTACAATTTTCCGGTAAGGTTTTATATTTACTTTAGTTGTTATATGATTTTTTTATAATCTCTTTAGGTTGTATATCAAAATCCAAGATTGAATTGATATTGAAGTTATTACGATTTTCCGTTAAAGTTTTATTTGCTACTTTAATGTCCGATTATCATATTACACCTTATTTCATTAACAATTGTTTTTGTTTTTCGTTTTTGTTTGTATTTATATTAATTATTATATGATTTTCTTATAATCACTTTAGGTTCTATATCAAAATCGATCGAAGATACAATGGAGATTTTCCCTATTTCGTTTTCCCGGTAACGCGATTCAAATATTCCGATTATCAATAGAACATCAATTTTACATTTGTTTACATAATTCTAATCTTCCATAATTGATGTAACAACTCGGATTTTTTTTAATATATTATTTTAATAATCGTTACCCGAAGTATCACGTTTATCAAGTAAATAAATTTTTATAATATTATTTTAATTATTTATTTAATTCATAGTTATAACTTTCAAGTTATGATAAAAGTTACCCTAAACTAAGATTTTACCCAAATGTGTTTCCATCTTTGATCTCCAGGGACTGAAATGCAAATATTATTATTATTAATACTATACCCCATCAACAATCTGGATACCCAAACCCGTTACCCAGTTTCGTGAACCCGGTTATAATTGGGATTACTTGGACCTAAATTCTCGTAAGTTTTATAGAAATTGTATCAATAATCGTATTATATCTTCTAAAATCGGCAACTGTCAATCTAATTAAGCTAATTAGATCTTTATGGATCCGTTCTTCCTATTATACCTAGCCGACACACTTTATTCACAATAATTTGATTAAAGGTACATATAGATTCCTATAACCATCGCCGGTTTTAACCCTATGCTTAATTACACTAAAATCATATGTGGCTCGCGTGATTGATCTTGTTTGGGCCGGCACTTTTCTTACGAGTTTGACCCTCTTAAAACATCATAACATGTAAATTGATTATCGTTTCGTAGTCGCATTTGGGCAGTGTGCATAAACCCCAAGGTTAATTGGGTTAATCATAACGGATTAAGTCGATTAATTGATCTAGGGTTTATACTGTATTATGGGTTTGTAGCTGTGTGTTTATAAATTTTCGTTATAAGGATATAATCAATCAGTCAGTTAGCTCAATTGGTTGTCTTGTGTACGTTTCTTCTTGTGTGCGTTTCTTCTGGTGAACCGGCTGCCGGCGAGGATTCGAGCTCTGCCAGCCGATGTTTTTGGCATTTTATTTTGAAAATTTGTTTTTGTAATATGTAAAATCTTTTAACTCATAATTTAATATTATAACTAATATAAAAATCATAAATATTTTTATAAAACCGACACAATATCTAGTCAAGTTCCGAACCTCGATAAAAACCATATATATATGTGTGTATATATTAGTTTATTAAAATTAATAAAGGTTTTAATATTTGAAAAGAGTTTTAATCTAGAATATATTTAATATAAGTCTTATTAATTGACATATTAAAATATATATTAAACCCTATTACTTTATATAATTATTAATTATTTTATAAAAGATTTTAGTTATATATATTATTTATTAACTATTATTTATACCTTTTAATTTAAACAATATCTTTATTAATAATGAATATATATATATATAAATATATTAAACGTATTTGTTGTTTAAAAATAAACAACTTTTAAAAACAAATCTTTTTCTATAATCTATCCAGATTTTTATAAATTTTCATTTAAGTATTTTATTAAAATATATCTTTTTATTTAAAGTAATAATAAATCTTAGTAATATTTAATCTTCGCAAAGAAAATACTCGACCATCAAATATCGAACTTCTTTCTAGTTATAGCTTCGTCAATCCATCCATATTTATTTCCTGAATTATTGTAATTAGGATTCTCGTCGGTAATTCCTGAAGAGTGTGGTTTATCGCTTTCTTGTCGTATTCTTTCCCGTTTTGCTTATTCAATCATATGAGTAATCACTCCCCTTTTTACTTATTATAAATCTTTTGGGGACATATGCATACTTTATCTATTTACCTATTATTTAATACTCAACTTATAACTTTTAGTCTTGTGTGTTTAACAATTTATACCTAACGTGTTATATGCTTATATGCTTTAATTGAATACATGTCAGAGAGATCCAACATATTCTCAGTCTAGTATGATCATACATCCGTTGTGTTAGCCATCGTTCAGTTTCATCTGACGTCGAGCTTACCGACAACATTATTTACTTGCTCATTGGTTAAATTACTTATCTCACTTGACACAGTTTGCATTTTTCTTTATTTATTATATTATATTTTATCTCACTTAACTGGTGTTTTTACTCACTCAACATGTGTTGTTGACAAATCTTTCTATTTTATACGCACATACATGTTATTGTTTGAACTAGTTGCAAGAGTTGGTGAAGTCTTAGTGAAGAATTGAGTTAGAAGAATATTTTAATCATGATCATTAGAAATATAAATTTGTATTTTTGTATTTATGGATTATGTACTTGTTTGTATTTATTTACTTGAAAATTGAATTTATTAATAGATATTGTCATTTAAAATGTAACATCACGAAAATTTCGGGTTTAAAATGTCAAGTTTTAAACTTCAAGGACTAAAATGAAAATTCTGGTTTTCCTGACCCATCGCGATACGCGATGGATCAGAAGGGAAACCCATCGCGTATCGCGATGGGTTGTCTGAAAAACAAGGCATGTGGCGTGCCACGTGTCCACACGTGGCACAGTGTCCGCCACGTGTCACCACGTCTGCCACATGTCGCCACGTGGCAAGCCTATGGGGCACGTCTCACTCTACGCCGCGATACGCGACGGGTGACCAAGAAGGCCATCGCGTATCGCGATGGGCCCCCTAGTTTGTCTATAAATAGCAAGCTACGGGTTTGTTCATTCTCACACCCAAAATTTCATACTCAACTCTCTCCCTAACATCTCTCTAAATCTTGGTAAGTATACCCTTGATTACCTCGAAAAAAACGTGTCCTCAATTCCTCGTAAACCGTGCCAAAATACTGACGTTCCTTGATATTCGTGCCACATACCACCAACGTTCCAAACCAAGAAGGTGTTGCCATCCCGACGTCTCGACGACCCGCCTCGTAAAACGTGCTGACGTGGGAAGAAGTGTTGGTGCCTCGTTTTGCGTGCAAAGAAAAAGGTGTCGAGAAGAAAGGCGTGATCAAGAAGATAAAGAAGACGAAGCGACGTTGAAGTGTTGCTCGATTGTGTAGGGTTTTTATAAGCCGATCAAAGTAGGCATAATACCCCGAATAAAATAATAATAAAGTGTTAAAAGGTTTAAAACCCAAAGTCGAGGAAATACTCAATACCTCGAAAAATAAAAAAAATATAACAAAGGAAGAAAAGAAAAGAAAAGAAAAGAAAAGAATATGAATATATGTATATATGTCAATGTGATATTTATATAATTCTTTGTTATAGATATTATTTAAGTAATAATGAATAATCTTAAATAACAAAGAAAAGAAAAGAATATGTTTCTTAGAAAAGAAGAAACGTAGAGTTTTAAAGAAAATAAGATTTAACTAAGGTTTGTCTTATAAAAGAAAATAAGTCAAAAGAAAGACTTTTAATTTATAAAAGAAAGAATACATTTTAAACTAACGTTTTAAAGTCGAGGTAAAGATTATAAAAAGACTAAAGGTCTTAAGCCTGATTGTATATCCGACTAACAAAAAGTTATACTCGTACTATAGGTGCGAGATAGCAAGGGAAAGACCCTCAGACGGTGTATTGAAGCCAATCCAAATCAAATAGGTGAATACGCCCCAAACTTTACAAACTTGTTTTAAAACGAGTCAAACATGTTAAATGAAAAAGGTTTACATGAGACTACGTGTCTCTAAAACATTTATAAACAAAGGTATAAGCGCTAGCCCTCAGGCTGTCGTGTACGCTTGTATGGATCCTTACATATGTGGTAAACGCGGTGGGCACATCTCACCAAACCTGGTCATAGTGATGCTTCCTACGGGGAGTGTGACCATGTGTATACGAATGGTACTTAACTAAGTCGAATGCTGCGGTGTTTGCTGGGGTATTTAATGTAGAGACTTGAGTTTATAATTGTGTTTGTTTTAAAGCTTGATTATTCCTAAGCCACGATGGGCCGGACCCAAGATATGTCTCGAGGGGTAATCAAGTAAAAGAAAATATTTTAGCGTCAGCATATTCACCAGCATGTGTTGCTAACGTATTTTCTAAACATTTTGTAGGTAATTAAGATTAGGGCTTGGGATGACGAAGTGCTCAAGATATCCAATGGCTCGGATCTTTTGTTAAACTTAATATTAAATGAATAGTGGTTTGTAATTAAAACAAGTAACCTTAAAACATTAAACGGGAACTTTTAATCCCGCCTTTTGTGAATGTAAATATTATATTTTAAATCCACATGTTTTAAAGACTTCCGCTTTTAAACCGTTAACTCTAATATATTTACAAATGTGGTACCAACTGTTGGTCGCACTCCTAGGCCTAAGATGTGGGTGTGACATAAAAATTGCATGATAGTACCTTGAGAGCTATGAGAATCAGCTCACGCCCCGACATTTACGCCTTAGGTTGGGGTGTGATAGATTGGTATCAGAGCCGAATATTTAAGATATGTCGTTAGTGGTGCCTTAGTAAGATGCTTAAGAGCCCCATACGTGCTTATTTGTTTACATGATGTGTTCTATTTGATTGTTTACAGCTTACGTAATTACTTGCTAGATTAAGTACTTATTTAATTGTTTAAATAATGATTATTCTATTATTATATTATTATGCATACACACACAACTCCAAGGCTATGCCTCAACCTTCAAAGAAATTTTTTCTTAAATATTTTAAATCAAAGTAGATTGCATTATTTTTTTGGGAAATTTCTTAAGAATTCCCTACTTTTGTTTTTACTCCTTCATCTTAAGGCTAGGTAGCATGACAAGTTCCTCTAGGCCAAAGCGGAAGACAACGGTCATACGATCGACACCTTAGGTTGATTTTAAACCGAATTCAAGGTGGTTCGTGGCTAAACTCGGTAAATTCCGATTATTGTGTTTCGTTATTTAATTGGTTAGTGTTAGTGCACGGTTTGTGACTGGTGATTTGCAGTTAAAGTATTCAAGATTAAAGTATTCGATAGCTACGGAAAAGGGGGTGTCTGTTAGTGCACGAAATGGTTGTCCGTAGCATTCGAATAAATTATACATAGTCTAGATTGTTTATTTATTGTAAATGGCCCATTCGCTATGGTTTGTATAGCGAATGAGGTCCATTCGTTATATGCTAGGCTAGTTTGTTAAGGTATAAGCTCATTCGTTATGGTAGCATAACGAATGAGAACTGGTTCGTTAAGTGATTAGCCTAAACATAGCGAACTAGGCTTATGTTAACGAATGGGAGTGTGCAGCCTATATATAGGATGCTCCCATTCATAATTATGAGAGATCACACATATGAGAGGTGTGAGGTCCTAGATCTAAGTTATATTCTCTCTAAGTTATGTATTTATCCACCATAATGTATTCTCTCCATATTTATCAATAAACTATGTATTTAACGTATCTTAGATTCGTATTGTATAATCGATGTACATAGCGGCTAGATCCTTGAAAGGTTTCTACAGTTAGTTGGGTGAAAAATCCATAGTATCCTTGGGCAATCCTACTATCCATTCCTCATCTTGTTTTGAATGTTAGTTTTGTTGGAGTTCATCATACGTGGTGATTTACGGGATGCTCCAACTACTCATATTTTTCTCTCGCTTATTCGTTATTTAGTTTGGTCGGTTAAAGCGTCATGTAACGCTCATGGGCCGACAAACTCTATTGTATTGCTAATTTGTTAATTAGTTGGGACTATCAAAATGCCATGTAACGCTCATGGTATGTCCAACTCAATTATTCGTTAGCTTCGTTGGGCCATTCAAACTGCCATGAAAAGCTTATGGGAGGCCAACATACAATTTATGTTTCGTTAGTTTATTGTAAAGTTAACTTAATTAAATAAAAATTAAAATTTTAAACTAACCTTATCTCCTCATCTAATTATCACGCATCGATCATTTTAACTACATCAACTCATAAGTACTTACGATATGTACCCTTTATCTTCTAATCTTTTACCTTTAATCCTCATGATACAACGCAAATCCCACACTTCTTAAAAGCAATGTTATTATAACTTATCTAAAACAATTAAACTTTTATTATTTAAATGATTTCTCAACACATCTTTCATCTTATAATCTTTATTTTTGGTCCTCATAGAATGTCTCACCTAAGCAACCACTGTCGTCCTCGACATCAATAGTCTAGTTCTCATGACCACCGTGTGTATAGCCAATGAGTTAACTGCTGCAACCTCTAAAATATAAACTCAAATTCAAAACATTAATACAACCAATTCAAACTTGTTCATTAATTTTCTTGATTGAAATTTTAATTCATTTACCCCTACTCATCCTAATATTATACGAACTATTGATATACACATATTGATAATAC
The DNA here is from genome assembly GCF_021521415.1 of Bidens hawaiensis. Classification (NCBI taxonomy): domain Eukaryota; kingdom Viridiplantae; phylum Streptophyta; class Magnoliopsida; order Asterales; family Asteraceae; genus Bidens; species Bidens hawaiensis. The sequence goes on along the minus strand of NW_027491876.1, from coordinate 239,550 downwards.
ATATACATATATAACACTTAATCTAAAGTAATTATGAGCTAGATCTATTATTAAGATATTAATCATATATATATATATATACAGATCTGAGATCTGTTATTGTTATTAGATTGATATACCGGGTGACAACAGGTGATATTGCTTTACGAGAGGAGTTTGAATGACGTGGGATTGATAGGTTTGGACTTGCTGGGTAATATAGTAGGGTGTAACTATAGTTTGAACTTGATTGGCAAGGATAATCTGAGGGCATATATTGCTAAGAGGATTAGGGTCTTCTGAACGGTATCAAGCACGGGTAGTAGGGGCATCAGGTTGAGCATGAGGAGTAGGTTGTTGCGGGTCTACTTGTGCATAGGCGGTGTAGGGAAAGTGTATGCAAGGATGATCGAAGCGGTTACATTGGGTGCAACAACGACATAAGGATTGAGTCAAATGATGAAAGTTACTAGTGGGGCATAAGGAGTGAATACCGATGGAGAGTTTCTTGCTCGGGATACATTGATTTTGTCGAGGCTGATGATTGATTTGATTAACAGCATAGTTTTATGATTAGACTTGCGAGGATGAGTAGGGGTAAATGAATTAAAATTTCAATCAAGAAATTAATGAACAAGTTTGAATTGGTTGTATTAATGTTTTGAATTTGAGTTTATATTTTAAAGGTTGCAGCAGTTAACTCATTGGCTATACACACGGTGGTCATGAGAACTAGACTATTGATGTCGAGGACGACGGTGGTTGCTTAGGTGAGACATTCTATGAGGACCAAAAATAAAGATTATAAGATGAAAGATGTGTTGAGAAATCATTTAAATAATAAAAGTTTAATTGTTTTAGATAAGTTATAATAACATTGCTTTTAAGAAGTGTGGGATTTGCGTTGTATCATGAGGATTAAAGGTAAAAGATTAGAAGATAAAGGGTACATAGCGTAAGTACTTATGAGTTGATGTAGTTAAAATGATCGATGCGTGATAATTAGATGAGGAGATAAGGTTAGTTTAAAATTTTAATTTTTATTTAATTAAGTTAACTTTACAATAAACTAACGAAACATAAATTGTATGTTGGCCTCCCATAAGCTTTTCATGGCAGTTTGAATGGCCCAACGAAGCTAACGAATAATTGAGTTGGACATACCATGAGCGTTACATGGCATTTTGATAGTCCCAACTAATTAACAAATTAGCAATACAATAGAGTTTGTCGGCCCATGAGCGTTACATGACGCTTTAACCGACCAAACTAAATAACGAATAAGCGAGAGAAAAATATGAGTAGTTGGAGCATCCCGTAAATCACCACATATGATGAACTCCAACAAAACTAACATTCAAAACAAGATGAGGAATGGATAGTAGGAGTGCCCAAGCATAGTCTAATCATAAAACTATGCTGTTAATCAAATCAATCATCAGCCTCGACAAAATCAATGTATCCCGAGCAAGAAACTCTCCATCGGTATTCACTCCTTATGACCCACTAGTAACTTTCATCATTTGACTCAATCCTCATGTCGTTGTTGCACCCAATGTAACCGCTTCGATCATCCTTGCATACACTTGCCCTACACCGCCTATGCATAAGTAGACCCGCAACAACCTACTCCTCATGCTCAACCTGATGCCCCTACTACCCGTGCTTGATATCGTTCAGAAGACCCTAATCCTCTTAGCAATATATGCCCTCAGATTATCCTTGCCAATCAAGTTCAAACTATAGTTACACCCAACTATATTACCCAGCAAGTCCAAACCTATCAATCCCACGTCATTCAAACTCCTCTCGTAAAGCAATATCACCTGTTGTCACCCGGTATATCAATCTAATAACAATTACAGATCTCAGATCTGTATATATATATATGATTAATATCTTAATAATAGATCTAGCTCATAATTACTTTAAATTAAGTGTTATATATGTATATGTATTATCAATATGTGTATATCAATAGTTCGTATAATATTAGGATGAAGATCGAGAGAAGATTTTGACAGGGTTTCGTTAATTAACTCTCAAAACTTAAATTAAACGTGAACAGTGTTCACTATATATAGAAGATAGTTCTGGTTCGCTAACATCCCCTAGAAATGTGAAAATATAATATACATTTAGGACATTTAAATATCTAATGATATATTTAATTTCATATGATATGTGTAATCAATTTATTTACGCGTTTGGACGGTTGAAATACTTTATTTAATTTAAATGTTAATTTTAAATTTAATTAAATAAATAAACATAAATGTCATTCGTTAAATATCACACTGATTCGTTACTATTCAATAACGAATCAAGTGATTCGCTATCAGGTAAATAGGTTAACGAAAGAGACACAGCGAAACAACTATACAAGTTTAACGAACTGAAGTCTAGTTCGTTACAGATTTGGCGAATCCAACTTTGATTCGTTAGAAAAACTGATTCGCTGAGCTAGTTCGTGTATTTCTTTAACGAATTGGACACGAATCAGTTCCAATTCGCTACAGATAACGAATGGTCAAAAATTAAGACTTGATCTTTGACTCGCATAGTCAAAGTCAAAATTAATAAGAACACCGAAGGTCAACAACATAAACCCAGCTACAATTAGCGCATGATTATCGTCGAACAATCAAAATAGCAGGTCTATGTGACTCGGAATTGCAATACGAAGCTCACGATGTTAAGATTAAGGCTTAACATCATAATATAAACAAGAACAATCAGTTCAGGAAACAGTGTCTAAGCCGTCAAACACATAATCATTCAATCAACCTAGCAAACTATAATCGAACACCGATTAAAGTCTACCCAAGGTCTCGGAATCACATTCCGGTGACACTGAATCACAAATAAGTAACTTTAAAATGCTAAATCACAAATAAATCAGGGTTTATTAACACGGAAAACCCTTAGACCACAAAAATCCAAAAATAGTTTATTAAATCTCAGTCATTTTTGACGAAAATCACATCGCTGTGATCATCGATACCTTATAAACATAATGATAGCCTTGAAATGTCGAAATTTGGAAGTCGATTTTCAGAGAAAAATTTGAATAAGGTGTCTTTAGGATGAATAAAAAGATGAACAGTGAAGGATTGTTTTTCTTTTTCTGTCTTATATAACCTAGCACGCTACCCGAGGTACTCATTGTACGAATTACGCAATTCGTTTGAATTATAAATAACGAATTAGATAATTCGCTATTCCAGTTCGTTACCTTAAAGTAGCGAACAAGACATGACTCGTGTCTTGATTCGTTAAACACGTATAACGAAGAAGGGATGATTCGTTACAGAGTGCAGAAGCGAATTAGGTGAGCGAACTAGAAACCAGTTTACTAAAGAATCACCTAGTTCGTTATCCATAATTAACGAAGTAGCTTTTAACGAATTAAAAATTTTATTTAATTTTAACTTAAATAATTAAATGAATTAAATAACGAATTAATAAAATAAATTTCAATAAATAACTAAAGATTTTAACTTAAATTAATTACCGAGAACCGTTTATCCCGATAACTAAATAACTTAAAAACGTTTCACTTTTACGAAACATAACTTAAAAACGTTAAATAATATGTAAAGAACGAAAGATAAAATATTTTTGGTATTTTGTAAAAATTAAAGAATGTATTTACAAAGGAATATCCGAATCATTAAAAAATAGACAATCTTTTTGTGTTTTTCAATAATTTATCAAAAACAAAACATATTTTTGTATTTTTGTTGAGTTTGAGCAGAGAATCATATTGACCAAAATGCCCTTCCATCACAGTTTTATGTTTCAGCGATATTATGACTGGCGTTAAGTCGATCATTGATATTGTTGTCCGCTTAGATCTTATAACAAGCCTTCAAGCATTTTTGTGATATGGTTAATGGTTCAATTAGCGCACATAATATCAGAAAGTATCAGCCCCTAATCTCGGTTCAAGCTTAATTTGATTTTTTCCAAATCACCCCAACTTGACTTAAATCATTATAGTGTTGATCAAAATTTTGAGAATTTTATAACTTTGAGCAATGCATCAAATTTCCTTTACTGTGAGTGAGTATGCACGATTCCATCTGTCGGCTTACATACTTTGTATCCCCTGGGGTCCGTTTCTTATTTGTAATGAGACGCACGCAAGGGAGGAACAGTTGTATGACTAACAACGCATTTTGATCAAGTCAGTAATTTAGATTGTACAAAGTACAGCGGTGATCAAGTTTAATGACTTTGGGTTTGCTCTAAAAGCGAGTGAAATATTCATGCTTATGAATACCCAGATGATTAAGCCGCATAAAGACTCACAGTGTCCAGAATCCTAACGCTTGTTATTTGCTTTATATATTTTTGGGTGATCAACAACTATAAGGCTTGAGTATGATCGGTTATTGCATTTCTGCCATCTTCACCGAGACTTTTGCTAGAGACTAACACCTCTTTCAATTTGGCTTTTCTTTAAGTTTATATCACTTACTTTACTCTAACAGCTTGTTTAAGACCTATCAATGCACCAGTGATTAAGCACACAATCTTTTGAGCTTAATTCTTTTTGGATTTGGGGTTAAATAATCAATGTACTATCATATTCTCTTTTTTCTTCAAAAAACTCAAAATTTTGAGGAGCATAAAATAAAATGATTTAAATTGCCGCAGTTAATTTAAGTTTATAAATTAATGGCTATCCTATCCATCTACAAGTAGAGAACATGACCAAAACATGCAAGCACACTTCACAAACTTAGATAACTGACTAAATTTTCAGCTAAAAATAAAATAGAAAGTTTAAGGAACCCGAAGATTTACAAGAAATTATCAGGACCAAAACATATACAAGTATATGTCCTTCAAAATAGAAGCAAATGATATAATTTTCAGCGAACATAAGCAAAAAATCTTTATGGTTTTTCTCTTTACAAACTAAAAACACAATCTTTTTGTCTTTTCGGATTTTTCTTTACAAAACAAGTAAATTCACATTCTTTTTGACTTTTTCAGAATTAATCTGTACAAACAGAAATCACAATCTTTTTGGAAGTTTCTAATTTTAATTTTTTTTTGGTTTTTCAGATATTAAAATAAAACAAGAAAGAACATAATATTTTTAATTTTTCAATGTTTTCTAATGTTTTTGGGTTTTATCTATACAAACTAAAAAACACAATATTTTTGTATTTTATAAGATTCACCCCCTAAAACCTAAAAACAAAATAAAATTTAAACTAGACCAAAACTAAAATAAAAATAATTATTCTAATTTAGGATATCAGCAAGGGTCTTCAATCCATTTAAACCAAGCAAAAAATTAAAACGTGTTTTATCAAACGCTTTGGTAAATAGACCGGCTTTTTGAAAATCAGTGTGCACTTTCTCAAGATTAATTAATTTCTTTTCATAACAATCCCGTATAAAATGATATCGAATTTCGATATATTTCATTTTAGAATGTTGTACGGGATTCTTGGTGATACTAATGGCAGCAGAATTATCAATCAAAATGGGAGTAGTAAGAAACTTCAAACCGTAGTCGCGAAGATGTTGTTGTATCCACAAAACCTGGGAACAGCAACTCGAGGCTGCAACATACTCAGCTTCGGTGGTTGAAGTGGAGACCGTTGTCTGCTTCTTACACTGCCAGGAAACAAGCCGGCTTCCTAAGAATTGACATCCTGCTGTAGTAGACTTGAAATTAATCTTGCATCCTCCATTATCTGAGTTTGAGTAAGCGGTAAAATCGAACGTATCATCTTTGGGATACCATAACCCGATGTCAGGATTTCCCCGTAGATATTGTAGAATACGCTTGACCGCTGCCAGGTGAGTCACTCGGGGACTTGTTTGGTACCTAGCACATAAACAAACAGCAAACATTATGTCGGTTCGAGAAGCAGTTAAATACATCAAAGAACCAATCATGGCACGATAGAGGGTCGGATCAACGGTATCCTCCAATTCATCCGGTGATAAATTGTGACCCACGGTTAGAGGAGTAGAAGGGATTTTTCCGGCAGTAATTTTGAATCGGCTCAAGACGTCGTTCACATATTTTGTCTGATGAATGAAGATTCCCTTCGCAGACTGATGAACCTGCAACCCTAAAAAGAAATTCATCTCTCCCATCAAACTCATCTTGAACTTGGTTTGCATAGATTTCTCGAACTCCTTACACAACATGTCGTTCGTAGACCCAAAAATTATGTCATCAACATAAATTTGAACGAGCCGAAGATCATCACCAATATTCTTATAAAATAAAGTGCAGTCAACAGTTCCACGTTTGAAGCCGTTATCCGTTAGATGGTCGGCGAGCGTGCCATACCAAGCTCTCGGGGCTTGATGTAGACCATATATTGCCTTGTTTAAATGGTAAACACGGTCAGGATAATCAGGATCTTCGAAACCTGGAGGCTGTAAAACAAACACTTCTTCGTGAAGTTTACCATTGAGAAAATTACTCTTAACATCCATTTGATACACCTTGATATTCTTGTAAGCAGCATATGCTAGGAAGATTCTAATCGACTCTAATCTTGCAACTGGAGCATAAACCTCAGTGTAATCAATACCCTCTTGCTGATGAAAACCTTGCACCACTAAACGTGCCTTGTTTCTCACAATTTCCCCACGATCATCTTTCTTACACTTATATACCCACTTAGTCGGAATTGCCTTCTTGACTCTAGCAGGTTTGTCAATAAGAACCCAAAAACCTAAACGTGCAAATTGCTATAATTCTTCTTGCATGGCTTCTACCCAAGATGGATATTGCAGTGCCACACGAGGAGTTGTAGGCTCAACTTGATAGAAAGCAAGTGAATTTAGCAATAGTTGCAATTTCAGATGAGTGTAAGTCAGCATAAACACATAGAGCATTATTGTCACTTGAGGAAGCAACTTGATGTCTTGTCTGAACCCCTACATCAAGATCTCCAATAATATTTTCTTGTGGATGGTAATTATGAATCCTGAGAGTAGGATTTTCATAAACAACAACGTTTTCAAATAAATTAGTGTAATTTTCACCCAATTCAGGAGATGAAACATCACTGTCAAGTGTAATAACTTGATACACAACTGTAGTATCATCAGATGAAGTAGACGCATTATCATCATGAGCAGAAAATTCTTCAATTGGAGCAGCAATTGGAGCTTCAATATCATTTGAACTTTCAAACCTTGGAATATCCGAATGTTCTTCAAAATAAGCACGAACTAAATCTTCATCTGGATGATCAGTTGATGGAGTAAATGAATTAAATAAACCATCATAGTCAAACATCCAGTCGGGACCTTTCCCTTGTGAAGAAGTAGTGTACTTTTGACAGTCAACATGGTACCACTCTTCAACACAACCAGACGTAAACTTAAAAACCCGTTTCTTAGGAGACGCATACCCCAAGAAATAACCTTCAATGGCCTTTTCATCAAATTTACCCACATCCCTTTTCAGCATAGTACAAGGACACCCAAATGGTTCCAAATACTTTAAATTAGGTTTACGATTATTCAACAATTCATAACTGGTCTTCTTGAGTCTTTTAACTGTTAGAACACGATTGAGTATATAACAAGCAGTGTTCACCGCCTCATTCCAAAATTGGACAGGAAGCTTTGAGTCAGCAAGCATCGTTCTAGCAGCTTCAATCAACGTTCTATTTTTCCTTTCAGCTACACCGTTCTGTTGTGGTACATATGGGGCACTGTATTCACGATGAATTCCTTTTTGTACACAAAAGAAATCCAATACAATATTTTTAAATTCAGTACCATTGTCACTTTGAATTCTCCTCACTTTCAGTTTGTAAAGTGATTCGATCTTAGTGATTAGATTTTGAACAAGACACAGTGTTTGATCTTTAGAGCTCATAAATAAAACCCATGAATATCTCGAATAATCATCAGTCACAAATAGGCAATACCAGTCTCCAGAAATACTCGCACGATTCACTGGACCGAACAAATCCATATGAAGTCGTTCAAGCGGAGTATCAATGGAATTCAATACCTTAGATGGGTGCGATTTCTTCTTCTGTTTGCCCTTCTTACAAGCAACACAGTGATCGGATAACTTAAAATTCTTTAACGACACCCCCTCTACCAGATCGTTTTCCATTAAATAATTCATTTTTCGAACATGTACGTGACCCATTCGTCGATGCCAAAGCACTGAGTCTTTCTCGGTTGCTTTAGAGACAAAACACGTTTCGATTGACGTAGATACTTTAGAATTCATGTTCAAGACATAAATATCATTTGATCGTGGGGATCGCATGACAACTATGTCCTCGGGAATCACATAACCCGGTTTCAAGATCAGACACTCTTTATCTGTAAATATAGTAGTGTATTGCTTATCACAAATCTGCGATACGCTCAATAAGTTATTATCCACTTTATCACAATAGTTAACCTTCTCAAACGTAATCTTCTCATTTGAAACATCTCCCTCCTGCGTAATCATACCCCCAGAATTCCCATCAAACGCCACATAACCCCCTTGAATATTTCTCACATTTGATAAGATGTTGAGATTTCAAGTAATATGACGAGACCATCCACTATCCATGATCCATTTTTCACCAGAAATTGTCTTGGATGTACCCTACACACAAAAGAAAATGATTAGTTCAAAAAGGAAGCCCAGGCCTCAGTCTTGGGCACCTTTTGGTTTTCTTGAGAAAAATTAACCTTAGTTGCATTCAATTGTTGTTAAGCAACTTGAGAATAAGTTACAGGCTTCCTAGACTTTCGTCTTAAGTAAACGGCTTGAACCACATTTGAATTAACATTTTTGCACAGTGGTTCAGTAGGAATAAACTTAGGTTTAACAGAACCATCCATGAGTTTCATTCACATGAACAACTTTTCGAGGATGTGCGTTCGAAAACATAATATGAGTTTCATCAGCACACGACACAGGACTTTTCAGAATCTCCTTTACCACTGGAACCGGTTTGGGATGGTCCTTGATAAAAGGATGAAGATTCTGATAGTTCTTCTGGCTACAGTGTCTTACTACATGACCTTGTTGACCGCAAAGAAAATAACTTCGCATGTCAACATGATGATTTTTAAAATTTGTTGGAACGTGTGACACAGATGATGTCTGATGACTCACATTTTTGGTCATGCTCTTAGCAAAATCATCGAATAATTCAGATTTCTTTTTTAAGTAAAAATCTAAATTAGAACAGTTCGAAAAACTTTTCAACGTATCTGTCCCAGTTGACTTCACAAATTGAATTTTCTTAGCTTGTTTTAAAACTTGCTTTGCTTTAGTCAATGAATCAGATGAAACTGATGTTTTCGCTTCAGCATATTGACGTTCAAGTTCACGAACTTTGGAGGTTTCATTGTAAAACACACTCTCAATCAGTTCAGGTTTAATGATACTTATTGGAATGTTTTTCTCGGTGAACATTGTGTCCATCCCCTTTAACTTAAACACACGAGCACATGACGGCTTAAGTGCATTAGGATTTATAAAACATAACAAATCCTCATCAGAAATTTTGGGTTTTTCTGGTTTCTTAACTTTCACTGGTTTGACAAAAACATCTTGTTTCATCTTTGTTGTGTGCGAACCTTACACAGCCTCCTCAAATTCATGAGGTTCACACAGTATGTGATTAGAACTTGGAATGTTCTTGTTCTTGTGTATAATTTCAGGTTCAAACACATCCTCAATGATAACTTTGTCAACATTTTCAACAAAAACTTTGTTGCTTTGAACATGAGGTTTTTGAGAAACAGATTGAGTTTTAACAGTTTCAGACTTACTTGGTTTAGAATTTTCTGAAATCACAGGCTCTTTAAGAATAACATCTTCTTCAGTTGGAGCAAAATGATTAATTTTATAATCATTGTGAAATGGTGGTGGAATTTCAACAAAACCTATACCTTTCTTTGAATCCTTTTGTTTTCCAGAAACTTCAATAATTTCATTCAACAGAAAAGATGAATTTCGAAATTTACCCAATTTGTTCTTTAACTTAAGAACCTCATTCTCAAGCTCGGTTATCTTTGAAAGGTGTTTCAAAATTTCTTGAAACTTTTGATTATTAATTGTTATTTTCACAGATAACTCAGCTTTAAGATCATGATTACTGATAGTCAACGCCTCAATTTTCTCTCTCAAGTTTATTTAAGAAGTCAAGGATTGCCTATAAGTATCTTTTAAGGACACAATCTCTTTTAGCAAATTATCATTTTGAAGTTTTAATGAATCAATTTTAGATTTATTATAATCACAATCAACACATGATACCTTAGAAGCAGAATTACTAACCTCGCTTTGTTTGGCCATGCAAGCAGATATGGTAGACTCACTGATCTTAGCCATACAAGCAAAATTAATTGGAACTTTTTCACTTGAATCATCAGACTCAGATCCAAAATCATTATCAGAAGATAGCTCGCTTCCACTAGCATCTTGAAATTTTTCAGTAGATCCAAACATTGCCAGATTTTCTTGAGTATCATTACACAGTAGTCGTTGTGACCAATCATCTCCATTAGCTAACATTCCTTGTGATCCAAAACTTGAAGGTTTCTTCTCAGCATCATTACCTCGTGGTGTTGAAGAATTTGAATTTTGACCACGAGGACCAGTATATTCCTTTTTCGGTTTGTCACATTCTTTTGCAAAATGACCGAATTCTTGACAATTGTAACATTTCACTTTCAACTTGTCAAATCCCAACTTCTTGTTTAGAGCAGGAAGATCTTTTCCAGTTCTTTGCATGAATCTTTTCACCTTTCGAACAATCATTGCCATATTCCACTTTAAATCCATGATTTCTAAGTCATCTGGATCAATCTGATCATAGTCTTCATCAGTTAAATCACTAGTGGCAATTTTGCTACTAACCAGATTTTCATAAGACGTCATGAAAGCGGATAGAAATGCAAAGTTTTGTTCAGCTTCTTTCATATTGACGTTTGAAGGTGTTGAATGTTGATTTGTAGTGGATGAACTACCCGACATTCCAGATGATCCAGAAATACCAGAAGATCCAGTATTTCCCACTGTGTAAAAACAAGCTCGTGGATCACTATACAACGTAGTTGCATTCTCACTTGTAGCTTGAGTAAGAAAAGTAGTCAGTGGAGAGATGGTTGAACTAAGAGGCATACTACCACCATAGAAAGAAGGATCTTGACTTTCCTTTGAAGATTTTTGACACTTAAGATCATATTCTCTGGCTTCAATCTTTTGCAAAAATTCAATTGCTGTCAAATCTTCATTCAAGAAATAATTGTTTTCCTTGAGAACCATTAAGAACGTGGAATAAGAACTTGGAAGTACACTCTTAATAGTGTCAATTTTATCCCTCTCAGAAACATCTAATTTCATCTTGTCCATCTCAGCAATCAAGTGATTGAATCTTGTTGTCATTTCTTCAACCGTCTCACCTTTCAATAAATTAAAGTTTCTGAATTGAAACTTAAGCATCACCTTTTTGCTCTCAGCAGTGTTACCCATACTTCTCATTCGAATATGTTGAAACAGAGAAGCACATATTTTTATACTACCCACTTGGTGAAAAATATTCTCAGGCAAAGCCATAGTTAGAGTAGAACAAGCTTTTGTCTCTATCTCTAATGCTTTCTTTTCTTCAACAGAATACTGTGAAATAGCTTTTGGTGTAAAACCAATAGTCTCATCTCCAATCATAGGAACAGTATAGACTTCATCTAAGAAGTATGAACAATCATGATGAACTGATCCTAAATGAGCACGAAACCGAGGTTCCCACTTGGCAAAGTCACTGAACTTCATCAATCTTGTACATTTCGAATGTGAACCTATCTCGGTATCAAATTGTAACATTTGTTGCATCAACATGTTTTGAGATGCCAATGCATACATACCAGCCATTTTTGACAAGTTTCAAAAATTTAAGAGTGTAACGAATCAACCAGCGAATAAGATTAACGAACTGTAAACAGTTGTAGCGAACTGTTAACACTAAAATAACGAATCAAATCTTAACGAAGTTAAGATGAATCAGGCAACGAATCACAATTGAGTTTAACGAATCAATCTAACTAATCAGAAATTTAACGAATCAGGAAGTCAAACTAACGAATTGACTAGCGAACTGACCAACGAATTAGCTATCAAACTGATAAGAAAAACTTAACGAATTAGAAAGTCTTCAGTAGCGAATCACTAAGAAAGACTTAGCAAAATAGATAACGACCTAGCTACAGTTGATTAGCGAATCAACTATAACGGATCAGGTTGTTACAACTGTTTGTAACAAACTCTGACACCTTATGCCACGTAGCAAAGGTTGTTATGACACAATTCCAAAGTGAACCGTGTCACACGAATCAGTTAATCCCAAATAACGAATTAGATCACACGAATCAACTATTCTAGCGAACCGGTTAGCGAATCACTTGAAATGAATGACGAATTAACAAACTTAATGAACGAATCAAAGGAAACAAGATAGCGAATCAACATGAAGATGATAACGAATCATGTTCATCTTCAAATCTTCAACAAAGGATTTCCAGAAATCTGGAAACAATGAACACCAAAACCCAGAAACCCAGAAACCTTAAATCCGTAATACTATCTCGATTCTAAACCAAAACTCACAAACAACCTACCAAAACACTCATAAATCGATTGCGAATCCAACACACCAAACCTCTTAACCAAATATCTCCGATTACCAATTCAATTTTACCAAAATACGAACCCTGTTTCGGTCACCCACCAAAACAATACCGAATCACCTCAAAACCAAACCAAACTTTAATTCCAACTCACAATCCCTTACCAATACCTTTAACAACTCGAATCCAATCCTATTTGACCATAATACATTCAATTAACATTAATTTGATCTAAATTCGCTAAAACAGAACACTATCAAGCTAATACTCTAAATAAACACCAAATTAAGTGAAATTGAGCTCCAACAGCTCTGATACCACTTGTTGTCACCTGGTATATCAATCTAATAACAATAACAGATCTCAGATCTGTATATATATATATATATGATTAATATCTTAATAATAGATCTAGCTCATAATTACTTTAGATTAAGTGTTATATATGTATATGTATTATCAGTATGTGTATATCAATAGTTCGTATAATATTAGGATGAAGATCGAGAGAAGATTTTGACAGGGTTTCGTTAATTAACTTTCAAAACTTAAATTAAACGTGAACAGTTTTCACTATATATAGAAGATAGGTTTGGTTCGCTAACATCCCCTAGCGAACCAGACGCTACTTCGTTACATACATTAATAAGACGAAACACCCCCTGATTCGTTAACATCCCCTAACGAATCAGGAGGAAATAAGCTTAAGTCTTAGTTCGCTAACATCCCCTAGCGAACTAGACCTTAAACATAACGAACTATACAATAATTAAACTAAATATTACATTAAATATAAAACAAATACTTTAACGATAATTACAAAAACTCAAGACGCAAAACCGTGCACTAGCATCACCCACACTTAACTCAAACTTATCAGATTCTGCACTCGCGAGCTCAAGTTTACCAAGCCTACTCTAACCAATCAACCCTCTTGCAAACCATTTAATCTCCAGTTATCCAAGCGATTCCCAATCAATCTACCTCGTCTGCTCAAGCCCTCATGGATCAAATCACCCAAGACACTTAAGTTTCAAGGTTTCCACTCATGCGCAACTGAAGATTTAAGCTACTTGGAGACTTTGCCGCTCGTCGTATTCTATCTTACTTGAATTTGAATTTTCTGCCTTATATCGACTATTTAATAAATTTTGAATTAACGTTTTTATGAATTATTGAGGTACTAACTAAGATTTTATATTATTATGCCCCTCAAGTAAGGTTTAAAATTATCGAAGGGTAGTTTTATAAAATTTCTCATTTTAAATAATCAAACTATAAACTTTTGTCTATTTTCAGACGTCTCATTTAAAAAACTCCTTTCCCCAAATGTTTTCTATTCTAAAAATTATATTTTCAAACGTTTTGAAAATCCACACGTTGGAACGAATTATGTGGACCATCCAACGATGAAAATAATTATGGTCCGGAACATAATTATCGAAGTCCTCACATGAAGATCATGATGCGTAAGATTGTGTGTCATAATATAGAATCGAAGATAGTTGGGATAACGATACAAATGTAAAGATGATAAGGACGTGGGGATACGCCGTTGGTACATCCTATATATAAGTGCTCTTATCGGATTTGCATTTGGAGCGTTGTTTTAACTATTCAAAGTTCTTTGTTATGATAAATTTTTAAAGTTTATTTTAAATTTTCCTTCTTCAAAATTTCTAGGTGTTGTTATAGTATCACTAAATTTCGGGACAAAATTTCCTAAAGTAGGGGAGACTGTAACAACTCAGATATTTTTTTAAGTTATTATTTTAATAATCGTTACCCGAACCGTTTCTTATGTTCGGGAAATTTTATCGCGTTTATCGAGTAAATATATTTTTATAATATTATTTTAATTATTTATTTAATACATAGTTATAACTTTCAATTTATGACAAAAGTTACCCTAAACTATGATTTTACCCAAATGTGTTTCCATCTTTGATCTCCAGGGACTGAAATGCAAATATTATTATTATTAATACTATAACCCATCAACAATCTGGATACCCAAACCCGTTACCCAATTCGTGAACTCGATTATAATTGGGATTACTTGGACCTAAATTCTCGTAAGTTTTATAGAAATTGTATCAATAATCGTATTATATCTTCTAAAATCGGCAACCGTCAATCTAATTAAGCTAATTAGATCTTTATAGATCCTTTCTTCCTATTATACCTAGCCGACCCACTTTATTCATCAATCTATATCATAACGAGCATTATAATTCAATTAAAGGTACATATATCATCCTATAACCATCTCCGTTTTTTCTTTGTTTGTCTTTGTATGTTGGATTCTTTTAAGCAGAAAAACAATGTGATACTTTATATTAATAATATTAGATCATCTGACGTTTACAATTCATTAAAATATAACACACACACACACATATATATATATATATATATCAAGTTTTATATATTTTTACCCGTGTATAACACATGATCTAACCTAGTTAAATATGATTATTGCTGAAATATATGATTACTCCAAGTTGAGAGGAGCTTTTAAATTCTGGGTTGTCAACCGTCTGGTAAGCTATTTTCTGCAAAAGTTGTGTTCTGCAAGACGTTCAATATGACCTGTATAATTTACATATTATGTTAAAATATTAAGCGGTTTGTATTTTTCTGCGTTGTTACCGACAACTCTTTATAGTTGTTTTGTTTTGTATTTATTATTTTTGTTATTTGCAACTGTTATTTCCTATAAAGAAAAATGTACATTTATATTTATTAAAATTCTGTAGTGGTACATTTAGGTTTTGATTTTGGTTTATCTCTTAAGGTGAACCAATTAATATATTTTAAATGTATAAATGGGTCAATAGTTGATTAAAGTTAGGCTATTACTGTAGTATAGTTAATAGGCCCATTTTGACTTTTTTTATAGTCAGGTAATGATGCACGCTTTTGGTTTTATCTAATCTTAAATAAAAGTTTTTTTTTAGGTGGGGTCGCTCGCTTTTGGATTACCGATTCAGTGGTTCGATTGCTTCGTTGCTCTTTTCAATATTGTTGTTTGCAAGCAGTTACTTCTTAAAGTGAGAGTAGTTTGAAGTAACCGTGTCGCATTCAAAACTGTTACGGTCAAAATGTTTCAGGTTATAAACCAATTTGGTCAAAAGTGTGTAGTTTGTTATGGGTCAAAGTTTCTTAGCTTATACGATCATGATATGAATCCTTTCTTACGGTCTTACCCCCATCTCACCTCCCCCGCAACGCGGGGGTCAAAATACTAGTTATTTATAAGTTAAAACACAAAATGTCTTATGATTTTGCCAAACACCTTCCTTATTAACTTTTTAAAAAGTTAATAAGTTGTAAGAAGAATAAATAAGCAATACCAAACACCCTTTTAACCCTTAAACAAGGAGCTTTTCATGAGTTATGGGATTGTTACTTTTTGAGAAAGTTAATAAATCATTTGTGTCAAAAGTGCTTTTATACCTGGCTAGTTTATCTATTTGGAGCGTTGCATCGGAGTAGTTGGTAAAACCTCAGCATTGAAACATAGGTGTTAGTTAAACCCGAACGTTACGATGATAATTCAACACAAATTCGGTCAATATCATTTGTGTGTCGTTACGATATAGACACCATTGGTAAAATTTCGGCGTAAAACCCAAAAAAATAACTTGTCAAATTAACATATAATAAAATAAAATATTTAAGACTATGTTTATTTGGTTGGTAAACCCGGACGATGGTAAAACCCAAGCTTTGTGGTCCCGAGCATTGAGGCAGTAACTTGACAAGAATTCGGTCGATTATGATTACATGCGTTATGATACTGGAACTAAAAACGAAAAAAAATCTAAAATTTGAGGTGGACCAACAACCAAATTTGGGTGGGTGGGGGCGGCCGGGGGGTGGGGGAGGGGGGTTCGGTCAGTAAATTTGCGCATTGGTAAAACCCGAGTGTTGTAGGAGATGGGCTTTAAATAAGCCGCGAGTATGCGCGAACTCGGTCGGTTTCTTTCAGGCTTGTTATGCTACCGGAACGAAAATAAACAAAAAAGTTAATGTTTGGTTAATTTTCATTACGCGTATTATGGTAAGTGAACTAAAAAACAAATTCTTCGACTAATATGGTGTCTTCATCAAAAGTCACATGCAACACCAAAGTTTTATATTATAGTAACAATATTTTAGGAATCCCAAACAAAAGTTGTTGGTATGTTTTTTCAAAATGGCAGCATATAAATGACTTGGATCCCTCTATCATTGTTTTCCTTTGTTTCTCTTTTGTTGAATTAACTGGTTTTTATCCCGGTATTACAGAATTATTTTATCTTATTTGCTACTAATATTTATATATTACTTTTAGATTTTAATTTTATTTGTTGTAAGAAAATTAATAATATACAAATGATTTGATTATAAAAGAGTTTTATAAATAAATAAGATGTTATAACCCGGTTTAAAAGTTATTTGGATTTCACAGATAGACTCATGATCCACTTATTTTTTTATTATAAAATTGTTTCTTAGTTATAAATGATATCTTTAAAAAAATCGGATACTAATATTTAGTATATCCCTATTTTATATGATTTTCATATCAAATATTTGGTGAGATTAATTTTTAATTTAATGAGATTATATAACCTGTTTAAGGGCTATCTAGTTTGGTGAGACTAGGGGTGTTCAGTATTCGAATCTAACTCGAATAACTCAAAATTCGATTCGACTCGTATTCGAATTTGACTGTTCAAATTCGAATTTCAGTCATTCGAATTCGATTCGGTTCGAACTCGATTTTAGTAATCGAATTTCGAATCGAATACGAATTTATGATTATAAATTCGTATTCGATTCGAAATTCGAATTCAAATTATTCATTTTATTTTTATTATATATATACATACTTATAAAAAGATAAACTATATAAATCTTTCGAGTTATAGAGATTAAAAATAGAAAGCTCATCATTTCGGTTAATAATTAATGTAATTGGACATAGATAACTTTAAATTATTTATTTATTTATCGACTTGTACATTTTGTTGTTAAAAAACTCAAATTTATAGTGGTTTTGAAATTGAAATATGTATATTTTAATTGAATTCGAATATATTAGAATTTGATTCGAACAATAGTTTCGAATTGAATCGAATTTCGAATTAGCTATTCTGAATTCGAATCGAATCGAATCGAATTTGTCGAATCTATTTCGAATTCGAATCCAGCATCAAAATTTCAAAATTCGAACAATTCGATTCGAATACATTCGAATATTCGAAATTCGATTCGTTGAACACCCCTAGGTGAGACCCTTGCCCGTGAATTCAGGTTAAATTAATAATAAACCTCCACTTACAAATAAAACAAGTTGGTAGCTTGAGAGAATGTAAGGAGGTTTTGTATATATATATTTAAGATAAGATTTACATACAAATCCCCATAATATGTACCAACAGAGGCGCATAAATTGGGTTTTTCTAATACCCAGTTTCGTATAGATCTGGGTTCGGATATGTTAGGGTATTAGATAATAGTGTATTGGTCATACTTGGGTCGGGCCTAGATATTGTTTATAAAACCATACCCTATGTACCGGGTTCGGGTCTGGTATAGAACCGGGTATTGAAAAAACCTTATTTTTGGGGTTTATTTTGGGTATAGATTGAGTTTTTTAAAGGGCTGCACTTTTTTGGGGTATTTTTGTGTATTTTTAAGGTATTTCAGTTAATTTCAGCTATTTAAAAAACTAGGTTTCGGGTATTGGAAAAATCCGGTTCCAGTTATGGATCGGTTCTAGTTTTCAATAAACCCGGTTCCGGGAATAGAACCGGTTCTGATTTTTGGGTATTACCGGTACAAATCGAGTCCGGTTCCGGGTAAGTTTTTTGATACTAAAATGCATACCCCAGACGTTCCCTACGAGTAGGGTAAGGTACGAGTAGTTAAAACTCAGGTATAAAAAATGGTTCCGAGTTTTTTTTTCTGGTACGGTTTCACGTTCAGCTTTCTTTTTTTTCATCTTTATGTACTAAGCTTCAAACTATTGACTTATGTTCTAATTGCTTGCAAGATGAGTTTTACAATCCTTTTCGTTGTTCGCACTTCTCTGTTGACGACACCGTTTTGACGACAGCCTCTGATATTTACTTCTTCAATATATTATTGTTATCGTAAGTTTGAGTTATCTTTGGGTTTGATGGCCTATTAAACAGAGTGTTGGAGCTCATTTTGTACATGTGCAGGCTTGCTAGAAGTCTAGAACCCTACGAGACTATCCATTGTAAATATTTCTAGATGTAGAAACCTTCTAAGGGTTTTATTTATTGTTTGAGGTTTCTAAATTTGTAGGAAACTTTACCTATTTGTTTTCGTATTTCGCTACCATTGAAAAAAATAATATTATTTTTATTTGTTTAAACCTCAACTAATTTAAAAGTTAGACCTAATTAAAGTCCAACCAATATTTAAAGCCAAAACCAATTAAACCCCACTAATCCTGTTCAAAAATTATCTTGTTGTTTGGAAATTGAAAACTAGTCGGACATCAAAGAGTGTTGCACCAAAAATCACCACTTGACTAGTTTGTTAGAAAATATGTCTGGTTTAAATCTTTGCGATTCATTTTCTAAGTTTGATATATCTAAGATGGTGACATTTTATGTCATGTATCCGAATGATTTTAGTAATGAAAAACGATGTTGTATTTCGGACAATGATCTTACGACCTTTTATCGCACTTTAAAGGAAGATGATAAATTTGCAAAACTAGATGTAATGTGTGAACTTGCTCGTGTAATGGTGGAAACCGGAAAACACGCCACTTTTCCTTTGGTTTATCGAATATTGAAGCACACGTTGGTTTTACCAGTTGCAACCGCAACCGTTGAAAGATGTTTATCTAAATGAAGTTTATCAAGATAGATTTGTGCAGTCGAATGGGTGATTAGTATTTGAATAATGCTTTAATTTGTGCGGTCGAAAGAGAACGCTTGATAAAGTAAAAGAAGAGGATTTAATGGCTGGAATTCAAGCTTTCTGTTAGTACATAATGTCTAATGCTAGGATCTTGTGTTTTGTATTGAAAACAGGTTTGGAAATAGGTTTATATGTAAAATGGCGCATAAGTCATATACGGCGGATATGTGTTTGTCTATAATTATAGACTTATCTGTTCATTAGAAAAGGGATCTAGATTTCCAAGTTGTGTACTGAGCTTAAAGTTGCCATACTCTTTGAACTGTTATCTGTCTCCAAGGAATATAAAGTATATTAAAAGTGAATCTATCTTGTGTTTCTTAAATAATGATTCCCGCTCATTATGTTGAAGAGTAGATTGTAAACTCGATGTATCGATACTATACCTACACGTTCTTTCAAGTGGTATCGAAGCTTTGGCTCGTATCTACTTAAAGATCACAAGATTTGAAGAACAATGTCTTTCATATCAACTTCATTCCACAATTCAACAAGTTTTCACTGTAAAAAACTTCTTATTTCTACACATTATGGTCGTTTACAGTTTGTGAACAACCCTACCAAGTTTCAGATAAAAAATCCTCAAAATTGCAAAAATGTGTTTCTAGGTTACTGTAGCAGATATGACATATCGGACGTATAAGTTTGTTTCATGCAGCGTATAAGACATATAGTGACGTATATGACATATCCGTTTGATTTGTGACTTATCCGATGAATTTGAGGCTTATCCGTTAATTTGAGACTTATAAGTGGATTAAACATATACGGGCAGCTTGGATTATTTTGAGAAAAAATGGATAATTTGAACGCGTTTGTGTCACAACCGCCAACCCTTCTTCAAAGTTTAAACCATGACAATGAACTGGGAACTGCCAACAAGCCACCAAAACTTCTAAGGATGGAGGATTATTTGAATTGGGAGGATAAATTTGAGACTCATGTGCAAGCGGGTAGTTATATTACGTGGTTGGCTGTGGAGGAGGAAAATGTTATTCCTAAGATTGAAAATGGAACCAATTACCGACTGTCACAAGTTACTGAGGATGAAAAAGCATTGTTTATTAGAGAGAAAAAATGTTAAATCTTTTTCAACAATCAATCAAGGCTAAAATATTTCACATGCTTCAACACAATGGATCGTGCTATTATATTTGGTGAGCATTGCTTAACAAGGATAGAGGAAATACAGATATGTCGAAATCCAAAATGGCATTGATATTAAGGAATTTGATATCTTTACTTTGGTAAAAGGTGAATCATTCGATCAACTGATCGAAAGATATTGCCACCTAGTAATGAAAAAAATGGGGATTGACAAGCCTGAATATGAATATATTGATAAATTAGTTGATGCATTACCTAAAGAGTAAGAGACATTTATCATGATTCAACAATCAAATCCGGTTGCTTATGCACGTCTCACTCTTGCTAGGTTCATTGAGAAGCTAGAGGCGCAAGAGCTAGAATTAGGGAAGAAGCAGAAAATGAAGAGCTCGACAATTGTTCAAGATATTGGGTTATACTATAACAATTCTACTCTTAATTCTAGCCCAAAGATCCAGACCAAATATTGTACTGAAGGAAGTGCATTTGTGGGAAATTCATTTGGTGGATCTCAAGCTACACAATATTCTAGTAGCTACCCCGGAACTATGTCTATTGATCAGAACACTCAGCCAAAGAACCAAGATCCTGATGTTTTACAGTACAACATTGCTGTAAATCTCAAGAATTCAAACGGTTTAACTGCTGATAATGTCAAAGAGCTTATGGCATTTCTTGGATCTGTTTTGGAATCACATGAAGGTCTGATCGCTGGATGGATCAGAAACTACAACATGACGAAAGAGGATTATGATCAAATAGACCCTGAAGAAATGGAGATGTTAGACATTAAATGGTGTATGGAAAGTGTTATCAAAAGAGCTCAAAGGTTCAAAGAGATCACCGGGAAAAACTGTTTAGATGGTATATCTTCAAAATTGGGTTTTGATAAATCTAAAGTGAGATGCATCAGATGCAAAGAAAAGGGGCATTTCAAAAGAGAATGTACAAACAAAGAAGTTGGTGATAGTAGTGCCAATACTTTTGGAAAAGATTACAATTGGCAAGCTATTTCCCATCAAAATTCTCCTAATGCTGGAAAGAAACCGACTAAAGCTGAAGCATCAACTTAAAAAAGTATACCATGCTGTTCAAGTGGATGAGGGGTTCAACTGTGTCACACCCTCAAAATCCACTAACGGAGTTTTACCGTCAGAGGGTGTGAACTAACAGGATCGGAATCATTAGTTATAATCAAACCATAAGTAAAGTTTTCAAACCACGAAAACATTTAAGTGTAAATAAGTGCGGAAGCGTAAAATCATAAACCAAGTGTCGCGTCACGCAAGACGACTTAAAACCCAATTGATAATAGTTTAAAAACAAGTTTGCAAAAACGATAGAGTTCAAGGTAATGCATGATCCTATACCGCGCGCCCGCCTCGGCTACCTGAGAATAACATACTAAAAGTGTCAACACGGGGTTGGTGAGTTCACAAGTTTATATAAATAAAGCGTTTGCGTTTGCGTTTACGTTTTGCGTTTTGCGTTTGCGTTACCAGATAATGTTAAGTCAATTATCTATCGATAGGTAGCTAGCCTATACAACAAGTATTACTAAGTGTTCGACACCGAAGCTGACTGTTTATCAATTGCCTTGCCACCATGTCTATCCCGACCATGGAAAATGTGTTAGCCAAGATTACACCCACTCGACCTCCAGTCGAGTTTAGCGTTGGGTGGAGTTTGTCAAACCCAGTAGTACTACTCAACAATGACTCGCTATTATACAAATACTAAACGGTTCGATGTTATGAAGGACTTTAGTTGTTTCGTTTGCCACTTAGCCTTTACAAGTGATATATAACTAAATAACAAAATCTAAAGTGTTTTGGAGTATGTTATCTCCCCCAAGTAAAAAAAGCGTTTAAAAGAGTAAAAGGGGAACGTGAAACTCACTGTTTGCGAAGAATTCAAAAACAAGTCAACCAAGAGATGCGCGTCACAGAAAATCCTCACCAGCGTTCTAAAACAAAAATGAGATTTTCTAAGTGTTGGAACTATTATTGAGTCTCTAGACTCGGCACATAATACCTATGCATAAGATACGTTTCGTGTTTTGTTTGTGAATTGTGTGTGACTCAACAAACACATTGGTGATACGTTACATGTGTGAACAACTACTTACGTGTCAAGTATTAATATCGTGCATTACTAGCAATCATTCCCCACAAGGGCAATTTAGTCAAAAACATAGCAATTATCTAGCAACAAGCACGTTTCATGTATTTTCATATAGTTCAGCAGCTAGTTCTATCAAGACAGATTTCTACTTGAAAGATTACTTTATTAAATAGATCATAACACATCAAATAATTCACCAAAAATCGTCAAAAAAGCACACATGAGCTAGGTTTCCAGAACTATTTTTATTGTATTTTTATTCCACATAGATTTCTCACAATGATCAAAATATTACAGTATACTCACAGCAGTCAAAATCATGCGCAACAGAATGTTATTTGTTATTCCTGTTAAATGAAAAATCCAATTAATGCAAGACCAATTGAGTTAGGTTCTTAACTCAACATGTTAACTTCCAGAAGTGGAACCAACCCATTTGGTCTTGTAGTTCATGAGATATCTTTGTCGCAAAACAGCCTAACAGCAGGTCTCACAATTCAGACTTGCACTTCAGTTTTGTAAAATAATAAAAGTTAACTTTTACCCATCTAAAAATTACAAACTTGGGTTTTATAGAAACTAGACTCAAATTAGTACACTGTAGTGTTAATAATTTCGACCAATTACCACATTAACATTTAGTTACAGTCGTCTAAACATAAACTTAACAATCTGTCCAGTAACAGCTTACATCAAAACTCAACATAACAACAATCTATGAACCATAATTCATGCATATAACACTCTAGACACAATATTTACCAACCATGCATATCAATCTCACATTACATACATAGTTAGGGTTTTTCTTGAAAGTTTAAAATCAAAGAACAATGATTAACAACAACAATAACACAACTAGTTATCAATTTTATTAGCAATCATCATCAAGCATATAATCAAACCCTAGTTCATCTTACTCATCAATTTCGTGACTTAGGGTTTTGGATTAACCCATTCAAAATCAAAATTAAACATATAGAATGCATAGAATAGTTGTTTATACCTTCCTAGCACCTTAATTCTTCAACAAAACTTGAAAATCCTTGTGTGTATGTGTGTGTAATGTGACGGCAGCCAAAGGGAGCAAGGGGAGGGGGCCGATCGGGTTTGGGAGAGGGAGGAAGAGGTTAGGGTTTTGTTATTATTAAATAATAATATGTTACACAAAGGCCCCTCAACTTTTAGTTATTACTTTTCTAGCATAGAGTAGCTTTTTGCATCTTGAGTTAATGTTCTACACAATATTATCAAATATCACATAAGTCTAACACATAATTATCAATAATTATTGTTTGGATGTTTGTCGTTTATTCACCAATGGTTTGCGTCAACTCGTTTGCGTCAACTCGTTTGCGTTTCAGTGCAATCCCGAAAGACTACATGTGTAGTGATTGTCATGCGTCATTTAAAACCCTAGTTTAAATGTAATGAGATGTGTGTTATAGATCAAGTGATCTTAAGTTTGAATTGACGGTGTTTGGATTAACGGAGTTAACCTGAAATTGACGAGTGTCACATCATTCCCATGTTGAAAGAATTTTCGTCCCGAAAATTTGAGTTAAGTCGCGATGGGTGTCTGAAAAAGCAAGAAAATTTTTTTCAGTTTGTCATATCATCCCCTAGTAGAAAGAAATTTCGTCCCGAAATTTAATTCATACCTCGGTGATTCCTGGCGGTTTGACGGCTTTCGCGTTTTACGGTGTTTGGTCAACCCTTCAAAAAGGTGAGGATACTTTTTCATCATTTGATCATCGCGTTCCCACGTGAACTCCGGTCCACGTCTCGAGTTCCAACGAACCTTAACGATTGGAATTTTGCTATGCTTGAGTGTTTTGGTTTCCCAATCCAAAACTTCGACTGGTTCTTCAATGAAGTGTAGCTGTTCATCAACTTGCAACTCGTCCAAAGGGACTGCTTGGGTTTCATCGGATGGGCATTTCTTCAAATTAGATACGTGGAATACATTGTGTACGCTACTGAGTTCCGTTGGTAGATCCAGTTGGTACGCCACCGGACCAATGCGCTCAGTTATCCGGTAGGGGCCAACGTATCGTGGATTGAGTTTGTTTCTCTTTCCGAAGCGAACCACACCTTTCCAAGGTGAGACTTTGAGTAATACTTGGTCGTTCACTTGAAATTCAAGGGGCTTTCGGCGCTTGTCGGCGTAACTCTTTTGGCGATCTCGTGCTGCTGCCATGCGGTTTCGGATTTGAACAATCTTTTCAGAGGTTTCAAGTACTAGTTCTGGACCAGTGATTTGGCTATCACCCACCTCTGCCCAGCAGAGAGGTGATCGACACTTCCGTCCGTACAACGCTTCAAACGGCGTTGCTTTAATGCTTGTGTGGTAGCTGTTATTATACGAAAACTCTACCAGAGGCAAGTGAGGTTCCCAACTTTTTCCGAAATCCAACACGCATGCACGCAACATGTCTTCCAAGGTCTGAACGGTGCGCTCACTTTGCCATCCGTCTGAGGATGGTATGCTGTGCTCATATCAAGGCGGGTGCCTAGTGCACTCTGTAGTGACTTCCAAAAGTGCGAAGTGAAACGGGAATCTCGATCAGATATGATTGAGACAGGCACTCCGTGTCTAGACACTACTTCTTTCATGTAGACGCGAGTCAGTCTTTCCATTTTGTCCGATTCCTTGATTGCTAAGAAGTGCGCAGACTTAGTCAACCGGTCAACGATCACCCAGATGGTATCGCATCCCGTCGGTGTTTTGGGTAATCCCGTGATGAAATCCATTGAAATGTGTTCCCATTTCCACGTTGGAAGTTCCGGGTGCTGTAGCAGACCAAATGGTTTCTGATATTCTCTTTTGACTCTTGCACAAGTCAAGCACTTGCTCACGTAGGTGGCAATGTCGGCTTTCATGTTTGGCCACCATTAAAGTGCTTTCAGGTCATGGTACATTTTATTTGAGCCAGGGTGGATGGAATATCGGGACTTGTGTGCTTCGTCCATCACTAGAGTTCTCAACTCTCCGTATCGAGGGACCCAAATCCGGTTTTGAAATATCGGACCCCGTCCAATTTGGTTTCAAGTTGCTTGTTCATGCCCCGCATAAGTTCTGATGGGAGATTATCGTCATTCAAGGCTTCGAGTTGCGCATCACGAATCTGATCGGGTAAGTTGGCGTGAATCGTGAGTTGTAATGCTCGCACTCGCCTAGGTTTATCGGTTTCTTTTCTGCTGAGAGCATCAGCCACTACATTGGCCTTGCCAGGGTGGTACTTGATGGCACAATCATAATCCTTAAGCAGCTCGACCCAACGACGCTGTCGCATGTTCAGCTCCTTCTGACCGTAGATATGTTGGAGACTCTTGTGGTCAGTGTAAATGGTAAACTTGGTACCGTACAAGTAATGCCTCCATATCTTAAGAGCAAACACCACAGCTCCGAGTTCCAAGTCATGGGTCGTGTATCTTCTCGTGAATCCGTAGTTGTCGAGAGGCATAGGCTATAACTTTCTCGAGTTGCATCAGCACGCAACTGAGACCTTGTATCGATGCGTCACAATGTACCTCAAAATTTTATGTTCCATCTGGAAGGGCTAGGATAGGGGCGCCACAGAGTTTGGTTTTCAACAGTTGGAAAGCGGATTCTTGCGCGTCACCCCAATTGTACTTAGTACCCTTGTGAGTCAAAGCGGTGAGGGGTTGAGCAATCTTCGAAAATTCCTCGATAAAACGCCGGTAGTAGCCATCCAGTCCTTGGAATTGTCACACCTCAGTCGGAGTCTTAGGTGCTTCCCAGTTTTTGATGGCCTCTACTTTGCCGGGATCGACATGGATACCATTCTCATTGATCACATGTCCTAAGAAGTGAACCTCGCGAAGCCAAAATTCGCATTTCGAGAGTTTAGCGTACAGTTGTTCCTTCTTTAGCAATTCTAAGATCAATCTCAGGTGTTCTTCGTGGTCGGTCTTGTTCTTGGAGTAGACGAGGATATCATCAATAAAAACGATCACAAACTTGTCGAGGTACGCCTTGCATACTCGATTCATGAGATCCATAAATACGGCTGGTGCGTTGGTTAAGCCAAAAGGCATAACCGAAAACTCGTAGTGACCGTACCTAGTTCTGAAAGCCGTCTTTGAAATATCTTATTCGCGCACTCTTAATTGATGGTAACCAAATCTCAGATCGAACTTTGAGTAGTAACTCGATCCTTGAAGCCGGTCGAACAGATCATCAATTCGGGGTAAGGGATAACGGTTCTTGATCGTCACCTTGTTCAGCTCTCGGTAGTCGATGCACATGCGGAAAGTCCCATCCTTCTTTCAGACAAATAAGACAGGGGCTCCCCATGGTGATGAGCTAGGTCGGATAAAACCTTTATCTAACAAATCTTGCAATTGGGTGGACAATTCCTGAAGCTCTGCCGGTGCGAGCCGATACGGGCTCGTGCTATGGGTGCTGCACCGGGGGTCAATTCGATTTAGAACTCGACTTGTCGAATGGGTGGGAGTCAAGGAAAATCCTCCGGGAAGACTTCCGGAAAATCTTGCACAATCGGTATGTCTTCGATTCGCTTCTCCTCCGCGGATTTCTCGACAATATGGGCTAAAATTGCCGGATGACCCTTTCGTAGATATTTCTGCGCCTTCATGAGGGTGATGACGCTGGTGGTCATGCCGCTCTTCTCGCCCTGGATCGAAATGATCTAGCCGGAAGGGGTAGTGATGTGGACTATCTTGTCGTGACATATAATCTCCGCTCGGTTCTCGGATAGCCAGTCCATGCCAACAACGACATCGAAACTACCAAGTGTAAAAGGTATGAGGTCGATATCAAAAGTATGACCCGACAGTTTCAACTTACATCCCGCAAGTACATTAGTTGTTTCTATAGACTTACCGTCAGCTAATTCAACAGGAAACTTAGCATCTAACGGGGTTGGAGTTAAGTCTAAGAGTTTACTAAAGGCTTTCGATACAAAACTCCTATCAGCTCCAGTGTCAAACAAAACAGAAGCAAAACAGTCGTTCACAGGATACTTACCGGTCACCACATACGGATCGTTGCGGGCCTGGCCCGGCCCAATGACGAAAGCTCTACCTTTACCACTGCTTCTGCCACTGTTGATGCCTCCATTGTTCTCATTCTGCTTTAGTTTGGGGCAATCCTTCTTGAAATGACCCTCATGACCACACTCGAAACACCCTTTAGTCGCCGTAGGGTGTTTAGGAGCACCCTTTACCGCTAGGTGTCCCCTACATTCCTGATGACTCATTTTTCCGCATCTCAGACACTTGATACAGTCGCACGGGCCAGCATGGTGATAGTTGCACTTGTTTCATTTCGGGTATTTCCCAGCATAGCCACTCGAACCCTGCCCGCCACCGTTGTTGTTATTGTTGGAACTCTGGTTATTGAAGTTCCGAGCTAGTTCGGGCTTACGGTAGTGTTGTTGCTATGGGGGGTTCGATGATGAGGACCTGGTGTTGTCAAATTTCCTCTTTCCATTACTCGAGTTGTTGTTGTTGTTATCAGTGCTCAAGTTGTCACGGGTTTTAGAGGTTGAACCTCTAGGTAGTAACGCACCTTGGGTCACTGCCTGATCCGTCAGTTTTTGAGCTAACTGGATCGCTTGTTGAATTGTAGCCGGGTTGGAAGATGTCACCATACCCTGAATTTGTGGTACCAACCCATCGATATACATCTCGATTCTCTTACTCAGCGGGTCTACCATCCGTGGACACATTATGCTAGCTCGTGGGAACGGGTGGTGTAGGCTTCAATCTCGGAACCCACCATTTTCAATGACCAAAACTCATATTCCAACTTCGCGATTTCCTCTCAAGGACAATACTCTTCCCGCATCATATTCTTTAACTCTTCCCAGTTCATAGCGTTCACCAATTCCAATCCAATAATTTGCACATTGGAGTTCCACCAAGTGAGAGCAGAATCTTCCAGTGTTCCAGCAACAAATTTGACCCTACTGGCAGGTGGACAGTTACACATCTCGAAAGCTGATTCGGTCTTCTCAACCCAACGCAGGAAACCTATGGCTCCCTCAGTGCCCTTAAACGAATTGGGCTTGCAATCCAGGTAGTTCTTGAAAGTACACGCTCCAGCTGGACCTCCGGCTGATTCTGAACATGTGCGGCTAGAGCTACCACCGCATGGTCATTTAATAGGGTTTGGAGTTCTGCTGCGGTTAAGTTGATGTTACCGCGACCGTGTCCAGCGTTTCTTCCAGCCATTTCCTAGAATCACAGCATAAGATGTTAGACATGAATTCTCGGTTTCATATGCAACGCACCATACATGTAATAAAAAGATGGGTAAGAAAGAAATATAAAAGAAGTAAACATCACATCACAACCATATAATAATCCAAATAATAATTCATGATTAAAACCATTGTATTCGCTACAAAGTATTTAAAACCAATCCTTAAAATCA
Source organism: Bidens hawaiensis (assembly GCF_021521415.1). Classification (NCBI taxonomy): domain Eukaryota; kingdom Viridiplantae; phylum Streptophyta; class Magnoliopsida; order Asterales; family Asteraceae; genus Bidens; species Bidens hawaiensis. The sequence continues at coordinate 210,326 of NW_027491876.1, read as the reverse complement.
TAGAAAATAATAGTTTGGATGGAGACAACCCCTCCATCTAGGTGTTATCATCCTTAGACGTCATCGTCTAAGGACACCTCTGAGTGTGCCTCTGGCTCAGCCGGTTCTTCCTCCAGTTCCTCTTCGGGTTCCTCCTCGGGATCTTCCTCGGGTTCTTCCTCGGGTTCTGCTGCATTCTGGGCAATTTGCGTCTGTAAGATATCGCATCGCTCTAGAGCTATCTCTGTCCGGGATTTCGCCACAAAGAGTTGCTCTTGCAAATCGATCATCTCTGCTTGCATTTTTCTCATAATCTTCATCTGCTGATCATTAGTATCCTGTATTTCCTTCATAGCCGCTGTCAGGCGGGAAATTTCCTCCCTAGCCTCGGTTCCATCTCTCATCAATCCGGAAACGTTCGCTCTCGCCGAGCGCATAAAACCCGCGTCACGTTCTAAACAAGAAACAACAGCTGCGAGAACTCGCTCTATAGGTTCGGTTATGGGTGGTAGGGTGTTGGGGTAAGCAGGGCGGCTCGGGTGAGGTAGTGGGGGAACTTTTTCGCGATAAACCATACGCCTGATCAGACTCAGGTACCAATCCCAGCTAACGTCGTCGTCGTACATGCCTCCAGACAGGCGATACCTCTTTGGTGCAGGGGCTTCTAGTTCCGGGGCTACTTGGGGTGGCGACGAGGTAGGTAGCTGCGGTTCCTTTCCATGTGCATGAGTCACCTGGTCGGATGATGATGATGGTGGCGTCGACATCCCTACAGGATAAGTCGTGTATGCACGCGCATGAGTGAATGAGGTAAAGAGATGAGGATAACGAATGACTAAATATAATATATGCAGTGCGTATAATTATAACTAATGGGTCGTTGCGGTTATAGTCTAGTATGCATGCAATTCTAGTTCGCTATAACCAATGGCTTTGATACCAATCTGTCACACCCTCAAAATCCACTAACGAAGTTTTACCGTCAGAGGGTGTGAACTAACAGGATCGGAATCATTAGTTATAATTAAACCATAAGTAAATTTTCAAACCACGAAAACATTTAAGTGCAAATAAGTGCGGAAGCCTAAAATCATAAACCAAGTGTTGCGTCACGCAGGACGACTTAAAACCCAATTGATAACAGTTTAAAAACAAGTTTGCAAAAACGATAGAGTTCAAGGTAATGCATGATCCTATACCGCGCGCCCGCCTCGGCTACCTGAGAATAACATACTAAAAGTGTCAACACGGGGTTGGTGAGTTCACAAGTTTATATAAATAAAGCGTTTGCGTTTGCGTTTTGCGTTTGCGTTACCAGATAATGTTAAGTCAATTATATATCGATAGGTAGCTAGCCTATACAACAAGTATTACTAAGTGTTTGACACATAAGCTGACTGTTTATCAATTGCCTTGCCACCATGTCTATCCCGACCATGGAAAATGTGTTAGCCAAGATTACACCCACTCGACCTCCAGTCGAGTTTAGCGTTGGGTGGAGTTTGTCAAACCTAGTAGTACTACTCAACAATGACTCGCTATTATACAAATACTGAACGGTTCGATGTTATGAAGGACTTTAGTTGTTTCGTTTGCCACTTAGCCTTTACAAGTGATATATAACTAAATAACAAAATCTAAAGCATTTTGGAGTATGTTATCTCCCCCAAGTAAAAAAAGCGTTTAAAAGAGTAAAAGGGGAACGTGAAACTCACTGTTTGCGAAGAATTCAAAAACAAGTCAACCAAGAGATGCGCGTCACAGAAAATCCTCACTAGCGTTCTAAAACAAAAATGAGATTTTCTAAGTGTTGGAACTATTATTGAGTCTCTAGACTCGGCACATAATACCTATGCGTAAGATATGTTTCGTGTTTCGTTTGTGAATTTTGTGTGACTCAACAAACACATTGGTGATACGTTACATGTGTGAACAACTACTTACGTGTCAAGTATTAATATCGTGCATTACTAGCAATCATTTCCCACAAGGGCAATTTAGTCAAAAACATAGCAATTATCTAGCAACAAGCACGTTTCATGTATTTTCATATAGTTCAGCAGCTAGTTCTATCAAGACAGATTTCTACTTGAAAGATTACTCTATTAAACAGATCATAACATATCAAATAATTCACCAAAAATCGTCACAAAAGCACACATGAGTTAGGTTTCCAGAACTATTTTTATTGTATTTTTATTCCACATAATTTTTCACAATGATCAAAACATTATAGTAAACTCACAGCAGTCAAAATCATGCGCAACAGAATGTTATTTGTTATTTCCGTTAAATGAAAAATCCAATTAATGCAAGACCAATTGGGTTAGGTTCTTAACTCAACATGTTAACTTCCAGAAGTGGAACCAACCCATTTGGTTTTGTAGTTCATGAGATATCTTAGTCGCAAAACAGCCTAATAGCAGGTCTCACAATTCATACTTGCACTTCAGTTTTGTAAAATAATAAAAGTTAACTTTTACCCATCCAAAAATTACAAACATGGGTTTTATAGAAACTAGACTCAACCTAGTACTCTGTAGTTTTAATAATTTCGACCAATTACCAAATTAACATTCAGTTACAGTCATCTAAACATAAACTTAACAATCTGTCCAGTACCAGCTTACATCAAAACTCAACATAACAACAATCTATGAACCATAATTCATGCATATAACACTCTAGACACAATATTTACCAACCGTGCATATCAATCTCACATTACATACATAGTTAGGGTTTTTCTTGAAAGTTTAAAATCAAAGAACAATGATTAACAACAACAATAACACAACTAGTTATCAATTTCATTAGCAATCATCATCAAGCATATAATCAAACCCTAGTTCATCTTACTCATCAATTTCGTGACTTAGGGTTTTGGATTAACCCATTCAAAATCAAAATTAAACATATAGAATGCATAGAATAGTTGTTTATACCTTCCTAGCACCTTAATTCTTCAACAAAACTTGAAAATCCTTGTGTGTATGTGTGTATAATGTGACGGCAGCCAAAGGGAGCAAGAGGAGAGGGCCGATCGGGTTTGGGAGAGGGAGGAAGAGGTTAGGGTTTTGTTATTATTAAATAATAATATGTTACACAAAGGCCCCTCAACTTTTAGTTATTACTTTTCTAGCATAGAGTAGCTTTTTGCATCTTGAGTTAATGTTCTACACAATATTATCAAATATCACATAAGCCTAACACATAATTATCAATAATTATTGTTTGGATGTTTTTCGTTTATTCACCAATGGTTTGCGTCAACTCGTTTGCGTTTCAGTGCAATCCCTAAAGACTACATGTGTAGTGATTGTCAAGCGTCATTTAAAACCCTAGTTTAAATGTAATGAGATGTGCGTTATAGATCAAGGGATCTTAAGTTTGAATTGACAGAGTTTGGATTAAAGGAGTTAACCTGAAATTGACGAGTGTCACAAACTGGAACAACTATGTGAGGATGTTGCTGATGAAAGTATTCAAGAGGTTGAATATGTGGTAGAAGAAGTGTTCAAGGAGGTACCGGTTGAAGAGGTAGCTGAGAAAGTAGAGATGACTGAAAAGGTTGCTGAGGTAAACCAGTATGAGGAATTGGTTGTTGAAATCAAGGAAGAACTTGAGGATGTTGAACCGTGCACATATGACAGGATTCATCCTATTTCCTCTGATTATTTCCAATCTATTTTAACATGATATAATAGAAATTTTTGCAGGCTGGTTCAGTGGAGAAGAAGTACCACATGGTAAAATTGATTTTGGGGAATACAATGAAGAACTGGAATAGAGCAGGTTCTGAAAAAAGAATCAAGAGAGGAAAACCTAGAAGATGTTGAAAAGATTGATCAACATGCATTTATGGCAAACCAGGTATGTTCACAATCTAATGTGTTTAAATATGATAAACGTGATTTAGATTGTGAAGAATGTGAGATTAAAGATTTTGAAATCAAAACACTTAAAAGCAATTTTGATTACTGTTAAAGAGATTAATAAAATATAAGAAGCTTTTGAGAAATTAAAAAAATGTGAAAAAAATTTGTGGAACCGAATTCAACAAGATGAGATGTGAAAGCCTTATCGATCTCAGATCTCTAAAGCTCGATTAATACTTAACAGATCTAGTTCATTGTTGCCATTGACTATATGTATTGATTGTATATATATTAGTATTAGTTTATAGTATGTGTATGTATAATATTAGATTGAATAATTATGATGAAGCTTGAGAGAATTCGACAGAGGTTTCTTAATTAAACTCAAAACTTATATTAAGCTATGAACAGTGTTCACTATAAGTAGAAGATGGACCTAGTTCGTTAACATCCCCTAAGGAACTAGAGTCTACTTCGTTACATACATTAAATGAAGTTAACCTTAACGAATCATCTCCTGATTCGTTAAACATCCTTAACGAATCAGGAGGAATAATAACTTAGATCTAGTTCGCTAAACATCCTTAGCGAACTAGCCTATAACATTAGCGAACTACCTTAATACATTAATAATTTATTACATAAATAAATGAAAAATACATTAACGTTAAATACAAACACTCGAGACGCAAAACCGTGTACTATCAGACACCCCCTCATCTTGAGATCTTTGTCTTTGTCTTTCACTTGAAACGCTTGGACTGCCAATCTCTGCAGCTATGTATCCCGTTCTCATAACATACACGCCACGTGTTGGAATTGCATAGCCAGATCATAGTCTTCATTTCGCTCAATCAGAATCTTGTTCTTGTGTAGCACATCATTATCGGTCTCGGTTAAATTCACCAACCACATCGGGTCAATGATCTTTATCAGCTCAGTCTTCAACCCTTTGCCCAGAACAATGACGGCCTCGCCGGTTCGGTTGTCGTAATACCAGCGGTTGAAGGATAGGTGCATGTGTTGATTCAAAGTCTTCACTAATACCCGCTTCATGGTCTTTGGCGGTTTGACCTTGAGAACCAACTTTATCCAACCCGTTCTTGGATCAATCTCATCAATACGTTTACATGTCGGAACCTGGGGCTTGAGGAACTTAAATCCATGATTGACTTCTAATAGCAGATGTTGATGGAACCGATCTGCTATCCGATCACCCCCAAGGTTGATAAATGGACGACACGCGAGGGCACGAACATCCCAACGCGGTAAAGTAAGAACGTCCATTATCTTCTAATAATACTGAACCCCCTTATCTCATTTCACAATGCATACCTTAAGATCATAATCATATAACCAAGAAATAATGTTACCTTGAACCTTTGACACAGTTTTAAATGAAGTCATTTGGTTGGCCTTGGCACGATCAGCAGCTTCGTCCTTTTTCTTTTTATCCACATACCTGTATGCATCGATAATCTTACGGGTTCTCTTGCTTCGACACCCAAACCATCTCGCAATGTCAGCATCAGTCAAATTTTCAAGTGGCCTAACCTTGGTATCAACCACCCGTTTACCCTTAGATGCCTTTTCCAGATTATCTTCAGCGGCTTTAAACATTTGTTCATTGAATACAGGAGCACCTTGATCAATGTTTGTGTGTTGAAACAAGTTGGGATACTCCTCAGTAGTGACGTCTTCAAACTCGACTTCCTCATCTTCATAAATATAATCTGTGTTCATCTCAACAGTTGGATCATTTAAGATCTCTTCATCGTTTAATACCTCAACATCCGGTTCAGCTTCTAACTCGGTCAACTGTTCTTCGTTTAAGCCAAGCAATAATGAAATCTGCTCTCGTGTTAATGATCGCTCAACAAACTGACCAACCTCAATCTCATTCCTGTTTACCACACTGCTTACCACCCCCGTTCCATCCACAAATATGACTGTATCAGCTTCTATCATTTCGATAGGTTTGGCAGCTGTATAGTCTTGATAAACAATAATCTGTTTATTCGAGTCATCACCACCACTGGTACCTGCACCTGAGGATGAACCGTGTGTTTGTTTAGGCTCACCTCCTGCACCAGATTCATTAGGATCTTCCTCATCATTCTTGAGCTTCTTTAAAGCATCGTACTTGCAAGTTAATTGTAAGATGAGATCCTCTTGTTCTTTGAGTTTCACCCCCTGAGACTCAACAATCGCACGAAGCTCCTTAGTCTCTTTTTGACAAAAAGAAACATAACCCATCATCTTTCTTTGGTTTTCCATGAGGCGTTCTTGGTTAGTCCGTCAGCCGACATTTGATTTTCGTACAAATGAAGAAGATTCAAAAGCATGTCTACTTGACGGTGTGGTGGCATGTTGTACAGAGATGGATGAAGTGGCTGGATTGGTCCCAGATGCCATGTAATTCTCATAAATGAGACATCACTAGGTGGAGGGGCCCTCATAGACGGTGTTGGAGGAACAGTAGAAGATGTTGCAGAAGGCATTGGTATTTCAGCTAAAGCCATTTGTGGAATCATACCAAGCCTATCATGAGGAACCATCGTCGTCGTCAAGGTAAGCGCCTGAGTGCTAGTAGTAAGCGGCACTGCCGGGCGTTGAGAAATGGTTGTACGAGACGATGGAATACCAATAATTACTCCAGCACCAGCAGATACACGTCTCTTTGCTGAGCTTTCTGTTGCAGGCTCTTTCCCCTTTCGTTTACGTTCACGTTGAGCCGCAATAGTAGCAGCTAACGCAGCCTCTACTGCAGCTTGTTGTTCTCGGGGAGCTGCATCACCATCACCACCATTTCCACCATCATCACCTCCATCGTTCCCACCTTCTCCTCCCTCACGCACGGAGTCCGAGTCATCATGGATCCAGCATTCCTCGGGAGGACATACATAATCAGGATTAACAATACGACCAATCATACGTTTGTCCTGTGGCCTCTCCTTGCGATAGATCGTCATTCTATGCACAATATCAGCCTTCATGTGTTCTAAGGGAAGAACATCATCCACTAATGTTCGATCAATAACCAAGTTGGGAATCAAGTCTTGAATAATCAGTTGGAGAAATCTTAGATACATGAGGAACTTCTTCTTTTGAACAGTTTGTTGAACTTGTTCCTTCATATGATAGAAGATCATCTCTGAGAAGTTGAATAGTTTGTTGAGAACAAGTGCCACAAAAGCCGATTGCAAACTGATTCGGCATTCATCAAATCCACCTCGACGACCACCCAAACAATGAATCAATACGTGTAGAAGATACTTATAGGGTGGGCACAGTCCATTCATGTTAAACATAGAATCTTCAATATCTCCACCATAACGTACACATCTAAACAAACCCTTGATTAATTCCTTGTCGAACTCACTCGGGTTATCATCATTGTCTCCAAAATGAAGCACACGTCGAATCACTTCAACATCCACTATTATAGGAGTTTGATTGATTGCGGCTCGAATGTGATTCTCGACGTCAACAAACTCAGCAGTATTCCAGAGCTGCCTAATAATGCTCAGATAAACAGTGAGTCGAGCAGTTATAGCATAATGTATCACTGAACGACATAAAAATGTTAACATCGTCCCAAAACGAGCTTCGTCAGCAACTTTTTGAATCAACATAAGCACAGATGTTGTGTTTCTTATCATATGGTAGCAAAGGTACTTCAGCTTGCTCTTGTTGTTGTTGCTGTTCTTGTGGAGCACCAGGTGGGTCCTGATCCATTTGATCAACCATTATACTGAATAAATACAAACGAATATAAGTAATGTGAAAGTTTAAAAACCGTACAAATTTTATATACTTTAAGCACTTATATATATATCTATCAAGAGACTATATAATTAATTTTAGATTTCGTGTGTAATCAATGTATCGACGCGTTTAGACCCTTGGAATATTTTATTAATTTACTATATTAATTTTTCATTAACTAAATAATTAAATTTGGAATGTCATTCGTTACCAACTCAGTTTGATTCATTACAGAATTATAACGAATCGACTGATTCGCTATCAAGTAAATAGTTTAACGAAGAAGAAATAGCGAATTAACTATTAAAAATAACGAACTAACTTGTAGTTCGGTTCAATTTGACGAATCCATATCTGATTTGTTAAGTGAATGATTCGCTAATCTAATTCGTGTGATTTTCTTAACGAATTGGACACAAATAAGTTCCAATTCGCTAAGAATAACGAATGGCCAATAAAAGCTTAATCTTTGACTATCTTGGTCAAGGTCAAAATTGACAAGAACACAGAAAGTCAAAGTTGCAAATCAGAGATCAATTACTCCATAATTGACGATGAGTAGCCGAACAAACGACTATACAAGTCTCTGAAACCCATTGCGAAGCAAATAGTAACATTTATGAGGTTCTAAACCAACAAATAAGTTAAGTTATGAAGGATATGAACATAGCGTAAGCACCCTAAACAACAATCAAATAATCACCCGGCAGTCAATCAATCAAGTTATGATTAAAGATCACCAAGGGTTTCGGAAATCCATTCCATAACAATGATATCAAATTAACGTACTATAACAGAGTATTAAGCCAATTATGCAGGGTTTCTGTAACACCGCATCCTTTACCCTATTTAATTTAGGCTTAAAAATACTAACTTAGAAAGTACAGGGACCAAAAGTGCAAATTCTGAAAATTTGCTCCCATCGCGGTACGCGACGGGGGTAACAGTCAACCCATCGCGTAGCGCGATGGGCTTGGTGAGTCACCGGACACGTGTTGAACACCGTGTCAACACGTGGCGCAAAAAGGCGGAGCCGCGGTACGCGACGGGTCCCAAGGAGCCCATCGCGTACCGCGATGGGGTCCAATTTCGGCTATAAAAGGGAGGTGACGGGCATAAGCTCCATTCATCCCAAAAACACCTTTCTTTACACACACATAGTCTTGGGAAGCGTACCCCTTTGCCGTAACAAGCCGACGTGCTGTTTTCTCGTATTTCGTGCAAGAAACGAAGTTATAATCAAGTAGCAATCACTTAAGCGAGTAGATCAAGATCCTGCCTTTTTCTTATTATCAATCAAAGTGTCCGCTATAAGGTAGGGTTTACGTTTAAGTTATTTGAACTATAGCTTAGACTATCAATCGAGGCTATGGCCTTTAACCTTGATCGTATTTTTACAAACATTCATTCATAATCATGTTTTTCATACACATTACTTCATAATGAATTAATGACAAACAAAAGATATATTTTGATGGGCATGTAGTAACTGGAAGGGGGATATCACTAGTAGCCTAAGGAAAAGAAATTCATATAAATCCCAATCAACCGAGGGACCCGTTTACTTACCTGGAGAAACTTACCAACGTGTTGAACCTATTAGGCCAAAGCATGCTATATCAAACGTCACATAAAACAAGTGTTTTCATTCACAATCAAAGATAAACGATTTCAAGGTTAAGATTACAATCATAGCTTAACATCATTCAAAACATTCATACAAACCTATTTATGTATAGGTTAATATAATTCACAATCATTCAATGATTCAGTTAAGGTTTTCAACACCGACGGTACAGGTGAATACGTCAACCTTTTTATCAATCAAAACATATTTATACTCAATGAGACAAACGGGTGTTTGTCTTAACGAGTCAATCAATGTTTACATGGGATCATGTGATCTCTAAAACATTATAATACAAGATAGAAAATAAAAGCAACTTAGACCGAGTACACATGTGTCTTGATCCAAACATAACTGTTCAGCCTAATTAGTCAAAGGCCAGGTGGCCGTGGGCTAACGGTCATGACTAGTTCTCCTTGAAGGGGCACCATAGCTCGGGAGAACATCTGTGTGTGTAGGGTAGTGGTAAAAATCCCAGATGTGGCCGTGCATCTGCTGAGTGTACAGAAAACTATAATTGTATTATAATTGTCATTCAAAATGTTTTATTGAGTCATACGTGTTCACCAACATATAGCTGACGTATTTTTCTAACCCATTTCAGGTAATTAAGCATAAGTAGTAATTGCAAGGATTGGAGTCTTATGATGATAGAAGCGCGTACAAGATGGCTCCGTTTTTGATAAACAAATCCTTGTAATATGAAACACATATTTTGTAAACTAATACACGAGTATTTAATTCCCGAGTAAATTTTCAATGTAAATTAATATTATATTCAACCTAAAGTCTTTCGCTAAAATTAACCCATGAACTCTAATATATTTACAAAACAGGTACCAACTTGTAGTCACACGCCTAGGCCCTAAGTCGGGGTGTGACAGGTTGGTATCAGAGCCATCGGTTTCAGCGAATTAGGTATTTAAATATTAGTAACTAGGCTCTAACCATTATTATCATTATTATTCATAGGGATAAGATAGGATTGGTAAATCTCCTATCCCTAATCTAACTAAAGTGCAGATGTCTTATACTAACTACTTTGGTCGTAGACACCGAGTAGCCATTCGATCGATACCGACAATCAATCACGAACCATCCGATATGGAAAGTAGCAATAGTTATTATACTAGCTTTTTCAGTCACAATCATTCAATCAATCCAGTGTTACCGTATGGGAGCCAACCTGTGTATCTCCCAGGCAGTCAACAATGTCCAATCGAAATCTCTGATAATACCAAGGACAACATTCCCCAGTATTACCCCTTCGACATTCAACATACCATCCTTCCGAGGAACAGGAAGTGCAAAGCAAGATCAAGCAGGAAACTGAATCGGAGTTATCAAGTTGGATGAATTGTCACTCTGATCAAAGGAGATGGCAATTTGGATCACCACCATTGAACAATCAATACGAGACCCCACCAGCATCTACAGAACCCAGTCACAAACTAAAAATGAGGGTTAGCATGCCATACAAAAAGAGACTCAACTCATCACCAATCAAGAACCCTAATGAATCGGAGGAAAATCCTGAAGAAGAGGAGGATCCCGAGGAAGAAAAGGAAAACGAAAATCCTTACTTCCCTTCATATTTAGGATCTAGACCTTCGATTTCACAACAAGCAAAGGAGATTCGTGAGGAGGCAAATCTCATCGAGGAGTTTTACACCACTAATATCCCCGATGAAGAAATGCACACATATGTTGCGAACCCGCATCTCTATTCCCAAGAGAATGCTTATCTCTTTCCAGCAGCATCCGCACCAACGGGATATCCGAACCCGCCAAATTCGGTGATGGACGAGCTGAGAAATGAGAAAGTGGATAAAAAGAGAATGGGGGGAAAGATTGTCAAGAAATGTGACAAGACGAAGAATCTTGTTACAAAATGAATTAAGGATTAAATCTTGTATTATGTATCGTTGTGTGTTATTATGTTTTCCTTCATGTAACATAAATAATGTAATATAAAGTGTGTCTTTCCCTAAATTTTGTTTTATTCATGTAACAGAATGTCTAAAGAAACAGTAACCAATAAAAACAAATAAACAACAATAAAGGAAAGATCGTTGAAGAAATTATGCTAGAAAAGAACAAGGAAGAAAACATAATAAACAACAAAGAAAAGACTGTAATAGAAAACATACAAGCAATACCGAAGGATTATGTGCTTGGTATTCACGATCTAATAAAAGAAGTTGTGAACCCAATCTATGAAATATTTAAAAATGATCCTAGCCGTTCCGCTTCTCAATCTAGTAAAAGGGTAAGCCGAAGCAAAAGTGAAACGGTAAATTCAAAGAAAGAATCAAAGAAAGAGTCGGAAAAGAAGGAAGATAAGAAAAAGGAAACCGAGAAAAAGAAAAAAATGAGTGATGCAAGCTCCACTGCTGAAAATGATCTTCGTGAGAAAACTTAGAAACTCAAAATAAACGAAGGTTGTGATTTCAAAGTATTCAAAGTTTACAACCCCAAAGAATTTCACGGGGACAAAGGAGCATTAGTTACCCTCCGATGGTTGGAGGAAATGGAATCGATTGTATTAATTAGCAAGTGCACGGAGAGAGAGAAAGTTCAATATACCTCTTAGATGTTCAAGGGGGAGGCATTGAAACGGTGGAATACCCTGATCGGAATTAAGGGTAGAGAGAATTTATACAACATAGACTGGGAAACGTTCAAGGCTATGGTATTGAAGAAATTATGTCCGATCAACGAAATGGATCAGATTCAAACCAAGCTGTGGAACCACAAGGTTGTGGGAACCAACCTCAAGGAATATAACACCAAGTTCCTTGAGTACTGTAGAATTGTGCCTCATCTGGTCACTCCTGAAATCAATAAGGTGACACGATACATTTACGAACTACCAATCGAGATCCGTGATTTAGTTCGGTCATATATGCCGTCCTCGACGGAATCTGCTATGGAGTTGGCCGGATATTTAATGGATGGCATGATAAGGAATCGGGATGAGAGAAAGAAAGATGATGGCAAGACGCCAGTTGGAGGAAAGATTAAAAAAGTTGAGAAAAAGAGGGAAGGAGCGTTAGTGTATACTCGCCCTGTTTGTAAGACATGTGGCAGAAGACATTTTGGGAGATGTCAAAGACCCTTAAGTACCATTATATGTAATTTTTGCAAAAGGCCGGGTCATATCGAAGCAGACTGTAAAAAGAAAACAGTAGTGTGTTTTGAATGTGGTGAAAAGGGGCATTTTAGTACGGAATGTCCAAAGAAGAGGCCAACGACAGCGACAGTTGGCGCAAGTGGCAGCGGGGTGAAGACCGATGCCAAGAAAGGAAACACTCGTGTCTTTCTGCTAGACACCCAGAAAGCAGCAGATATACCGGACGTGATCACCGGTACGTTTACTATAAATAATGTTTTTGCTATAATATTATTTCACTCGGGTGCAAACCAAAGCTTTATATATTATAAATTTTGTAGTCTATTAAATGAGCCCTTAGTTAAACTAGATAAACATTATGAAGTGTAAAACCGCTGATGGAAGTATAAGTAGAATAACCAAGGCTTTAGAGAATGCCACAATATCTTTAGCAAATCATGTCATTCCTGTACGACTGTTACCTATGACATTAGCAGGTTTTGATGTAGTATTAGGTATGGACTGGTTATCGTTTAATCAGGCACGTATCTTATGTAACGACAAAGCCATCGACATTCGAACACCTAATAACAAAACAATTCGTATAACTGGAGACAAAGAAGGAGGAAAGGTAGGCATCATATCCAAGATTAAGGCAAGTCATTGTATAGGAAAGGGATGCGTCGCATTCATGGCCTATGTAACCAAGGAACTCGAACCAAAGAAAATGGAGGAAGTACCGATCGTATCCGAATTTCAAGATGTATTTCCTGATGAGCTACCAGGAGCCTCGCCTGATAGAGAAGTAGAATTTAGAATCGACTTAATACCAGGAACTTCACCAATAGCCAAATCTCCTTATCGTCTAGCACCTACGGAAATGAAGGAATTGAAGAAACAGTTGGACGAATTATTAGAAAAAGGATTCATACGTCCAAGTTCGTCACCATGGGGAGCTCCAATTCTATTTGTAAAGAAGAAAGTCGGATCTATGAGAATGTGTATAGATTATAGAGAGCTAAACAAGGTCACGATTAAGAACAAATATCCATTACCTAGAATCGACGATTTGTTCGATCAGCTTCAAGGAGCAAGTTGTTTTTCCAAGATTGACCTAAGGTTGGGTTACCATCAATTAAAGGTGCAAGAGGAAGATATACCTAAAACCGCTTTTAGAACCCGATATGGACATTATGAGTTCACTGTGATGCCTTTTGGACTCACTAATGCTCCAGCAGCTTTTATGGACATGATGAATCGGATTTTCAAGCCATACCTAGACAAGTTTGTTATTTTCTTCATCGATGACATTCTTGTTTATTCAAATCCAAAGACGATCATCAAGTTCATCTTAAGATCATACTTGAAACCCTAAGAAACGAGAAATTATACGCCAAATTCTCTAAGTGCGAATTCTGGTTGTCCGAAGTTCAATTTCTTGGTCATGTCATAAATGAAAAGGTTATTCAAGTAGATCCAGCAAAGATCGAAGCTATAACCAAGTGGGAGAAACCCAAGACACCGACTCAAGTCCGAAGTTTTCTAGGCTTAGCCGGATATTATAGAAGATTCATTCAAGACTTCTCTCGAATAGCTGTTTCATTAACTTCACTCACAAGGAAAGCAATTAAGTTTGAATGGGGACAGAAGCAAGAGGAAGCATTCGAAACACTAAAACAAAAGTTAACCAATGCACCTATCTTGTCTTTGCTAGATGGACTAGAAAACTTTACCATTTACTGTGATGCTTCGCACACGGGAATGGGATGTGTTTTGATGCAAGGAAAGAAAGTGATTGCTTACGCTCTAAGACAATTGAAAGTTCATGAAAAGAGTTACACCACGCACGACCTTGAATTAGGCTCTATAATTTTCGCTTTGAAGTTATGGCGACATTACTTGTATGGTGTAAAGTTCACAATATACACTGATCACAAGAGTTTGAAGCATATATTCGACCAAAAAGAATTGAATATGAGACAAAGGTGTTGGATGGAAACGCTTAATGATTACGATTGTGAGATAGTGTATCATGAAGGAAAAGCCAACGTTGTGGCTGACGCTTTAAGTAGGAAAGAACATGAAAAGCCAAAGAGAGTTCGAGCTCTTAGATTGGAACTTAAAGTCGATTTAGCCTGCCAAATTAAAGAAGCTCAGAAGTTGGCACTAGAAGAAGGAAACATTAAAGACGAAAAAGAGAACGGTACAATTGATCAATTGATTAAGGGAAGTGACGAAATTCTTAGACTTGGTACAAGGATTTGGGTACCAATGGTCGGAAATCTAAGAGATAAAATTCTTGAAGAAGCACACAAGTCAAAATACACGATGCATCCAGGTAGTGACAAGATGTATCACAATTTAAAAGATGACTACTGGTGGATCGGTATGAAGAAAGATGTTGCTTTGTATGTAGCTAAATGTCTAACGTGTTCCAAAGTGAAAGCTGAACACCAAAAGCCGTTAGGACTGCTACAACAACCTGAAATAACAATCTGGAATTGGGATATGATAACTATGGATTTCATCACGAAGTTACCTAAAACTTCACGTCAAAATGATGCGATATGGGTTATTGTAGACAGACTTACCAAGTCTGCTCATTTCATTCCAATCCAAGAAACGTTTAGTATGGATAAGTTAGCACATTTATATGTCGAAAACATTGTATCCTTACATGGTGTGCCACTATCCATCATTTCTGATAGAGATAGTCGATTCACATCAAACTTTTGGTTAAGTTTTTAAAAAGCCATGGGGACACGACTAAATTTAAGTACTGCTTACCATCCCCAAACTGATGGCCAAAGTGAACGTACAATTCAAAGCTTGGAGGATATGCTTCGTGCCAGTGTTATCGACTTAGGAGGAAGTTAGGACACTCATCTCGCACTGATGGAATTCTCGTACAACAACAATTATCATACGAGTATCAAAGCAGCACCATTCAAAGCATTGTATAGACGAAAGTGTAGAACACCTGTATGTTGGTCAGAGACAGGTGATAGTTAGTTTTTAGGGCCTGAAATTGTTCAAAGGATTACCGACCAAGTGATACAAATTCGTGAACGATTGAAAACGGCAAGGGATAGACAAAAGAGCTATGCGGACATTCGCCGCAAGCCTTTGGAATTCAAAGAAGGCGATAAAGTTTACTTAAAGTATCACCTTGGAAAGGTGTAGTAAGATTTGGGAAGAAAGGAAAATTAAGTCCAAGATTCGTTGGACCATTCAAGATACTCGAAAGAGTTAGGCCAGTTGCTTATCGACTAGAATTGCCCGAGGAGATTAAGGGTATTCATGACGTGTTTCACGTATCCAATCTTCGCAAGTGTTTAGCCGATGAAACCCTTGCAATGCCATTAAAAAATGTTAAGATCAATGAGAAGCTTAAGTTTGTGGAACAACCAATTCAAATAGAGGATAGTATGATTAAGTTTCTCAAGCACAAATGACTTAAGCTCGTAAAAGTCAAATGGGATTCAAGACGAGGACCTGAGTATACGTGGGAACTCGAGTTAAAAATGAAGAAAAAGTATCCCAATCTATTCCAATAAATCTCGAAGACGATATTATTCAATAGGTGGGGAGGATGTAACACCGCGTCCTTTACCCTCTTTAATTTAGGCTTAAAAATACTAACCTAGAAAGTACAGGGACCAAAAGTGAAAATTCTGAAAATTTGCTCCCATCGCGGTACGCGACGGGGGTAACAGTCAACCCATCGCGTAGCGCGATGGGCTTGGTGAATCACCGACACGTGTTGAACACCGTGTCAACACGTGGCGCAATGTGGCAGGCCACGTGTCACCACAGACACCACCGCATAAGGCGGTGCCACGGTACGCGACGGCATAAGCTCCATTCATCCCAAAAACACCTTTATTTACACACACATAGCCTTGGGAAGCGTACCCCTTTGCCGTAACAAGCAGACGTGCTGTTTTCTCGTATTTCGTGCAAGAAACGAAGTTATAATCAAGTAGCAATCACTTAAGCGAGTAGATCAAGATCCTTCCTTTTTCTTATTATCAATCTAAGTGTCCGCTTTAATGTAGTGTTTATGTTTAAGTTATTTGAATTATAGCTTAGACTATCAACCGAGGCTATGGCCTTTAACCTTGATCGTATTTTTACAAACATTCTTTCATAATCATGTTTTTCATACACGTTACTTCATAATGAAGTAATGACAAACAAAAGATATATTTTGACGGGCATGTAGTAACTGGAAGAGGGATATCACTAGTAGCCTAAGGAAAAGTAATTCGTATAAATCCCAATCAACCGAGGGACCCGTTTACTTACCTGGAGAAACTTACCAACGTGTTGAACCTATTAGGCCAAAGCATGCTATATCAAACGTCACATAAAAAAAGTGTTTTCATTCACAATAAAAGATAAACGATTTCAAGGTTAAGCTTACAATTATAACTTAACATCATTCAAAACATTCATACAAACCTATTTATGTATAGGTTAATATCACTCACAATCATTCAATCATTCAGTCAAGGTTTTCAACACCGACGGTACAGGTGAATACGTCAACCTTCACAATCATTCAATCATTCAGTCAAGGTTTTCAACACCGACGATACAGGTGAATACGTCAACCTTTTTATCAATTAAAACATATTTATAATCAATGAGACAAACGGGTGTTTGTCTTAACGAGTCAATCAATGTTTACATGGGATCATGTGATCTCTAAAACATTATAATACAAGATAGAAAATAAAAGCAACTCAGACCGAGTACACATGTGTCTGGATCCAAACATAACTGTTCAGCCTACTCAGTCAAAGGCCAGGTGGCCGTGGGCTAACGATCATGACTAGTTCTCCTTGCAGGTGCGCCATAGCTCGGGAGAACATCTGTGTGTGTGTAGGGTAGTGGTACAAATCCCAGATGTGGCCATGCATCTGCTGAGTGTACATAAAACAATAATTGTATTATAATTGTCATTCAAAATGTTTTATTAAATCATACGTGTTCACCAGCATATAGTTGACGTATTTTTCCAACCCATTGCAGGTAATTAAGCATAAGTAGCAATAGCAAGGATTGGAGTCTTATGATGATAGAAGCGCGTACAAGATGGCTCCGTTTTTTATAAACAAATCCTTGTAATATGAAACACATATTTTGTAAACTAATACTCGGGTATTTAATTCCCGAGTAAATTTTCAATGTAAATTAATATTATACTCAACCTAAAGTCTTCCACTAAAAATTAACCCATAAACTCTGATATATTTACAAAACAGGTACCAACTTGTAGTCATACGCCTAGGCCCTAAGTCGGGGTGTGACAGTTTCAAAACCTTAAAACCCTGAAATCAAAATCTCATAATTAGCATCTCAAAAGTGTCATTTTTGACGAAAATCACAAAGAAATGATCATTTCTACCTTATGAACACAATGGTATACTCAAAAGTCCGAATTTCGAAGATCGAAAAATTTAGAAAAATTTGAACAGAGTAACTTTAGGTGTAAGGAAGATGAGGGAATAGTGTAGGACGGTTCGTTTCACGCCGTCCTATATACACTGACAAGCACGATCCCCAAGGTAGCGAATCATCTGATTCGTTTGAAATTTGAATTGACGAATCAGTTGATTCGTTAACACATGTCATGACGAATCAGACACAATTCGTATCTAATTCGTTAGATTATGCTTAGCGAATTAAAGCCATTCGTTACAGAGTGCGTAAGCGAATGAGGATAACGAACTAGAATGTCGTTCGCTAAAAATGGCCTAATTCGTTAGTCATAACTTAACGAATCACTCTTGTGTTATTTAATTTTAAATGAATAGATAAATAAAGAAATAAATTTTTTGTTTTTTTACAGAAATGAAATGCTAAGATACATGAAGCTTTTTTTTCATAGAATTGATTACTTCTTTCATTATATAGAAACATAGATATTACATCAACATAGCAGGTAGGCGGACAACAAGCTGCGCCGCCAACCCTTTCTGAATTGCAAACCCTAACCTGCTAAAGACATACCCCTGCCCCCTTTGGAGTCGACACATTGCTATGCACAACCCGTTGGACCCTGGTTAGGAAACAGATAGCTTACGGTGGCAAGGAGCCAACGGTATCAAAAGCCAGAGGGACAAAAACATGTTGGTTCTCTTCGCAGGCTTTAGCATTTAATTATTATCCAATTAACTTAAAAGAATTACCGAGGACCGTTATCTCGATAAGTAAATACTTTACTCGTTTCACGTTTTTGAAACATAATTTAAAGATTTAAATAATATGAAAAACGAAAAAGAAAATTATTTTTGTTATTTTGTAAAAATTAAAGAATGTATTTACATGAAAAATATCCGAACCAAGAAATAGACAATATTTTTGTGGTTTTCTAAGATTTTCAAAAGCAGTACATATTTTTGTATTTTTGTTGAGTCTAAGCAGAGAATCATATTGACTAAAATGCCCTTCCATCACAGTTTTATATTTCAGCGATATTATGACTGGCGTTAAGTCGGTCATTGATATTGTTGTCCACTTAGATCTTATAACAAGCCTTCAAGCATTTTTATGATATGGTTAATGGTTCAATTAGCGCATAGAATATCAAAAACTATCATCCCCTAATCTCGGTTCAAGCTTAATTTGATTTTTGCCAAATCACCCCTACTTGACTTAAATCATTATAGTGTTGATCAAAATTTTGAATACCAATTGAGAATTTTATAATTTTTGAGCAATGCATCAAGTTTCCTTTACTGTGAGTGAGTATGCACGAGTCCATCTGTCGGCTTACATACTTGTATCCCCTGGGGTCCGTTTCTTATTGGTAATGAGACGCGCACAAGGGAGCAACAATTGTATGACTAACAGCGGATTTTGATCAAGTCAGTAATTTAGATTGTACGAAGTACTGCAGTGATCAAGTTTAATGACTTTGGGTTTGCTCTAAAAGCGAGTGAAATATTCATGCATATGAATACCCAGATGATTAAGCCGCATAAAGACTCACAGTGTCCAGAATCCTAATGTTTGTTATTTGCTTTATTATATTTTTGGGTGATCAACATCTATAAGGCTTGAGTATGACCGGTTATTACATTTCTGTCATCCTCACCGAGACTTTTGCTAGAGACTAACACCTCTTTCAATTTGGCTTTTCTTTATGTATATATCACTTACTTTACTCTAACAGCTTGTTTAAGACATATCAATGCACCAATGATTAATCACTCAGTCTGTTAAGCTTATTTCTTACTGGATTTGGGGTCAAATAATCAATGTACTATCATTTTCTCTTTTTGCTTCAAAAACTCAAAATTTTGAGGAGCATAAAACAAAAATGAATTTAATCGCCCCAGTTACTTTCAGTCTATAGATTAATGGCTATCCTATCAATCTACAAGTAGATAATATGACCAAAACATGCAAGCATGCTCCACATACTTAAATAACCGACATAATTTTCAGCGAGAAAATAAAGTAAAATGCATAACACCCACCCCAACTACTTTCCATTATTAGATAAATGGCTATTCTGAATATTTCCAATAAATTATCAGGACCAACCATATACAAGTATATATTCTTTAAACAGCAGTAATTGACATATTTTTCAGTGAATGAAAGCCAAAATCTTTTTGGTTTTTCTCTTTACAAACAGAAAACACAATCTTTTTGTCTTTTCGGATTTTTCTGTACAAACTAGAAATTCACAATCTTTTTGAATTTTCAAATTTACTAATAAATAAAAAGTAAATAATTTCACAATCTTTCTATCTTTTTCAAACTGTTTTCAATGTTTTTGGATTTTTCAAATTTTAAAATATAAAAACTAAAGACATGAAAACACACTATTTTTGGAGTTTTTAAATTTTACAATGTTTTTGGATTTTATCTATACATATGAAAAACACAATCTTTTTGTATTTTCTATTTTCACCTCCTAAAAGCAAAACCAAAAATAAAATTTAAACAAAAATAAACTGAAAATAAAGATAGTTATCCTAGTTTCAGGATATCAGCAAGGGTCTTTAGGCCATTTAAACCAAGAAAAAATTGAAAACGTGTCTTATCAAATGCCTTGGTAAATAAGTCAGCCTTTTGAAAATCTGTATGTACTTTCTCAAGGTCAATTAATTTCTTTTCATAACAATCCCGTATGAAATGATATCGAATTTCGATATGTTTCGTTTTCGAGTGTTGTACGGGATTTTTGGTGATGCTAATAGCAGCAGAATTATCAATTAAGATGGGAGTAGTAAGAAACTTCAAACCGTAGTCGCAAAGATGTTGTTGTATCCACAAAACCTGGGAACAGCAACTTGAGGCTGCAACATACTCAGCTTCGGCGGTTGAAGTGGAGACCGTTGTCTGCTTCTTACACTGCCAGGAAACAAGCCGGTTTCCTAAGAATTGACATCCCGCATTGGTAGACTTGAAATTAAACTTGCATCCTCCATAGTCTGAGTCGGAATAAGCGGTAAGATAAAAAGTATCGTCTTTGGGGTACCATAACCCGATGTCAGGATTTCCCCTAAGATATTGAAGAATACGCTTGGCCGCTACCAGGTGAGTCACTCGGGGACTAGCTTGGTACCTAGCACACAAACAAACAACAAACATTATGTCGGGTCGAGAAGCAGTAAGATACATCAAAGAACCAATCATAGCTCGATAGAGGGTTGGATCAACAGTATCCTCCAATTCATCCTGTGATAAATTATGACCCACGGGAAGAGGAGTAGAAGGGATTTTTCCGGAAGTAATCTTGAATCGGCTCAAGACGTCGTTCACATATTTTGTCTGATGAATGAAAATTTCTTTCGCAGATTGATGAACTTGCAACCCTAAAAAGAAATTCATCTCTCCCATAGAACTCATCTCGAACTTGGTTTGCATTGATTTCTCGAATTCCTTACACAACGTGTCGTTTGTTGACCCAAAGATTATGTCATCTACATAAATCTGGACGTGGAGTAGATCATCACCAATATTTTTTAAAACAAAGTGCAGTCAACAGTCTCACGTTTGAAACCATTATCCGTCAGATGGTCGGCGAGCGTGCCATACCAAGCTCTCGGGGCTTGATGTAGACCATATAATGCCTTGTTTAAACGGTAAACACGGTCATGATAATCAGGGTCTTCAAAACTTGGAGGTTGTAAAACAAACACTTCCTCATGAAGTTCACCATTGAGAAAAGCACTTTTGACATCCATTTGGTATACTTTAATGTTCTTGTAAGCTGCATAGGCTAAAAAGATTCGTATAGACTCCAATCTTGCAACATGAGCTTATACTTCAGTGTAGTCAATACCCTCTTGCTGATGAAAACCTTGTACCACTAAACGTTCATTGTTTCTCACAATCACCCCACGATCATATTTCATACACTTATATACCCACTTAGTCGGAATTGCCTTATTGACTCTAGCAGGTTTGTCAATAAGATCCCAAACACCCAATCTTGCAAATTGCTGTAATTCTTCATGCATGGCTTCTACCCAAGAAGGATCTTGAAGTACCATACGAGGAGTCGTTGGCACAAATTGGGATAGAAAACAAGTGAATTTAGCAAGATTTACAATCCTAGACGAGTGTAAGTCAGCATATGCACACAATACATTATTCTCAACTGATGAAGCCACTTGATGTCTTGTTTGAACTCCCTCATCAAGGTCTCCAATAATGTTTTCTTTCGGGTGATAATTATGAATCCTAAGACTGGGATTCTCAGGAACATCAACGGTTTCAAATAAATTAGTGTAGTGTTCACCTAGAACATGAAATGAAACATCACTATCAAGCTCGATAACTTAATCAACAACTGGAGTGTCATCAGATGAAGTAGACGCATTGTCGAAGAGAACTGGAGACTCATTGTCAGGTTCTTCAGTTGGAGCAGCAATTGGAGCTTCAACATCATTAGAACTAGCAAATCGTGGAATTTCCAATTGATTCTCAAAATATACTCCAACTAGATCTTCATCTGGTTGCTCAGTTGATGATGTAAACGAATTAAATAAGCCATCATAATCAAACATCCAGTCGGGACCTTTTCCTTGAGAAAGAGTAGTGTACTTTTGACAGTCCACACGGTACCATTCTTCAACACAACCATACGTGAAGTTAAATACCTGTTTCTTAGGAGAAGCGTATCCTAAAAAATAACCTTCAATGGCTTTTTCATCAAACTTTCTCACATCCTTTTTCAACATCGTACAAGAAGGTTCCAAGTACTTTAAATTAGGCTTACGATTATTCAACAACTCATAACTTGTCTTCTTAAGTTTCTTAACGGTTAGAACTCGATTAAGTGTGTAACAAGCCGTATTCACCGCCTCATTCCAAAAATGGATAGGAAGCTTTGAATCAGCAAGCATCGTTCTCGCAGCTTCAATCGACTTTCTATTCTTTTATTTTAGCAACACCATTCTGTTGTGGTACGTATGGAGCACTGTATTCTCGATGAATTCCCTTTTGTAAACAAAAGAAATCCAATACAGTATTTTTGAATTCAGTACCGTTGTCACTTCGAATTCTCCTCACATTCTGTTTGTATAGTGATTCGATCTTAGTGATTAAATTTTGAACGAGAATCGGTGTTTGATCTTTCGAACACATAAACAAGACCCATGAGTATCGTGAATAATCATCAGTAACTACCAGGCAATACCAATCTCCAGAAATACTCGCCCGATTCACTGGACCGAACAAATCCACATGAAGTCGCTCAAGAGGAGTATCAATGGAATTCAATAACTTAGAAGGATGTGACTTCTTCTTCTGTTTTCCCCTTTTGCAAGCAACACAGTGATCCGATAACTTAACATTTTTCAAAGAAACACCTTCAACTAGATCATTTGCCATTAGGTAGTTCATCTTACGAACATGTATGTGACCCATTCTACGATTCCATAGAATTGAATCTTTCTTGGTTGCTTTCGAGAAAAAACATGTTTCGATTGATGTTGATACTTTAGAACTCATATTAAAGACATAAATATCATTTGATCGAGGTGATCGCATGACAACCATGTCCTCGGGAATTACATACCCCGGTTTCAAAATCAGACACTCTTTATCTGTAAATACTGTAGTGTATTGCTTGTCACAGATTTGTGACACACTCAATAGATTATGGTCCACCTTGTCACAATAGTTAACATTCTCAAAAGTAATATGCCTATTCGAAACATCACCTTCTTGTGTAATCATACCCCAGAATTCCCAGCAAATGCCATATAACCCCCTTGAATTTCGTACATTTGTTAAGAGGTCGAGATTTCCAGTAATATGACGAGAACATCCACTATCCATGATCCAGTTTTCACCAAAAATGGTCTTGGATGTACCCTACACACAAACGAAAATGATTAGTTCAAAAAGGCAGCCCAGCCTCATTCTTGGGCACCTTTTAGTTTTCTTTAGAAAAGTTAAACTTAGTCGCATTCAATTGTTGTTCAGCAACTTGAGAATAAGTTCCTAGACTTTCGTCTTAGATACGCAGCTTGAACTACATTTGAATTAGCATTTTTGCATAACGGTTCGGTTGGAACAAACTTTGGTTTAACAGAACCATGAGTTTCATTCACATGAACAACTTTTCAAGGATGCACGTTAGAGAACATAATATGAGTATCATCGTCATACGACACAGGTCATTTCAAAATCTCCTTTATCAAAGGAGCCGGTTTGGAATGGTCCTTGATAAAAGGATGAAGATTCTAATAGCTCTTTTGGCCACAATTTCTTACTACATGACCTTGTTGACCGCAAAGGAAACAGCTTCGCAGGTCAACATGATGATGTTGAGAATTAGTCAGAACATGTGACACAGAAGATGGATGATGACTCAGATTCTTGGTCATGCTCTTAGCAAATTCATTAGATATCTCGGATTTCTTTTTCAGATAGAAATCCAAATTAGAACAATTTGAGAAACTTTGCAAAGTATCTGTTCTAGTTGACTTTACAAATTGAATTTCTTAGCTTGTTTTAAAACTTGTTTTGCTTTAGTCAATGGATCAGATGAAGTTGATGTTTTTGCTTGAGCATACCGACGTTCAAGATCTTGAATCTTGGAAGTTTCATTGTGAAACACACTCTCAATCCGTTCAGGTTTAATGATACTTATTGGAATGTCTTTCTCAGTGAACATTGTGTCTATCCCCTTTAATTTAAACACTCTACCAGTAGATGGCTTGGAAACAGTTGGATTTATGAAGCGTAACAGATCCTCATCAGAGATTTTGGGTTTTTCTAGTTTCATAGTCCTCACTGGTTTGACTTTTACATGATTATCGTGTTTCACTTGAGTTGTGTGCGAACCATACACAGCCTCCTCAAATTCATGAGGTTCACACAGTATGTGATTAGAACTTGGAATGTTCTTGTTCTTGTGTATGATTTCAGGTTCGAACACATCCTCAATGATAACTTTGTCAACATTTTCAATAAAAACTTTGTTGCTTTGAGCATGCGGTTTCTGAATTGAAGATTGGGCTTTTAACGGTTTCATTTTTAACTGGTTTTGCTTTTTCAGAAATCACTGATTCTTTAACAATCACATCCTCTTCTTGTCTAACAAAAGGATTTGGTTTATAATCATGTTGAAAAGGTGGTGGAATTTCAACAAACCCTATGCCTTTCTTTGAATCTTTTTGCTTACCATAATACTTCAATTATCTCATTTAGCCAAAAGGAAGAGTTTCTAAATTTTCCCAATCTGTTCTTTAACTCAAGAACCTCATTCTCAAGATCGGTTATCTTTGATCTATGTTTCAAGATTTCTTGAAATTTTTGATCATTGATAGTCATTTTAACCGATAACTCAGCCTTCAGATCATGGTTACTTATAGTCAATGCTTCAATCTTCTCTTTTGATTTCATTTGAGAAGTTAAAGATTGCCTATATGTATCTTTCAAAGAAGCAATCTCCTTAACTAAACTATCATTATGGGCTTTCAATGCATCTAACTTAGGTTTAATGGTTTAACAATCAACACATGAAATGTTAATACCTACGTTAGAAGAAGAATTACTAACCTCATTTTGCTTTGCCATGTACGCAGAAGTGTTTGAATCACTGATTTTTTTCCATACAAGCGAAAGTGGTTGGAAGTTTTTCACTTGAATCATCAGACTCAGACTCAGTTTCAGCATCAGAAGATAATTCACTTCCACTTGCATCTTGAAAGTACTCAGGAAATCCAAACATTGCCAAATTTGCTTGATTGTTACCACATAATAGCCTTTGTGACTAGTCATCTCCATCTACGTTGGATAACATTGCTTGAGATCCAGAAGACGAAGGTTTACCTCCAAAAGACTTTCCTGCATCATTACCACTCTTTCCCGATGAGTTTTGATCTTGCTTTCTGGGACCGGTATACTCCTTTTTAGGCTTATCACATTCTTTTGCAAAATGCCCAAATTCTTGGCAATTGTAGCACTTGACCTTTAACTTATCAAAACCCAATTTCTTGTTCAACGATGGAAGATATTTACCCGTTCTGTGCATAAACTTTTTCACTTTCCTGACAATCATAGCCATGTTCCACTTTAAGTCCATTAGGTCTAAATCATCAGGATCAATCTGATCATAATCTTCATCAGTCAGGTCACTCGTTGCAATCTTGCTACTAACCAAATTCTCATATGAAGTCATGAAGGCAGACAAAAACGCAAAGTTTTGTTCAGCCTCCCTCATGTTTACATTTGTTTGAGATGAGAATTGGTTTGTGGATGATGAAGTTCCAGATCCTCCAGATGAACCAGAAATACTAGAGAAACCAGTATTTCCAGCTGTATAGAAACAAGCATGTGGATCGCTATACATAGTTGTTGCATTATCACTTGCATGTTGAGTGAGAAATGCAGTGATACGAGAAATTGTTGAACTTAACGGCATACTTCCCCCATAGAATGCAGGATCTTGATTTTCCTTTGAAGATTTCTGACATTTAAGATCGTATTCTCGTGCTTCGATCTTTTGCATAAATTCTGATGCAGTCAAATCTTCATTAGAAAAATAATTATTTTCTTTCAAAACCATCAAGAATGTTGAATAAGAACTTGGCAAAACACTTTTAATAGTATCAATCTTATCTGCTTCAGATATTTCCAACTTCATTTATCCATCTCGGCTATCAGATGATTAAACCTTGTGGTCATTTCTTCAACCATCTCACCCTTAAGCAGGTTAAAGTTTCTGAATTGAAACTTAAGGATAACCTTTTTGCTTTCAGCGGTGTGTCCCATACTTCTCATGCGGATATGTTGAAATAAAGAAGCAAAAATCTTTATACTTCCTACTTGGTGAAAGATATTTTCAGGTAAAGCCATAGTAAGAGTAGAATAAGTCTTAGTCTCAGTTTCCAATGCTTTCTTCTCATCAACCAAGTATTGTGAGATGGATTTAGGTGTAAAACCAATAGTCTCATCTCCAATCATAGGAACAGTGTAAACCTCATCCAAACAGTACGAACACTCAGGATGAACTGGCCCTAGATGAGCTCGGAAACGGGGTTTCCATTTAGCAAAATCGCTAAATTTCATTAAACGGGGACATTTCGAATGTGAACCGATCTCAGTATCAAGTTGCAACATTTGTTGCATCAACATGTTTTGAGATGCTAGTGCATACATACCAGCCATGTTTGCTAAATAATCAATTTTCTCAAACGTCAAGAGTTAAAACTAAAATTAGTTAACGAACTGTAAACAGTGTAATGAACTGTGAACAGTTATAGCGAACTGTGAACAATAAATGACGAATCACACCTTAACGAAGTTAAGATTAATCAGGTAACGAATCAAAATTGAACAAACTCTGACAACAAACGCCACGTGGCAAAAGTTGTTATAACACAATTTCCAAGGTAGACACGTGTCACATGAAACAGTTGACACGAATCAGATGGTGAAGTGAACTGATTAACGAATCAACCAAAACTCATAGCGAATTGGCTGAATATGTTAACGAATCAAGTTGACAAAGTTAACGAATCAAACTGAATTTTAACGAATCAGACTTGAATCATCAAATCTTCAAATCTTTATCTGGATTTTCCAGATTTCTGGAAAAACGAGGAACACCAAACAATAACCCAGATTTGTAATACTTACTCGATATACAACCAAATCGTTCACATATACTACCCAAACACTCGGTAACACAACGAGGATCTAAGTCTCACCATCTCGTACACTCAATTACCTCAAATCATAACCAATCTGACCAAAACCAATCCCCTGTTTCTCGGCCAAACCAAATCAATCCGATTTAATTCAAACTCAATCCAAAACCCAATTCCTTCTTACCAAACCTATCCAATACCTTAACAACCTCAGATCCAATCCAAATGAGCCATAACCAATCCAAATCAATCTCAAACTGAATCAAATTCAAACGGTAATCAAACTTATACCAAAATTAACACTAAAATAGTCCAAATTACAATTAAACACCCGAATCAAGAGCAATTGAACAACCGAAAGCTCTGATACCACTTGTGAAAGCCTTATCGATCTCAGATCTCTAAAGCTCGATTAATACTTAACAGATCTAGTTCATTGTTGCTATTCACTATATGTATTGATTGTATATATATTAGTATTAGTTTATAGTATGTGTTTGTATAATATTAGATTGAATAATTATGATGAAGCTTGAGAGAATTCGGCAAAGGTTTCTTAATTAAACTCAAAACTTATATTAAGCTGTGAACATTGTTCACTATAAATAGAAGATGGACCTAGTTCGTTAACATCCCCTAACGAACTAGACTCCACTTCGTTACATACATTAAATGAAGTTAACCTTAACGAATCATCTCCTGATTCGTTAAACATCCTTAACGAATCAGGAGGAATAATAACTTAGATCTAGTTCGCTAAACATCCTTAGCGAACTAGCCTATAACATTAGCGAACTACCTTAATACATTAATAATTTATTACATAAATAAAAGACAAATACATTAGCGTTAAATACAAAGACTCGAGACGCAAAACCGTGTACTAACATGAGAAAACCATTCTCATGCTTAAACATACTCTAGAAGACAAACAACTTGCTATTAATCGGCATACTGATGAGAATGCCGCTATTAAGCAAGAGTTACAGTCTGTCAAGATTGAAACTGAAAGAGTTGATCAAAAGCTAAAGAGTTATTCGGCCTCATCGTATGTTTTTGATCACATAATTCCAACAAAGAATGGTAGTGAACAAGAAAATTTGATTAGGTTATCACTCAATTCCGCCTCCAATTTGGAATTCATACATTCCAAAAGAACCGAAAGGTTTTCTTAAGGCGTTGAACTTGGAGATTAATACTCCAAAGAGTGATTCCGAAACATGTGTGCTGGATTCGATAGATATTGAATTTGAAAAATCTGTAAATAGTTTCGAGTGTGAGAGTGAGGTATGTGTTCAAATTTCTGAAGAGGTATTGAATGAGAACGTGTCCGATAAATGTGATAAGGATAAAACTTGTGTGCTTAACAAAATATTTTCTAAAACAAGTTTTTATAACAAGACTGAACGAATGTATTAGAAAAGGATGTTGTTTTTGGAAAACAAAGTAATGAAGAGTTTTTCAAACAAAAAAAATAACGTGATCGAGTTGAGAATCGATTTTCACCGGTTGAAAATATAGTAGACCGGAGAAGATGTTTCAATTGCAACGAGATAGGACATTTGTTTTATGCTTGTCATAATCGATTTAAATTCCTAAAAAGAAAGAAAATGTGGTTAAAAGTGTGTTTGAATTTGTTGAAAATTCTACTCTGAAAAAGGACAAGTTCTATTTCAAGAAACACACTAAGGGTCAAAACTAGGTAGCAAAAGTCAAAAGTAGTGATTTGGAATCTAAGTAACCTAGAAAGATATCTAATCTGTGTAAGGTTTCTGATGTTTCTAGTAAGGTGTCTGATGCTTCTAGTGTTTGTTCATCTGTTGATAATGCATCAATGGATAATGAATGTGGTTTGTTGTTTGAGTAAATGTTGTATGGGAAATTCAAACAACCCAAGGCCTAGAAGGCCTGAGTTTCCTTGTTTCACTAAATGGTTACTTGATTTGTGGTGGCTTCCAAGATCCGATGATTCACGTTGGATAATGGATAGTGGAGCTTCTAGACACATGACTGGTACTCTTCATTTATTGAAAGATGTCAAATCAATTAGAGGAGAATATGTCAGATTTACTGGTAAACAATGGGGTTAAATAGTGGGTGAAGGAATATTATCAAATGACATAGTAATGTTTGATAAGGTCAATTACATCACATAATTGGAGATCTAAACAGGAGGGATCATATAAGAAGTCAATTTGACCAAAGCCTTTGTTGTTTCTATACACAAGTGTCTCCATTGCAAAGTCGTTCTCTTTCAATGTTTTATTTCTCAAACAGAACCGAAGACATACGAAGAGGCGTTAACTGAGGAGAGTTGGGTTAATGCTATGCAAGAACTTCAACAGTTTAAGAAGTTAAGGGTGTGGAAGCTTGTAGACTTACCCTAAGACAAGAAACGTATCAATACAAAATGGGTGTTCAAGTGCAAGCGTGACGAAAATGGAATTATCGTAAGGAACAAGGCTCGGGTAGTCGTTCTCGGATTCAATCAACAAGAAGGAGTCGAGTACAACGAAGTATATGTACCAGTAGCAAGACTTGAAGCGATTCAAATATTTCTGGCATTTGATTCGTGGAAGGATTTGAAAGTATATCAACTAGATGTCAATATGCTTTCCTTAACGGGAAATTTGGTGAAGAAGTCTACATGGGACAACCACCTGGGTTTGTTGATCCTATCTACAAAGAAAAGGTGTACTTACTCGATAAAGCACTGTATGGTTTACATCAAGCCCCTAGAGCTTGGTACGGAACTTTATCTCAACATTTGTTGGATAATCACTTTATTCGAGGAACGGTTGATTGTACATTGTTTACCAAAGAGGTGGATGGGCATTTATTGATAGTTTAAGTTTATGTGGATGATATCATTTTTGGGTCTACCAATGAAAATCTGTGCAAAGTGTTTGAGGAGGTTATGAGCGCAATGGGGGAGATGAAGTTTTTTCTAGGTCTTCAGGTGGTGCAGTTACCCGATGGTATCTGTATTCACCAAACGAAGTACGTCGATAACATCCTTGCAAAATTCAACATGGCTGATTCAACGGCAATTAGCACTCTCTACAATTGAATCATGGAATTGGTCCTGATCCCACTGGGGAGAAGGTTGATCAAACGTTTTACCATTCTATGATTGGCTCCCTAATGTAATTAACCTCTTCACGACCCGATATTATGCACCCAACATGTTTGTGTGGTCGATATCAATCCAATCCCAAAGTCTCGCACCTCATGATAGTGAAGAGGATACCGAGGGATCTTAAAGGATGCCATGGAATCGGTCTATGGTAACCTAAAGATGATGAGTTTGTGTTGAGAGCTTATTCGGATTCGGATTATGGAAGCTGTAAGATGAACGCGAAGTCTACAACTACTGGATGTCAATTTTTTGGCAGTAGGTTGGTCACATGGCAATGTAAAACAACCGCCTCTTTGTCGACCAGCAAAGCTGAGTATGTAGCTGCATCTAGTTGTTGTTCGCAGGTTCTTTGGATTCAACAACAGATGCGCAATTACGGTTTGCATTTTCTGAGCACTCGTATTTTTTAAATAATTTTGCAGCTATTTCTATAACAAAAAACCCGGTAAATCATTCTAAATCTAAACACATAGAAATACGGTATCACTTCATTCATGATTTCTACAAAAAGAAGTTGATAACCGTAGATAAAGTTCACACCGATGAGCAAAATGAAGATTTTTTACTAAAGCTTTTGATAAAAATAGATTTTTGTATTTACTATAACGGTATTAAGAAACTGGGAGGTGGGACTGAGAATGATCCCGAGGTTATGGATTCCGATCTCGAGTAACAATTCATCTGGGTCAAGTTTGTTTTTGTAAATATGTTTTTCAAATTAGTTTTTGATTTTAGGGGGAGATATTTCTAGAAAATCCAAAAATATTCAAATATTTGAAAAAAGTCTAAAACAATTAAAAATGATAAAATGTCAAAAACATGCGAAAAGTTTTCTTCTGAAAATAAGTTTTGAAGCAAAAAGGAAAGATGATTGTACATTGATCATCTAGTCCCATATCCAGTAAGAAATAGGCTTAGAAGACTGTGTGCTTAAATGTATTGGTGCATTGGTAGGGTTTAAAACAAACAAGGAATAGTAAGTGATATAAAATTAACTAGCCAAGTTGAAATAAGAGTTAGTTCTCTAACAAAAATCTTGGTAATGGAGGCATAAATGTAATAGTCTGTCATACTCAAGCATTATGTTTTAGCATGATCATCAAAATTAAAATCTTTAAAATGTTTAAAGCTTCCAGTTAATGATTGGATCATCAATGATATATGGTTTTATGGCCTTAAATCTTGTATTGATGGGATGCTTCAAATTTCTAGACACCACTGAGTCTTTATGCGGTTTATCATCTGGGTATTTACAAATGTGAATATTAAATTTCTTTATAAGCGAACCCGTGGCATTAAACTTGATCAATGTTGTACATTGTACAAATTCATTATTGACTTGATCAACCACGATGTTAGACATACATTGTTCTTCCCTTGCGCACGTCTTAATACCAGTAAGAAACGGACCCCAGGGGATACAATGTATGCAAGCCATACAAATGAAATCATGTATACTCATTCATGGTAAAGGAAATTTGGGGTATTGCTTAATAACATGGGTATATCTTGTTGTGAAGGTTGTTGTTAGTAAAAGCTAATAAAATTTAAAATTTTTTTGATTTGCTGGTTCTAAGGTTTAAGTTAAGTTGGGGTGACATGGTAAAAATTAAAATAAGCATGAATCAAGATTAGAGACCAACCATTGCCTGATATTGTGTGCATAACTGAAACTTAATCATATCACTGAAACATCTAAAAATTTTGTTGTTAAAGTTTAAGTGGACAACAATACTAATGATTGACTTAACAATAGTCATAAAAATGCTGAAATATAAAACTGTGATGGAAGGGTGATTGGTCAATATGATTCCCTACTCAAACTCACAAAAATATGTATGAGTACAAGTTTGTAAATAGTTTTGGAACTTATGTTGCTTTATTTGCCATTTTCAATAAACCAAAAGATTTTACATTTATGAGTTATCTTCGACTCTAGATGAATGGGTTACTATCTACTGGGATGAAATTTGAGAAAGACAGACTGATTTGTTATTCCGAATACATTTACGAAGGGCTAAAATGTTAAATCAAGGTCATTAATTTGGACTTGGTTTGATCAATAATTCTTCAAAATGAGATTTAAGTCATAATTGTTCAATCAAGGTCTTTAATTTGGACTTTATCAAACTCGAAAGTGTGAATTTTATATCTCGATATGTACATTTAACGTATCCGGCGTATATGTTTTATACATACATGTCTTATATGTTTTACAACATATACGGTGAATATGAGTGTTTTACTTATCCATGCATATATGTGTGATATTTGAGATATCCGGGCATATATTGTTATAATACGTTGTAAATATTATATTTCCTAGTGGGGTAACTGTAGACGCGATTACCGAGGGATGCCGACAGAAGGGTAGTTGATATATTAAATCTCTATGATTGTTATTATCTACTCTGCAATATAGGTTAAAACTTTCAAAAATACCCATCGGAAATTTTTGATAAATTCAGAAAATCAGATTAGAATCGGTTGTACATCAATTCCATATATGTTGATGATATTGCATGATATTTGATGCTCTATTAATGTTGATTCTCAGAAATACAATTTGTCTTGATTAAAGATGAAAACGGGTTTTTGAAAAGTTCTTTAAAAAAAGTCAAAAGTGAACAGATTATGTGGAAATTTTGAGTGATTTAGTGACAAAAATGATGTATTTTGTACATTATTGATGGTTTTTTTTATCTCAATCGTCAATAACCATTGTCAGATTGGTTAGTCAACATTTTTGAAAATGTCCAATTTGAAGATTTTGTGGGAAAATCTTTGTCAAATCAGTCTTTCATTGCCATATCAGTTTTTTTCATTGTGTGTGTTTATTATTGCAGATGATGGTGTTTGGTTCAAAGGAAGAAGATGATGCAGACGATGATGAAGATGATGTTTTCATGAGGATTTACAAGGAAAGAACTAAAAATATGGTCACAAGACTATGTCTTGTCTTTAATATCCGGATGATTGTGAAATTGTTCCCAAATACAATCTATCTAATTATATGGTATATAATCGGAATCTATGATGGTGTTCTTTTGAAAATTTTGTTCGCCATCAATATATTAAAATTAAACCAAGGTCAATAGAGTGAATCTTCGGATGGCTGGGGTGCTGTCAAATATCCATGGGTAATTTGATAGATCCAAAGTCTGAAGATTATATGACCAAATTTTTGTATATCGACAAGTTATGTATTTCAAGAGTTTTTGGGATGAACGAGTGAAGACTATCAAGATCTAGCATGATGCAAGGGGTAGTTTGTTAGTACATAATGACTAATGCTAGGATATTGTGTTTTGTATTGAAAACATGTTTGGAAATAGGTTTATATGTAAAATAGGCATATAAGTCATATCCAGCGGATTTGTACATATACGCCGTATATGTCATATACGACATATTTGTGTTTGTCTATAAATATATACTTATTCGTCATCTAGAAAGGGATCTAGATTTCCAAGTTGTGTACTGAGCTTAAAGTTGTCATACTCTTTGTACTGTTTTCGTTTCCAATGAATATAAAGTATATTAAAAGTGAATCTCTCTTGTGTTTCTTATCTTATAATGATTTCCGCTCATTATGTTAAAGAGTAGATTGTAAACTCGGTGTATCGATCATATACGTACACGTTCTTTCACTTTCAAGAACCAAATTGGGGGAATCTTTATCCCATGTGTTTAAATTTATTGATTATTGTGTTTATATTTTTGTTTTGTTTACATTGTGAAAATACGTGAAAAAAATTATTGTGAACGTTATCTCTAAAATTAATGTATAGTTCCGCCACTGCTTAATCCTTAATTGAAATCTAAGTAATATTTGGTTGATATCATTTGTGGGGTATGTTATTTTATAAATGGGTGGGGTGGGGTGGGGTGGGGGGGGGGGGTTTAAAATGAAGGATGACAAGAATTTACGGGCTGAAGAAAAACTCCTAAAAGAAATAATATAAAAATAATTAAAATAAATTATAACTCAAAATTATAAAAAAACGAAAGAAATGAAAAGAACAAAAATGTTTTCCTCGTTTTCCTCATTTAAAAAAAACAATATTGAGTAAAAAAAATCATTGTTCTTTTTTATTTATTATTATGTTTTTCTGTTTATTTTCGTTATTA
Source organism: Bidens hawaiensis (assembly GCF_021521415.1). Taxonomy (NCBI): domain Eukaryota; kingdom Viridiplantae; phylum Streptophyta; class Magnoliopsida; order Asterales; family Asteraceae; genus Bidens; species Bidens hawaiensis. Next base: position 175,561 of record NW_027491876.1, on the reverse strand, counting down.
ATTATATCCTTTTTATGACATCGTGTTTTTTTTCTATATTATGTTATATTACTCTATATTGTATTATCTTTTGCTTGAAATTTTGTTATATTTGCAATCTATTATGTTATTTTTATTTATCTTTGTGTATTTTTATTTATTTTAGTCACTGTGTCTTTTTTCTCGAAATTGTCTCTTTTATGTCCCCCTCCCTCTCTCTCTCAACAAGAAAATAAGGGGGGGAGAGATTTTAGTTTTTTTTTTAATTTTTCGTTTTTTATTTATATTCTGAGTTATTTTTTATTATTTTAGTTGAATATTTTTTATGGGTTTTTACAAGGCACAAAATCCTTTCACACTTTTTTTTGTCTACATTTGTATTTTAACTTTTTCCATCGTTTGTGTTCTTATTGTTTCTACCATTTACTCTTGTTTATTAATTTCGGTCTTGCACTTTGATGCTTCGGGTTGATTTCTGCTCACCTGATCCATCAAGACTCGAGAAACACTTGTTAGATCCGGTTATACGGGAAACCAACATTCACCTTTGCACAATGATATCTCATGTATTTTAATAAAATACATGTAATTCTATTAACTACATTTAGAATTCGTGCTTAACTCATACATCATTGTTTTGACTTTTATTTGTAGTCTACTAAATAAAATTAATATATTTAGATCTTTATAACCGTTTTATATGTAACTAGATTATTAACACGTGGGCGTCACGGGTGGAAACATAGAAATCGTCTAATAAACATATATAATTTTAATCAACAATATTATCCGTTCTTTAAAGTAAGTTCATTGAACTTGTCTAAAATCGAAGGATATACAACGTATATTAAATCATATACTGGATATAATGAATTGTTAATTAAAATATCATCGGGAATTTGACATTCATTCGTCGTCATTTGGACCCCCCAACATTCCCTTCACCTATATCCAACAGTTAATTCGCAAATTATTTTATCTCTTCAACATGTAAGGATTGACATCCAACTGTGAGCCTCGTGTTTTTTTTATAGTTTAAGTACGTTTCACTTTGACAAGATGTAGGAAGAACTACTTGAAGTGTAATTTAAAATAAACACGAACAAAAGTCTATACAATTTAACTATTTATTTAACAAAAGTATCATAAATTTACTATTTACAACTCCCTAAACACTTCCTTGCATACAAGGTTTATAATTTAATTTGTAGTATTTCGGTGTTGACAAAGATTAATATAAAATGGAATAAATTGTTTTTTTTAATAGCTAATAACTAAACACTTAGAAACATCAATTGGCTTATATGAGTTGTTAACGATTCATAGAGCCATAAATCGTATACACTCTAATCTGACTTGAACTTGTTATGACTTGAACTCAAGATGCTAATAACTCATATTAGCTCAAACATGTTCTAAATCATGACAAGAACTTGCACAACAATACATTTTGGCATGCCTAACTACATATCCATATGGTTGCTAATAACAGTCCGGATGTGGCAACCATTTGATATAGTGGCGCATTTTATTTTCCATTAGTAAGATACTAATAATGTATTAATCTTTAAATACATACAAAAGGTGAACTAAATAATTTTTAGTGGTTCGTAAATATTTAGTAGTTCTCATTGAGCCCAACAATATGTATAAATCTTAAATTATTATTTTTAGTTATTGATCTATATTAATAATCTTTATATCCACGAAGACAAGTGTCTCCAACATATGATATATTTATAATACAAAATCAAATTGCACAATGACCTTGGCTAGAGAATAGTTTAATATATTATAGAAACATAGCTTTCTTTTTACAGTATTCTTTGGAAATGAGTTTAATAGACTTTCCCTAAATCTTGTTCATATGCAACCAATATATTTATTTTCCTCCTGTAAAGCATGCACTTGGCCATGAACATCTTCTCCATCTTATTTTTGCTGGAGATTAACCTTGACTTTTGTTAATAGTCATTGCAAAACATACTACAATTGGAAAAAAAACTACATTCTCTTCAATTTGAACGAAAGTTTCTTATCTGAAGGTGTTAGACCACAACGAATTATATAAGTGCGATAACCAGTATTATTATCTGAAATCACTTTTACTTCAACAAAATGCCTACCCAAATTAATTACTTGCAATCTAGTTCCATTACATAAACCGTTCTTCTGATTCATATTCCTTAGTAATATTATTGACACACCGAATTTTAAAACCAATCTATTAGTCAAAATAATTTTGGTCTTTTTGATTTTATTTAGTATAATGTGTTTATGAAAATTTTAGTTCAAACTAAAATATAAATTAATAATTGGTATGATCTTACTTAACCAAAAACTGATTTTTATATGGACCACATCTATATTTGTGAATTTTGTTGTTAAGTATGGAAACAATATAAATCGAGTAAATCTAATATAAGTAAAAAATAACGGAGAAATATATTTGCGCCTCTAATTAACATAAATTGATTCGTATACACATATTTTAATTGGTTTTAAGAAAATAATACTATTAAATAGCTGAAAATTATGTTTCATATCATTTCTAAAAAAGAAAATAGAAAAAAAAATGTGTAAACATACATTCAATGTTATTAAAAATTTGTTTACCAAAAAGGTATAATGTAGTTCATAATAGATATATTAAAAATCATTTATAATTTTCTATGGCAAGTGCTTAATTTTTAGTTAATAACATATTAACACTTATTTACTATATTTTAGTTAATGAAATTTATATTTTAATACAATATAGTGTATTACCGAGTTTAAAATAAAATGTTACCATTTAAAATGCTAGTAAGTAGTTCTTTTGGCGTTAAAGATGCACGTTTACAAAAAAATGCATTCTTAAAAAACATTTAAAGGGTAACTAAAAAATATTAAAATGACTAACCGTTTGAATTACTTCTCTTATTGGAAGACGTTAATTGACTTTAAATTACATTTTATTTAATTTTGAAGACATCTATAATAGAATATAATATGTTTAGCATATGAAAAAGATAATAACATAAATATAAAAACAGAATTTTATAGAGCAGGATGTTTCAATTTTGTTGACTTAATGAAAAATTTTAATACACAAATCAGAAAAGCTTAAAAACCAGGAAACCAAATACTATTAACTTTAGTGACAATTGTAGGTTATTTATATTTAATGTTCATAAAGATATTAAAGACATGGAAATTAGAAATATTACAAAGGAAACAATAATAACACAACTTACACTCCTAGATAGGAAGACATAGATGATCAGAAATTCATTTATGTAAAAGTATTTAACCCATCAAATATTTCTAGAATATTAGCCCGTGTTACACATGGGTTGAAAACATATAAACAACCATATAAATATAGACAACAAAAAAATTTCATAACTAACATATTAAACCAACACAAATATTTAACATAAGTTTGTAACCAAAACATTAAACATTTACATTGTGTATATAAAAAGTCAATACTTACACAAACTTACCATACACCTAAATTAAAAAACCAAACGAAGACATGAACATGTTATAATCATATTAGCCCACCATCAACTTCTTCGACATTTCACAAAAAAAAAACCATTTTACTTCACAATGTAAAAAAAAATTAACCATAGCAGCCTGGTTAAATATACAACTAAAGTCTTAAGTTATTATGAGTTTCATTTCAACATTAATAAATAAATAAAGGTACATTTTATTATAAATATTTTGTAAATAATCTTTTGTTTATTTCGATTCAAAGACCTTTTAGTTAAATGTATTACGTTAAATCGAAGCAATAAAGTTTTATTCTACTGACTTCACTAATTAAGTATAATTAAAATAATATAGAGATAATTAAAATTAAACCGATTAATTTTAATTTTATTACATAGAAGTCATTCCCTAATTAAAATTTTATTAAAGTGACTACAATCTGCAGTAAAGTTTATTTCAAACTCTTTAACATCATTACTTTATATAAAATCAATTTCATTATATAATTCGTTTTTCAATTATATACATTAATCTTGACATTTATGCGTAATTAAAAATTGTTCAAATATAAAAGATGAAAACTTTGTTTGAGATTGGAGACTATTAAAACTATAAAAGAATTGTCAAATTCGATTATTAAAAACATAAATAAATAAATGTATAAATGATTGGAATGTATCATTAAAATTAAAGATGATGATTATTTAGCATAAATAAGCAATTATAATTAATTTCTAAAAATTTTTAAATATAAATTTGAAATCTACTATTATAATCTATATTACATATAAAACATATTAGAGGGACAAAATGGTAATTGTAATATGCCGGAGGAGACACCGCTAAAAATTAATGATATAAACGACGGCCGATCTTTCAGTTCATCTCAGGAGCCTGAACCCTACTCTCCGGCAACATAATTAATTGCAATTAATATGAAACCATTCAATTACTACAATTGAATGAGCGGCCTATTCAACCGTCCGACCCTTGATCATCTTCATCTTCACACAAAACCATTCACAACAACTATAACCAGTTCAGATGCCAACCACGTCTCCCCAAATTCGTCATCCCTAAATCCTACGATCTCAAACTCAAACTCAAACTCAAACTCAAGCTCACCAAATTCATTGCAAGTTCTCAGCCACTGTCGACACCCGCCTTGAAATCGTTGCCGATACCAAATTCATCGACCTCAATTCCGCCGACTTCCAAAATGATTCCAAATCCTTCCGCTTTCAATCCAGTTCAAAGGTATTATTATTATTATTATTATTATTATTAACAGACTAATAATAATAATATTGACATGGTTGTTTAATGTTTTTTCTTCATTTGGCGTGTGTGGAGCATATTGATATCACTCTTTTAAACTTTTAATTGACTTTCTTCAAATCTGATAGTTTTGTTTATACTGAATTTCGATGGATACACCCTACATCTAATGTATGATTGTCGCGATTTAATAAAATTATAATAACTGGATCTTATAATCTTGATTAAAAGTAGCAAAGGTAAATTGGTAACATTCAGTTGTGTGATGAGAGGTGTTTAAAAGTTGATGTATTTCTATTTTGTTGGTAAAAGTTGTAGTATGTGAGACATGGTGTTGAACCTGTTCTTGTAGCGGAACCTGCGGCAGATGCTCCGCTGGTTTGACTTTCAGAAGTCGTCTTTTTTTTTTAATATCTGGATTGTTTTATGTCGGATTAGGGCTGGATATGTTGAATTTAATTTATGTCTATTGGTAATGATATAGTGTCGTTTAGTACCGAGAGTGTAAACAAAGGACTAGATACTTTCATTTCGGTTTAGTGTTTTTTAGTTTAGAGATTGTAGGTAGAGAACGTGATGTCTTTTGTCTCTTTCTAATGGGTTAACCGGTAACCATAAAATAAAAAGGAACACAAATAAACGGTAAGCCTATTATTTATAACAAATAACAGGGTTATTTATTTTCGCTTTTTTTCTTGTTTAAGCCAAATTGGCCTATTATGTGGTCGTGACTGAACCTCGCACATTTTCTTTTAGCTAATAATGCATATTTATCTTGTTTGACCCCTTAAATACAAAGTACAAGCAAGTTGACTCGTTAGATACGAAAGTATAAGTTGAGTTGACCCATTAAAGACAAAAGTATAATAACCCGAGTTGAACTGTTAACAAACAAACATGTTAAAGTTGCGACCTCTAATCGGCACTTCTAATTTAAAAAGAGTTTACACCTTTTAAAACTTGTACATTTGCAGGTGGGGATACCAAACTTTCCATTTGAGTTTTCTGAATAAGATCCCTACTCTTCTTTAATGGAAGCTGAGGTGGCAGCCATGGATAAAGAAGCAGCTCTTCGTCCTGCTTCTGTAAAACCGTTTAGCAATCCCATTCCACCTACATGGAAGTGTGTTCATCTTGCTTTCAAAACGAGTCAAATATGTTCAAACGAATCAGATGCGGTGGCTGGGCTAGCATTACCAGACAACGACACTGTCGTAGCAAGGTCATAAAGAATGTTGTATGGTTTTTTGAATACTATAAACGGTGATCGTTTGCTTCTTTTCCTACATTTTACTGATAAGAACACACGCTTAGCAAAAATCATGAAGGATGAAAAATACTCGATCATGACCTGAATATAGATAGTTTCCTGGGAAACCGATGTAGAAAGGTGTGTTTTGTTAGAGTTATTCTTCGCACATTTAAAGAAGGCGCTATTGAGGATGGAGCTGTTATTTGTGCGCCCGTTTCCTTCCCAATGGCTAACTGATCACCCGTGATCATCTTCACATTAACTCCAAGGTGTAGGGCCCGTCTAATAGCTTCAGCACTATCGTGTATTGGTGGGTCAAATAGTTTGACCTGACCTGTTGATCTTATAGATATAACTAAACTGTCCTGTTTGAAATAAGTCAAACTGGTCAGGTTGAAATGGTTCGGGTTGACCAGCTTGCCCATGTTAGCAACAAAAGATAAAATTATTCGATACACAATCTGAATTTACAGATTTATAAGATAATAGTTTGAGTTAAAATGGAACAAAACAGGTTCTTGTTTGACCCAACTTGACTCATTTTCTACTTGATTAAAATGTTAATACATTTAAGGTAAAAAAAAAAAACCCAAATCGACCCATTAATAAATGATGGGTCGAGTGGGTTAACTAACGGGTCACAATGGCCCAGGTTCACTTGTTTGACAAGTTTACCCTTTAAAGTATAACATAGCCCAAATTGACTATACTGTTAATGATTAATCTTTTAGGTGAAATTTGGCATGCACCCAATCAATGATAATGAATTTGAGCTGATGTCAGCTCCTTACCTCCAAGTCAGCATCATCAGTCAAGCACTCATTTTTGTTACAATATCAAGAAGCTGGTCTTTCCTTGAAAGCCCCGGTCTTCTGCTCCTCACTAGCTTTTTTATAGCGTAACTGGTGAGTTTATTCTACAATAAAAGATTTACCATTTCTACAGTAGTATCAACTTTTAGATGAAATAAAACAAATTATGATGTTTTATGCTAACAATAGAATTTCAGTGACTTTCTTACTTAGGGGTGGGAACATGTTATTTTAGTAATAATTTAACCTTTTATAATTAATGATTTACCAGGTTTTATGATCTAATAAGTACAAATATACTTATAAAGTTTTTTTATTTTATTTTATGAAGATTGCTACATGTATTGCAGGGTAAGTTTTTTTTTTTTTTTAAGTTTTGGATGATATTAAGCTTTGGATTTCAGGGTAAGTTTTTAACTTCTTTATGTTAATGTTTGTTTTATCACCACTGTCATTATAAAAACCATTTTATATTAATAAAATGATTTATGATGTTTTACAGATATATGTTAATAAAACTTTGTTAGGCTACTATGCTATTTGTCATTTCATATTTGAGTGTAATGTCTCTTTTGCCCCTAACGAGATGATATTCGGTGAGTTAATGCAGTTCAAACGACAAGTGTGAACTTCAAGTACCGCAGTCATCAGTATCAACTTACTTTGTGAAACAAGATTCTGGTAAATGGGAATATCAAGTTCCTGATGATCCCGCAACCGTGGATTCTAATAGGTGGCCAATTGGTTTTGTCACTTCCGGATTTTTTCATGGAAGGTTAGTATAATTATGTCAACTCTTTGTACCATACATCGCTGATTACATATTTTTTTAACATAACTGATTATGCATCTTAAAACACTAAATATGAAGGATGGTTGCTGTTTTATTGATTTCATTGGCTATAATTATGACTCAAGTTGACTTCTGTTGACTTGCAGCAACAAGCCATCAGCAGGAGGTCTCTCTGTGATGCGGTGTTGCTTGGTCGTCTTAGACACGAGCAGTGGAGTTCGGTGCCTTTGAAGCAAAGGAAGAAGGAAATATACGTTCTAACGAAAAATTGAAGATCAACGGCTTATAGACTTGCACTCGCCACAATTGTTCTTGAACACCAACAAGAAGATTTTGATTACATTTGAAATCAGAGTCGGGTTTTTTTTCAAGTGTTTTTCTAAGTTGAATAGGGTTATTTATTTTCGCTTTTTTCTTGTTTAAGCCAAATTGGCCTATTATGTGGTCGTGACTGAACCGGCCAAAACTGGCTTGGTTTGTTTACTTTTATTGCCTTAACTTGTTTAAACGAGTTTGCAGGTTGACCTGTTTAGCCCATTTATATATGTTTTTTTTGTTATATATGTAAAATAGTAAAAATAAAATAAAATAAAAATTCTTAGGTTAAATAATCGAGTCGGGATGAAGAGAATGAGAGTATGGGACTAGCCTTGGTTTTTTGGTGTCAAAATCTACGTTAGTGCTTTACGGTTTAGATTTAAGGATTCTATTATACTGCATATTTATATTTAATCGTCAATTGGTTTGATAATAACTGTGCTTTCAAGAATTATGCGAGTTACATCTACTAGTCTGTTCCTTGGACTGGATTCATGTTTACATAATCTCTTAAAGATTCGATGATTTATATTAGTTTATACATTAATAGTCGTTAACTCGCATATTCGACTTCATTTTACCGTAGGTTAATGCGGCTTTGTTAAATCCGTGCTTCGTCCATAACAATGAATTATACTTAGAACCAGGTTTACCCGCCGTAACGTGCGGGCTCTCTTACTAGTAAACAAAAATGTTGGTTGAACCACAAATGTAACATCCCGAAATTTCTAAATTAATATTAATTATACTATTTATTTTTTGGTGAGAAAGTTTACTCGGGTTAGCGGAGAAATAATAAATAGAGTAGGAGTTAGCATGGGTCGGGCTAGTGTTGGGTAATTGACATGGGTTATGGACTTGGGTTAATAAGGAAGAAAGACGGACCATGGGCTCAAGCCCATGATCCATAATATTTAAGCCTTAAATCACCCTTTAATCCTTTTCATTTCACATATTCCATACACCACACAAAACACACACACTTAGCTCTCTCTCTCATCCTACTTTCTCTCTAGCCGAAATAGAAGAAGAAACCGAGCATCAACCCGAGGTAATGATAGTATGATATTGTAGAGATACAAACCCGTTAGATTTAGTCACGAAACAACGAGCCGACACCGTTAAACCGTTGAAGTCACGAGATCCGGGTGGAATCGGGTATAAACCGAACCTAAGATGAGCTTAGGGATCACCCTAGCTCATATATGGATCGAACGGGACGAAAAACGGTGAAAACGGTTGCCAAACGAGTGAGATCTCGCTTTTCCGACGAGATTTACGTTTTTCCGGCAACGGCGGCGTCGGAGGTTGTGTCACATCAAATGTGACGTCTGACGCCTGACAAAACCCTAACCCTAATTCGTTACGGAATTCTAACGAATTAGCGGTGATTCGTTAACGGAAGGGTAGCCAGTTCGTTATGGCAATTCGTTAAGATGGGAGGACGAACTAGAAGCAGCTCGCTAAGTGATTCGTTAAGAAGAAATGACGAATGAGGATAACGAATCAGACCATGTTAGCTGATTCGTTACTCGTCCATTCGTCATGACAAGATAAAGAATTAGCCCACTAAGTTCGCTAAGTCAAGATAACGAACTAGGCGGTGTTTTGATAGCGAATTAGACAGTGTTGTAATAACGAATTAGGCTTAATTCGTTATAGCAAACAAGTGGGCGAATTAAATAATAATTTAAAATCGTAGTGGAAAATGTGATAAGACAGTTAATAGAAATAAAATTTTTCCAAGCTGACTTGGCAGCTCGACCCCAGCCAGGGACTCTGCCCCTTGGACCCTGCTAGGGGCTGCCGCCCCTAGACCCCGCTGCCAGGGGCACTGCCCCCGGACCCCCGTTCGTTGAGGGTAATAATTAAACTAGACACGCGATATAGAAAATGAAAGTAATCAATGCACATAATTGTTATACAGTTAGCCGTGCACAGCCAAAGAAAGGAGTAATCATTAACGGAAGAAGTAACCGAGTACATGTGAGTTTCTAGCCCCATGTCCTTGTTATGTTTTCAGGGCTGTGTGCATACTCGATGTGAAGTGTGAATACACTTACCTTAAGTGGTAAGTGTATGCTATAGAAGTCATACGAGGTAGTTATTATATAATGCTTGTCGGTGCGTGAACGATCTTCGGATATTGCACGTATCGCCAAGGATAGTGATTTCCAAGAGGTTGTTAGTGTGTATGAATGCTATGATGTGACTTGTTTATTATGTAAATGATGTAATGATATGAAGTGTGTTGTAGACAAGTAGAGGTAGAGTGTGTTAGAAGTGGCAAGAGTCTAGTAAGAGTGTTAGTGGCATGACGGTAGTACGTGGTAGGGTAAGCCTATACGTGACTTCGTTATTAAAGTGGCAAAGTGGCATAATGTTATACGTTATTAAAGTGGCATAACGTCATTCGTTATTAGAGTGGCTAAGTGGTAGGGATAAATAAGAGGTTAAGTGGTAAGGTGAGCATGTCAGATAGTGGACTACGTGTCTTCGGATACGTATATAATGCATGTAGTGATTGTATGATAAGTTGCTTAATTAACTAGAACTCACTCAGCGTAGCTGACTTTTAGTATGCACGCAGGTGAGTTGATTATAGAGTTAGCATGAGGACGGCACATGGCATGGATTGAACGGCTGACATCTGAAGATAGAAGTAAAGATGTTTTAAATATAATGTTTTGTGTTATGGTATCAAAGAAAAGATTTAATGTTTTGTAACAAATGATTGATGTTTTATATTCTGCGAAAAGTTTTAATTAACTCTGATTTGTAAGAACTGTGTTTATGAGTAAATCCGACGCTAAAGTAGGGCTACCGGGAACGGGGCCTTACATGTGTCAAAGTATATAGGACGACGTGCATACGATCCGCCTCACTATTCACCATCTTACTCATTACTTGTGTACTGTTACTCTGCCAAAATTTTCACCAAATTTTCAACCTTCGAATTTCGTTGTTTTGATTATACCTCTGTGTTTCTAAGTTATAGATGATTAAATCGCAATACATTTCGTAAAAAATGATGATGATTTGATAGGTTAATTATGCAAGTTTGTTATCGTGTTTTTGAGGTTTATATAAACCTTAATCTGTGTGATTTATACCATGTTAAGTACCATATTTTGATACCATTGTAATCGGAATGAGTTTCCGAGATCCATGGTGGTCTTTGATCTTGCTTCATGTTGATGATTATGGGTGTATCAGGTGTCCGATTGCATATTTGACTTTTGAGAGTTCTTGGTTAATTTTGACCTTGACTATTTTGAGTCAAAGATTAAGCTTATTGGCCATTCATTATGTTTAGCGAATTGGAACTGATTAGTGTCCAATTCGTTAAGAAATTCAAACGAATTAGAATAGCAAATCAGTTATCTTAACGAATCAGATTGGTATTTGTTAATTATAACGAACTAGATGGTTAGTTCGTTACCTGTTCATAGTAATTCGCTATTTCTCATTCGTTATTTATTTACTTGATAGCGAAACAGGTGAATCGTTATAATAATGTAACGAATCAGTCTGTTTTTAACGAATGACTTGTTAAATTAATTCCTTTGTTATTTTTAATTGATAATTTTCAAAATATACAAATTTATATTTTATTTATATACTTTTGAATATTATTGATTCTCGACGTTATTTATTTAGAAATATGGCAGATAATATGGAACAAGATCCCCCAGCTGCTGATCAACAACAACAGGAACAACAACAAGATATGTCGTTACTGCCGTACGACAAAAGGCATAATGTTTGTGCCTTTGTTGGTACGAACTTTGCAGATGAAGCTTTATTTGGGGATTTACTAGATTTCAAAGACGTTCAGTGATACATTTTGCGGTAACTGCTCGGCCTAAGGTTTATCTAAGTATTATACGTCAATTCTGGAACACGGCCGAGTACGTTGAAGTTGAGAACCACATCAGAGCCACAATCAATCAAACTCCTATCACTATAGATACCGATGGGATTAGACGTGTTCTTCGTTGTGGGGACAACATTGACAATCTGTGTGAGTTCGACAAGGAGTTGATAAAGGGTCTATTTCGTCGTGTATTCTATGGTGGCAACATTGAAGACTCTATGTACAACAAGAATGGTTTATGCCCGACCTACAAGTATTTACTACATGTTTTGATCCATTGCTTGGGAGGTCGTAAGGGTGGTTTTGATGAATGCCGAATCATGTTACAGTCGGCTTTTGTGGCACTAGTCCTTAACAAGCCGTTCAACTTTTCAGAGATGATTTTTTATCATCTTAAAGAACAGTGTTTTCAAACGGTTCAAAAGAAGAAGTTCTTAATGTATCCACGTTTCCTCCAGTTACTTATTCATGACTTGATTCCAAATTTGGTCATCGATAAAACATTGGTAAACGATGTGTTGGAACTAGATCACATGACGGCAGATACTGTACGGAGAATGAAGATCTATCGAAAGAAGAGACCTAGGACCAACGTTTGATTGCTCATTTGGTGATCCAGAATATGTATGTCCCGATAATGATCCTGGATCCATGACGATTCGGATTCCGAGCGTGAGGAAGGACCAGGTGGGAATGCTGGTGGTGATGATGGTGATGATGGTGGTGATGGTGGTAATGGTGATGATGAAGATGCGACTATCCTTGAACAACAAGCTGCGGTTGAAGCGGCTTTAGCTGCTACAATTGCCGCTCAACGAAAGAGAAAAGGTAAAGAGTTGGCTACTGAGGGATCGGCTAAGCGACGAGTGTCAGCTGGTGCTGGCATTTCGTTTGGAGTTCAACCTCCACGGTCGTCAACGTCTCAACGCCCGACGGTGTCGCTTACTACTAGCACTCCGGATCTTACATTAACAAACAACCACGCTTACGTCTGATCATAGGCTTGGTATGATTCCTCAAACTGTTTTATCTCCTATACCAAGACCTACAACTGCTACTTTGGTGGTTTCTCCTACACCGACTATCTTGAGGCTTAACAGACCTCAAGGACCTGTTCAACCTATTCCAGCTTCGTTTCTTGCCATGACACTTGATCAACAAATGAATATGGTTCTGAGTCTACTTCATTTACATGAAAATCAAATGTCTGTTGACCGTATGACTCAAGAATGAATGATGGATAATCAACGAAGGCTGATGGGTTATATATCTTATTGTCAGAAGGAAACAAAGGATCTTCGTGAGATTGTTCAGTCTCAGGGGTGAAGATCAAAGAACAGGAGGATCTCATCTTGCAGTTAACATGCAAGGATGATGCACTTAAAAAGATCAAGAATGATGAAGAAGATCCGGATGAGTCTGGTGAAGGTGGTGAGCCTAAACAATCTCATGGTTCATCCTCTGGTGCAAAATTACAAGTTCTACTGATGACTCTGGCAAGCAGATTATTGTGTATCACGACTATACAGTTGCCAAATCTATTGAGATGATCGAAGCTGACACTGTAATCCTTATTGATGGATCAGGGGTGGTTATGAGTGTGGTGAATAGAAACGAGATTGAGGTGGGGCAGTTTGTGGAAAAGTCCCTAACACGAGAGCAGATTTCACTACTGCTTGTGATGTGCGAAAATATATATATATAAATAAAACACAAGTCGCAACTAAGCTTTAAAAACCAAACAATCTATCCTAGTTCACACAAACGGCAAGTGTACCGATCGCGTATAGCACAGATGAGGAAAGTCCGGATATCGAACTCGAAGACACGTGAAAACGTTTACAATCACTAAACTCTAACCAAGACTCACCAAAATATTTAATTGATTTATTTTAGAATTTAATTTAACTACTTAACTTAACTGAATGAAAACTTTTGACAAAACTTAGAAAACTTTGGTTTAAATTCAATATATAAAGACGTCTACCTAGGAATGAATCATGTTAACAGAAATAACAAGACAACGGATTGAAAATATTCACGACGCCGGTTATAAAAGATGACACAACTAAAACTTGTTTAAGAAAGTCAAATTACCTCTCAGTCTCTCTAACAATCTCTAACTTATCTTAGTTGATTTTAAAGAATAAACCGGAAAAACAATTATTAACGTGTTCAAATGTCGACTCTCCTCTCGGTCTCATCGACACACTATCATAATGGAGACAAATACTATGTCACCAAGGATAGAGGAACAATTTAACTTAACCCAAATTAAACCAACTAATTGCACATAAACACTCAAACTTGACAAGACAAAAACCCGCTCTCGCGCGGTCTTAATTCTAACAAGTAAAAGCAACGAGACAATATAACTTCTTATCACCTCTCGGTCTCAAAGAAGGTGTATTTTAACTGATTTTAGATGATTTATATTACCCACTTATCCCTACGTTTGTACACCCCGCAAACAAACCCTAAACACCAAGTCAAGAGTCTAACAAGCAATCAATTAATCAAAACTAATTCAATTAACTAATGCAAGAGGATTATAAGTAATATCACATAAAACACAGCCATCACACACAATCTAATTTATGGTTTAGTTAAACTTTACATCAATAATTCAAGTCTTGAACATTAACAATCCATTATGCAAGTCTAAACTACTCAACAATCATCTATCCTAGGTAGAACAAGCAAGTTTAGCTTAACATAACTTTTGGACAGCCATGCATACTTAAGAAAAACATCATAAACATCATCATAAACATAATCAAACTCATTCAAGATTCAAACACAATCAATCACAAGTCAAACTATCAATCAAATGCAAAACAATTCAAAGCAAAAGACCAATTCAACAAAGTTAGGGTTCTTGAACAAAAACCAAAGATTAAGATCAATTACTTAGGGTTTATGGCTGAGATTTATGATGTATAAGGTCCCTAGCAGCTGCACAAGATCACCCCGAGCCTCCTTCTTCTTCCTCTAGCCTCCACAGCCGCCAAGCCGCCTCCTTTTCTTTTTTTTTTCTTCCCTGCTGTTCTGATCGCAACCTTAGGGTTTAGGGTTTTTTATTTTTGATTTCGGGTTCTTGGCTGCAATATTGGCTGAAAACTCCAATAATTAACTTCATATAATATTATAAAAGGCTTCTAAGATGTGGGCTTGGGTAGGGCCTTGACTTATAAGTTTGAAAGTTGACCAATTAAGCCCCTAAACTCTTCAATTTTAACTCTTTTTTCCACCAAACCTCATAGCCTACAAGTAAACAATCAACTTTGTAAAATTAAGCATAAACAAACCATAAAACTTAATAATTAAACTAAAAAGCAATTAAAACATGATAAAAATGATACGGAAAGTAAATGTGTTTTACAACACATCAAACATCCCCACACTTAAGTCTTTTTCGTCCCTGAAAAAGTCTAATGCAGTTGGATCAGAATCGGAAAATCAAAGTTAAATCAAACATATAGGTTAGATTTTAAAGCTCAGAAAAACGCAAAAACCGCGATCATCGATATTGTTGTCCACCTAAACCCATGCCTTAATCTTTACCGGGACAAATAAGATCCGACAATAATATTACTTAGTGGTTTACACAATTAAGACCCGCTTATTTTCTGCTTTTACCGGACCAGACCACCCCAACTTGACTTAAACCTCAAAATTAGCAGAATTAAAACTTTGTTGCTCAATATTTATGAATAGTTAAGACGATCAAGGGTATTGTTTATCCACCTAAGCTTAAGCATCAAAGTCTACCAAGCAGCCATTAGATACGATTAAGGTTCAATTATTTATAGCCAGTGCTCCCCACAACATGACATACCCCCGTTATCAAGCAATACCCCAAATCCATAACCATAGGTGAGTATGCAAAATTTTATCTGTAGGGCTTACATGTAGCGTGTCCCTTGTGGTCCGTTTCTTAATGGTAATGAGACGCGAGCAAGGGGACCCCACATGGCTAATAGCGTGGATGATCAAGTCTGTAGTGTATTTGTACTTTTGTACTTTTTGTGATCATGTTTATAGACTTATAAAGGTTTGCTCTTTGGCTTTATTTTAAATATCCACAACCCCACTTAGGAATTGTGAATACCCAGCTAAATAGATTGCATACAGACCCATGGTCTCCGGACCCGAAGCATCCCATCAATACAGGATTTAAGGTTATAAAACCATACTCCAATGAGGTGTAAAACACTAAACTAGCATTTTAAGATTTATATCACAGGCTACACGGCATACTCTAACGTTAAACCTACCCAAGCATCATATGATAACGTATTCAAATTTTTAAAACTCATGATACTTCCACTTTTTCATACCAAAATTTGAGGCTTGAGTATGGCCCGACCTTTCATTGCTTATTTTCCACGGACAAAACGCTTTACCCACAAAAGATTTCCGTTTAACCGTTTTATCAAATTTTCCCTTTCATTTTCAAGGCTGAGCCTACCGACACATCCCAAGTTAAGTGCGTTTTCTTTTATTTATCTCATATTATTAGTAGTTTGAAAAACCGATTTCCGATAAATATCATCATCTCCCACTTTAATGCAACAGAAGCTAAAAACAAGGGACATAATAACTTTTTTTTTTATTTTTTTTTCAAACTTGAACAACGTACAAAAACGAAAAAACAAGTGAAAAATTTTTATTTTTAAAATTTTTTAATTTTTTTTTATTATTATAATTATATTTTTCTACAATTAAGTAAAATAAATTCTCATCCCCACACTTAGAACGAAATCGTCCTCGATGAGAACAAGGAAAAGAAATAAAATAAAAATAAAACGTAAAGCATAAAACTAAAACTTGAAAGAACAGAAATTAAAATAGAGAACGGGTTACTCCCCTGGTTTAGATGCAGATTCTTCATCAGCTGTGTATGATTCGAACGAACGACCGTATAGCATTTCATTCGCGGCCGCAACCTCGGGTGAACCAGTTCCAAAACGCCATCAGAGCTACCATGCGCATAATAATACCTGTAACAACTCAAACTCGCTCACATGTAGCGGCGTACGAAACAGAAAACAGAAACATAAGAAATAAACATATTTTTGTGTTTTTGAATTTTTTAATTTTTTTGATTTTTTTTTAAATATTTAATTTTTTTTTGTATTTTTATGTTTTTATAAATATAAATAAAAATAAAACAAATAAAAACAGAAAGTAAAGGGAATAATAATACAAACTCTACAACTCGGGCTGTCTCCCGAGTGATGCATCCATCACGCCTATTTCTCGGTGAATGAGTCAAGGTAGAACACCTCGACTGTCTGATCAGTTATCGGCTCTCCTATGTAGTGCTTCAATCTATGGCCGTTCACCTTGAATTTCCCGCTTCGATCTTGTATCTCAATCGTGCCATACGGGAAAACCTCAGTGACCGTGAACGGTCCCGACCATCGGGATTTCAACTTTCCCGGGAATAACCTCAACCGTGAGTTATACAGTAAAACCTTATCCCCACACTTAAACTGCTTATTACCCTTCAATTTCCTGTCATGAAGTTCCTTCGTATGGTCCTTATACCGAAATGATTATGCATATGCGTGATCCCGGAGCTCCTCTAATTCATGTAATTGATGGAAACGATTACCCTCTGCGGCGGGTAAATCAAGATTAACCCTTTGAAGGGCCCATGAAGCGCGGTGTTCCAATTCAACAGGAAGATGACAGGCCTTCCCATAAATCATCCGAAACGGTGTGGAACCAGTCGGAGTCTTGTAGGCTGTACGGAAGGCCCACAGAGCGTCATCTAATTTGTCGGACCAATCCCGACGATTTGAACCAACCGTTTTCTCGAGAATACGTTTGATTCCCCGATTACTCACTTCCACTTGCCCACTAGTCTGTGGGTGGTAGGCGGTCGCAAGCCGATGGGTGACCCCGTAACGCTTCAACGCCTTATCCATTTGCGAGTTGCAAAAGTGAGTACCTCGATCACTGATCAAGGCTTTCAGAACTCCAAAACAAGTAAATAGACTTTTCAGAAAACGAACTACCACTCGGGCATCATTGGTGGGTAGAGCTTTGGCCTCAACCCACTTAGACACGCAATCGACGGCCACGAGTATGTATTTGTTTCCACGCGAAGATGGAAACGGTCCCATGAAATCAATACCCCAAA
Source organism: Bidens hawaiensis (assembly GCF_021521415.1). NCBI lineage: Eukaryota > Viridiplantae > Streptophyta > Magnoliopsida > Asterales > Asteraceae > Bidens > Bidens hawaiensis. The sequence goes on along the minus strand of NW_027491876.1, from coordinate 157,618 downwards.
TATCAAAAACCTCACAAACTTGAATGGCATTCTGGGGCATTTCGTTTCGCGAAGAAATGTTGCCGACACGCTGGCAGCGATCGCAACTCTTAACGAACAGGTGAGCATCCTTAAAGATAGACGGCCAGTAAAAACCAAAATCAAAGACTTTCTTTGCCGTAAAATTCACACCGTGGTGACCTCCAGTCGGTCCCACATGACAATGGCTCAAAATTTGCCATCCTTCCTTGATATCCACACACCTTCTAATAAGCTGATCAGCACCAATGCGGAAAAGATATGGATCGTCCCAAAGATAAAATTTGATGTCAGCAAAGAATTTCTTCTTTTGCTGGTAAGGCATCTTTGGGAGGTATCCGTCAGCGAGATAGTTCGCGAAATCAGCAAACCATGGAAAAGCTTCCTCTTGTGCAGTAACGAACATCAAACTCTCTGTCGGAAAACGATCGTCGATCCTAACTCCCGAATCTCCTGAATCAACTCCCTCTAGTCGTGAAAGATGATCAGCCGCCACATTCTCGGCCCCCTTTTTATCACAGATCTCTAAATCGAACTCTTGAAGCAACAGGATCCATCGGAGAAGACGAGGCTTAGCATCCTGTTTGCTGAAAAGATATCTAATAGCGGCATGATCCGTATAAACAATCGTTTTGGACAAAACCAGATAGGACCTAAATTTGTCGAAAGCGAACACCACAGCTAAAAGCTCTTTTTCGGTGGTGGTATAGCTTTCCTGTGCGCCATTTAAGGTCCGGCTCGCATAATAGATCGGATGGAAATGTTTATCCTTCCGTTGTCCAAGAACCGCTCCGACTGCGAAGTCGCTCGCATCACACATCAACTCGAATGGTAACGACCAGTCAGGAGCAACCATGATCGGGGCGTTAACTAGTTTGTCTTTTAGAAGATCAAACGCCTCGATACACTGCTCAGAAAAAATAAATGGAGCGTCCTTCTCCAAAAGTTTGGTCATGGGTCTCGCGATTTTAGAAAAATCTTTGATGAACCGGCGGTAGAACCCGGCATGACCTAGAAAACTACGAATTAACCTCACAGAAGTAGGCGGAGGAAGATTAGAAATGGTCTCGACCTTTTCCCGGTCAACCTCTATCCCCGCACTTGAGATTCGATGACCTAGAACAATGCCCTCGCGAACCATGAAATGACATTTTTCCCAGTTAAGGACTAGGTTGGTGTCAACGCAGCGGGACATCATCCTCTCGAGATTTGATAAACAATGATCGAAGGAACTCCCAAATACGGAAAAATCGTCCATGAACACCTCCATGGAGTCCTCGATCATATCATGGAAAATGGCCACCATACACCTCTGGAATGTGGCCGGAGTGTTACAAAGTCCGAACGGCATACGTTTGTAAGCAAACGTTCCATAAGGGCAGGTGAAAGTGGTTTTCTCCTGGTCGTCGGGAGCTATCGGAACCTGGAAGTACCTGGAGAAACCATCTAGGAAGCAGTAGTACTGCTGACCTGCTAAACGCTCTAACATCTGATCAATGAACGGGAGAAGAAAGTGGTCTTTCCTGGTGGCATCATTCAGTCGGCGATAGTCGATTCAGACTCGCCATCCTGTTACAGTCCTCGTGGGAATAAGCTCGTTCCTCTCGTTGGTGACGACAGTCATGCCACCCTTTTTATGAACCACTTGGACTGGACTCACCCAAGCACTATCAGAAATGGGGAAAATGATCCCCGCATCAAGGAGTTTAATGATCTCCTTCTTTACAACCTCTTGCATTTTCGGATTAAGCCGCCATTGCGGCTGGACGACAGTTTTGAAATTTTCCTCCATGAGGATTTTATGAGTGCAGAACGAAGGGTTGATACCCTTGATGTCGATAATCTTCCAAGCAATAGCCTCCTTGTGCTCTCGTAGCACCCTCAACAACTTCTCCTTCTCGACCTCGGTCAACGCAGATGCAATGATAACCGGAAGCTTCCTCTCTTCATCTAAAAAAGCATACTCAAGGTGGGAAGGTAAATCCTTAAGCTCTAAGGAAAGAGGAGGACTCTCGACTGATGGTCGGTCCATCGGATCGTCTCGTACGATCTCATCAGATACGCCAGATTCAGGGGTATGCGACTCGGTGTCGTCATTTAAGGACTGATTGGTTACGGCAACCATTTCAATCTCCGGAATCTCCCTATCGAGAATCTGGGTGTCGGAGGCAGATCCTCCACAAATTTCGCTGAAAAACTCCCCGACATGCTCCATGATAGTATCAATGAAGTATAAGGAATCATCAGCAGACTTGGGGTGTTTCAGTGACTGTCGAACGTTGAAGGTGACGTTCTCATCCCCAACTCTTAAGATTAATTTACCCTCGCAGACATCGATCAATGCCTGTGCAGTGGCAAGGAATGGCCGGCCCAAAATGAGTGGGACACTATCGTCGTCGTTCATGTCCAGGATGACAAAGTCCACCGGGAAGATGAACTTGTCGACACGAACAAGCATGTTCTCGACCACCCCTCGGGGGTATTTCATAGAACGATCAGCAAGCTGGATACTCATACGGGTAGGCCTCGGTTCGCCTAGGCCCAACTTGCGATACACGGAATACGACATGAGATTAATACTGGCACCAAGATCTGCCAGCGCATGGACGACCGTATTATCACTCAAGATGCAGGGAATTGTGAAACTCCCTGGATAGGACATTTTTTCTGGTAACTTTCTCTGCAAGACTGCAGAGCAACCAGCACTCAGAGGAATGGAAGAGACTTCGGCTAACTTCTCTTTGTTCGAAAGAATATCCTTAAGAAACTTTGCGTATTTGGGCATTTGCGTAAGTGCCTCAAGGAAAGGAATATTAAGATGAAGTTGCTTCAAAAGATCAAGAAATTTGGAGTTTTGCTCCTCGTCTCTATCCCTGCGGACTCTCCCGGGAAATGGGAGTCTAGGTTTGTAGACTCTCGGCGGTGTGCTGGGTAATGGTTGGTTCTCGGCCTGTGCTGAACTTCCGGGAATGTGCCTCTGATGCACCTTGGCCGGTGGAGACTCCAACTAAATCTCCTCGTCTACCTGCTCCTCTACATCTACCGCAGGCTCGTTAACGCCTCCTCTCGTCGCCTCTTGAATCACGGGCTCGCTACGTGCCCCTGCACCGCTCCTTGTCGTCACAGCCTTCGCGAACGCCTTCGGATTTTGTTCAGTGTTACTTGGAAGTGTACCTGGCGACCTCTCATTTAGACGACTTGCTATATCTCCCATCTGACGCTCAAGATTTTGAATTGAAGCTCCTTGATTTCTCATGAATGACTCGTGCTCCCGGAATTTCTCTTGAGTTTCTTTGTGACGGGAGTCCTCTCGAGTCATGAGTTGCGACAGCATCTGTGTCTGCTGTGCCATCATCTCCTCTAACGTGGGCTTCTTCTCCCCACTACTCGATCCCTCACCGGAATCCTGGAATAGGCTCTGACGTTGCTGGAAGCCGGACTGATTTCCGTTCCTCCAGTTGGAATTTTGGTTACCTCTCCACCCCGAATTATAAGAATTGAAAGGATGTTGATTTCGGTTTGAATTATTAACGAAGTCGACTGCCTCCTCCTGGAAACCTACGGGGCATTGAACATTATCGTGTCCCCCTCTACAGATCTCGCATAACTTACTTTTCACCTGCAGGTCCTTCACGATCTTTGCTAACGCTTCAACTTGTGCCGCAAGTGCGGTGCTCGTGTCGACCGAATGCATGCCGCGTGATAGGGAATCGACGGTTTTGGTGCTCTTAACTGGTGGTTGCTGGTATCCACTCATGGCTAAACCGTTAAACAAGGCAATGCACTCATCCGTATCTTTCGTTGTCAGTAGGTTACCTCCTGCAGCTGTGTCGAGCATACTCTGAGTTGCATACGTCACTCCGTTGTAGAACTTCTCAACAACCGCCCAGTCTTGTAGGCCGTGGTTTGGACATAACGCGAGTAGATTTTTGAACCTTTCCCACGCCTCGTAGAAGCTCTCGGTGTCCTCCATCTGGAAAGAATGAATTTGATTACGCAAACGAGCGGCCTTAGCCGGAGGATCGTATTTTTCAAGAAATTGGGTCTGCATGGCAGCCCAAGTAGTAGTGGATCCCTGTGGGAGGGACTCAAGCCACAGACTCGCATGATCAACGAGTGAGAACGGAAAGATTCGGAGTTTTATGGCGTCTTCGGATACGCCGGCAAGATGAAACGTGTCGCAGATACGTGTAATACGAGTGAGATGAGAATGCGGGTTCTCATGGAGCAACCCGTGAAACTGAGCAGAATGAGCAATCGTGTTCAGAACGTTAGATGGAATCTGCCAAGTCGTTTGAACTCCTATAGCTGGTGGAGCAATGCTGGATCTCGCGCCAGCATCGACCGGACGGGCCCGGTCTGCAACTGTCCTCCTCGGTGGTGGATTCGCGTCGCCCGTAATCCTATCCCTAATGACGGGTTCAGAAAAAGTAGAAGAAGAGAACGTATTACCGACGGATGTAGATGAACTGGAAGACGGTTTTGTACGACGTCTCTCAAGAAGCTCTCTCTCTGGTTCGGGAAATCCTTCAACTTCTGGTGGTCCTAGAGATCGAGTACGTCGCATACAACTATTAAAATAAATAAAAGAAACTATAATTAGCTAAACTATTTTAAACTAACAAACAAAACAAATAAGAAAGACAAGTAGTAAACAAGGCAAGTCCTAACTCGAGTCGTTCTTAATACGCCTCAAACCGTGTCCCTGGCAACGACGCCAAAAACTTGATGTGCGAAAATATATATATAAATAAAACACAAGTCGCAACTAAGCTTTAAAAACCAAACAATCTATCCTAGTTCACACAAACGGCAAGTGTACCGATCGCGTATAGCACAGATGAGGAAAGTCCGGATATCGAACTCGAAGACACGTGAAAACGTTTACAATCACTAAACTCTAACCAAGACTCACCAAAATATTTAATTGATTTATTTTAGAATTTAATTTAACTACTTAATTTAACTGAATGAAAACTTTTGACAAAACTTTGAAAACTTTGGTTTAAATTCAATATATAAAGATGTCTACCTAGGAATGAATCATGTTGACAGAAATAACAAGACAACGGATTGAAAATACTCACGACGCCGGTTATAAAAGATGACACAACTAAAACTTGTTTAAGAAAGTCAAATTACCTCTCAGTCTCTCTAACAATCTTTAACTTATCTTAGTTGATTTTAAAGAATAAACCGGAAAAACAATTATTAACGTGTTCAAATGTCGACTCTCCTCTCGGTCTCATCGACAGACTATCCTAATGGAGACAAATACTATGTCACCAAGGATAGAGGAAACAATTTAACTTAACCCAAATTAAACCAACTAATTGCACATAAACACTCAAACTTGACAAGACAAAAACCCGCTCTCGCGCGGTCTTAATTCTAACAAGTAAAAGCAACGAGACAATATTACTTCTTATCACCTCTCGGTCTCAAAGAAGGTGTATTTTAACTGATTTTAGATGATTTATATTACCCACTTATCCCTACGGTTGTGTACCCTGCAAACAAACCCTAAACACCAAGTCAAGAGTCTAACAAGCAATCAATTAATCAAAACTTATTCAATTAACTAATGCAAGAGGATTATAAGTAATATCACATAAAACACAGCCATCCCACACAATCTAATTTATGGTTTAGTTAAACTTTACATCAATAATTCAAGTCTTGAACATTAACAATCCATTATACAAGTCTAAACTACTCAACAATCATCTATCCTAGGTAGAACAAGCAAGTTTAGCTTAACATAACTTTTGGACAGCCATGCATACTTAAGAAAAACATCATAAACATCATCATAAACATAATCAAACTCATTCAAGATTCAAACACAATCAATCACAAGTCAAACTATCAATCAATTGCAAAACAATTCAAAGCAATAGACCAATTCAACAAAGTTAGGGTTCTTGAACAAAAACCAAAGATTAAGATCAATTACTTAGGGTTTATGGCTGAGATTTATGATGTATAAGGTCCCTAGCAGCTGCACAAGATCACCCCGAGCCTCCTTCTTCTTCCTCTAGCCTCCACAGCCGCCAAGCCGCCGCCTTTTCTCTTTTTTTTCTTTCTTCCCTGCTGTTCCGATCGCAACCTTAGGGTTTAAGGTTTTTTATTTTTGATTTCGGGTTCTTGGCTGCAATATTGGCTGAAAACTCCAATAATTAACTTCATATAATATTATAAAAGGCTTCTAAGATGTGGGCTTGGGTCGGGCCTTGACTTATAAGTTTGAAAGTTGACCAATTAAGCCCCTAAACTCTTCAATTTTAACTCTTTTTTCCACCAAACCTCATAGCCTACAAGTAAACAATCAACTTTGTAAAATTAAGCATAAACAAACCATAAAACTTAATAATTAAACTAAAAAGCAATTACAACATGATAAAAATGATACGGAAAGTAAATGTGTTTTACAACACATCAGCTTGGCTTAAATGATGATCAATTGACCATGTTAGAAGTTGAGCCCGATGTTGAGGTTGAGAACGACGAAGAGATCTTAAATGATTCGACCATTCAGATGAATAAGGATTTTATTTATGAAGATGATGAGGTTGAGGTTGAAGACTGTTACACCCCGCCAAAACGAAAGCGCGGGTGCGTGACGTCATGTATACCGTAAGCATATGATTATCGCGAACATAATTATATTAGGATACCATAAATTTTTAAAGTAGTTTTACAAACTAGGTTTGTTACAAAAGACATTAGACACAAGGATATGGTTTTTCCCAAAACAAATCCTACACAACACTTCAATTAATACAACGAAAATCATTTTCAAAAGCGATATCCTAATGATGCATGTGGTCCCCAAGTTGATGATACCTAAATCTTCAGTTAATTCCCTAAAAGAAACATACATTTTAAAAGTCAACACTAGGTTGGTGAGTTCACAGGTTTAAGACTTAATAAATAAATCACTTCGTTATAAACCTTGTTTGTAGAAATGTATAAATATATAAACATATACGATAACAGTTGAAACAAATACGTTAATCCTCCGTAAGTTTGCAAGAAATATGAATTAATATACGACCCATGAGCCTATAACCAAACCATGACTTATATCCTTTTGCCATGTTTAAATCTCACAGATGGAATATACGCACCCTGTTTCGATTCAATATCGGAGGTTAGAGCAACTAACCTAAAATAGGGGGAATGTCACGCCAATAGTACTATTCGTATATTCCTGTGGCTAACTCCGTTAGCTAATGGTTATATTATGCAAGCAAGGGACTTATAGCACTACATAGTTCAACTCAAGTTCGTATAAGGATTGGCTGTTTTGTTTCTAATTATCGTATATAAAAGCAGTATGTTTCTCCCCCTAATCAGAAAACAATAAAAACAGTAAAAAGGGGTCGTGAAACTCACCTCGTGAGCTCAGATTCGGCTGGCTGGTTAATTCGTTTAAGCCTGATTCTCATAGTCTTTTCGCGTCCTAATCGCATAAGGTCAATTAGTTTCAGTTATCGACTCGCAAGTCAGTTTATGCTAGTTGCTTTCACCCAACTAGCCGTTTCGTTTATTATAAATTTTCGGTTGCTTTCCCTAACCGAATGTTTCGTTCATTATATATGTGTCAGATATTTTCCTAAACCGAGCGTTTCGTTCATTGTATATGTGCCGGTTACTTTCCCCAATCAAGCGTTTTATTTAATTTTGAATGACCTGTGGTGATAAGTTTTTACATTCTTTTAGAAGATAAATAAATATTTATATAACTATATAAATTGTTAAGAATATAATTTACTATATTCGTTTCACGTTTATCCTTGTCAGCTTTTAATTTAGTTGTCGCTTTGTCTAACAGTTTCGCTCGGTCATGTATTAAATATACATATTTATAGTAGATACATTTAAGTTACGAAAGATAAAATATAGTATTATTATATTTCTTTATATGATTTCAAACTGACATTGTTTACCGATTCAATCGTCTATTCGAAATACTTATTATTTTCCCACTTATTCGTTTTTCGATTGGTAAATATGAAATGTATTGTTTGTTGTTTTAATCGACAACTTTTATTAGGTCTTTATTTTGAATCATATTTAAGCCTTATATCATAACATAATTGTATATTTAACATAAAAATATATAATATATAATCTTTCTGATTTAACATAAAAAAACATTTTTCTTTTTGTATATCTAAAATTGTAAATACGTTTTAACTTGAAAACACGTTTATTTTCTTATTAGACTGATTCTACCACTTTCAAAGCGTATCCTCTTATTTTTGTGTGTATACAAATTATTTTCTTATGTTTTACTAAATTTTCCAATGTGTCCACCTTTCACTATAATCACCGATTTTTGTATGCTTCCACTAAATCTTTCTTTTTTCACCTGTATGTTTTTATATGTCCCAAATCTATCTTCATAAGGGGGTGGATTGTAACATCCTACATTGGTTGGAAAGGAGAACTACGCCTTCTTTATAAGGAGGTGGATACCTTCCCCATCATAACACGTTTTGGGCGCTTAATGGTAGTATATGAGAGGAGAACTCCACAGTTAAGCGTGCTCAGGTGGGAGAAGTAAGAGAATGGGTGACCACCTGGGCAGCCAAAAGCAAATCCGTGAGGCGATGGTGGTACGTCTCGGCCAAAGCGGACAATATTATGGTGCGGTAGTAGCTGGGTTGTTACAACAAACCCCTTAGTTGGCCTAATATTTTGACAAGTGGCACACTCATGTAATTTCTAATTAAATTTATTTTTAAAATACAATTTTAATTAAGATTTAAAACATTCCTTATTAGCCTTATCAATCATCACATCAATATTAAATTTACACATTATACTTACCTAAATAAATTATTTAAATATTACAATTTTAGATATTGTTAATTTTAGTGTATAGTAACCATATAACCGTTTACAATATGTACAAAACTAATGTTGTATATTTTGTTTACGGTTTTGGTGGAACTGGTAAAACCTTTTTGTGGAAGACACTTTTTGCTTATTGAATGTTGCTTCAAGCAGCATTGCATTTTTATTATTGTCAGGGGGAAGAATAACACATTCAAGGTTTGGAGTTTCTATAAATCTTACTGAGGTTTAATCTTGTGGCATTAAAAAAACACTGATGCTGCCATTTATTAAAGAAAACAAAGTTATTTATATGGGATGAGGCACACGTGACTCATAAACGGGCATTTGAAGCTTTTGAACAGAACCTTAGTTGGCCTAATATTTTGACAAATGGCACATTCATGTAATTTCTAATTAAATTTATTATTTAAAATACAATTTTAATTAAGTTTTAAAACATTCCTTATCTGCCTTATCAATCATCACGTCAATATTAAATTTACACATTATACTTCCTGCATAAATTATTTAAATATTACAATTTTAGATATTGTTAATTTTAGTGTATAGTAACCATATAACCGTTTACGATATGTACAAAACTAATGTTGTATTCGTTGTTTACGGTTATGGTGGAACTGGTAAAACCTTTTTGTGGAAGACACTTTCTGCTTCAATAAGATCCAAAGGAGAAATAGTTTTAAATGTTGCTTCAAGTGGCATTGCATCTTTATTATTGTCGGGAGGAAGAACAACACATTCAAGGTTTGGAATTTCTATAAATCTTCCCGAGGTTTCATCTTGTGGCATTAAAAAAACACTGATGTTGCCTATTTATTAAAGAAAACAAAGTTATTTATATGGGAAGAGGCACCTATGACTCATAAACATGCGTTTGAAGCTTTGGATAGAACCTTGAGAGACATGTTGGGTCAAAATGGTAACATGAATTGTGAAAGGCCATTTGGTGGAAAAGTTGTTTTTGGTGGTGATTTAGACAAACTCTTCCTATTGTTCAAGGCAGCACGAGGCAAGACATTGTTAATGCATCTTTGTGTTCATCCTACCTTTGGGGTATTTGCAAACTACTTAAACTAACAAAAAACATGAGGTTAACCGTTGGAAGTGACAAATCTAAAATACAAGAAACAAAAGAGTTCGCTAATAGGCTTTTGGATCTAGGAGAGGGAAAACTTGGTGGTCAAAATGATGGTGACGCGACTTTTAATATTTTGACGATCTTCTTATTAAGGATACCAGTGATCCTATTTCACAATTAATTAACTTTGTATATCCTTGTATCCTCAGAAACTATGAAAATCAAGATTTCTTTAGTGAAGGAGCCTTACTCACCAACAAATGAGGTCGTTGAGGAAGTTAACGAACGTTTGTTGGCCATGTATCCAGGAGAAGAGAAAGAATACCTTAGCTCTTATAGTATATGTCCAGATGAAAATGTTCGTGACACGCTTCAAGAAAATATGTACTCTCCTGAGGTTTTAAATGGATTAAAAATTTCAGGAATGTCAATTCACAAGTTAGTACTAAAAGTTGCAGTACCGATCATGCTACTAAGGAATGTTTACCAAAACAATGGTCTATGTAATTATGTAATTGAACAAGACTACAGGTAAAAAGACTTTATAATCGTGTTATTGAAGTTGACATATCTGGAACCAATATTGTGACCGCACTTATATTTCAAGAACAAATCTTATACCAACAGATAAAAAAATTTCGTTCAGATTTCAAAGGAGGCAGTTTCCGGTTGCTGTTTATTTTGCAATGACAATCAATAAAAGCCAAAGCCAATCACTTTCTAGGGTTGGTTTATTTCTTATTCTTAGACAACGGGTTTTCGCCCATGGCCAGTTATATGTTGCGTTGTCTAGAGTTAGAACAAGAGGACTCAAAGTACTCATTTTTTATGAAGATGGTCAAGTTTAAAAAAAGACTACGAACGTTGTATATAGAGAGATTTTTAAAGAGTTTTGTCATGTAATTATATCTGTCTTCAATGTAATTCATTAGATGTTTTAAGTGCATCTTTAGATTCATTGATTTCTTTATAATATAATTTATCCAACCCGTGTATCACACGGGTACCTAACCTAGTAAGTAATAAACAACATATTAAATTGGTCAAATAAATTAATGTGTATTTAATACAAAACATATTAACTTTATAGTAGAATCAAAAGTAAATTATTTAAACTTCCAGTATACATTAAATTTGTCATTTATAATAATTAAAATTTTGTCAAATATAAATGATGGAAAGTTTGATGACATTGAATATTATTAAAAACTACAAAAGATTGTTGCAAAAAAGTCAACTTCGGTTTTGTAAAAATAGAAATAAATAAATCTAAATATTATTATAAAAAGTTTTTCCATTTTTCTTGGAAATCCAGTAACTAAATAATATACATTTAATTTTTTTAATTATCACGAAATTATTGTTAACACTTTAGCATTATTACCTTATTTAACAATAAATTTCATTAGCTAATTATTTTTTCAATTTATACATTAATCTTGATATTTATGACTAATTAAAAATTGGTCAACTATAAAAGATGGAAAGTTTTATTATTTATTTAGTTTATTAGTTTATTTTTTTAATTAACCGGAATAATTTAGAAAAATCGGAAATTCTTGACATTTATGCCTAATTAAAAATTGTTCAAATATAAAAGATGGAAAATTTATTGAGATTGGAGACTATTAAAACTACAAAAGAGTGGTTAATATTCGGTTCTAAAAAACAGAAATAAATAAATGTATAAATGATTGGAATGTATCATTAAAATTAAAGATGATGAATATTTAGCATAAATATTAATTATAGTGAATATCTAAAATTTTTTAAATACAAATTTGAAATAAGTAATAAACTGCATAGTAATTTGGTCAAATAAATTAATGTGTATTTAATACAAAACTTATTAACTTTTGAGTATAATCAAAAGTAAATTAATTAAATTTTCAGTATGCATTAAATTTGTCATTTATGCTAATAAAAAACTGGTCAAATATAAAAGAAGGAAAATTTGTTGATATTGAAGACTATTAAAACCTACACAAGATTGTTGCAAGAGCGGTCAATTTCGGTTTTTAAAAAACAGAAATAAAAAAATGTAAATATTATCATAAAAAACTTTCCATTTTTTCATAAGTTTATTAACTAAACAATATAATATTAATTTTATTAATTATCACAAAATTATTGTCAAGAATTTAGCCTCCTTACTTTATTTAACAATAAATTTCATTATATAATTCTTTGTGTAATTTATACATTAATCTTAACATTTATGCCTAATTAAAAATTGGTCTAATATAAAAATGAAAACTTTTTATTTTCTATTTAGTTTATTAGTTTAGTTTTTAATTTGGCCGGAATAATTTAAACGAATTGGTAATTCTTGACTTTTATGCCTAATTAAAAATTGGTCAAATATAAAAGATGTAAAGTTTATTGAGATTGAAGAATATTAAAACTAAAAAAAAAGTTGTCAGATTCGGTTCTTAAAAACAGAATAAATTAATGTATAAATAATTGGAATGTATCATTAGAATTAAAGATGATGAATATTTTAAAATAAATAGAAAATTATAGTAAATATCTAAGATTTTTTAAATATAAATTTGAAATACGTAATACATCACATATTAATTTGGTCAAATAATATTGATACGTTTTTAATACAAAACTTATTAACTTTCGACTATAATCAAAAGTAAATTATTTAAAATTTACAGTATAAATTAAAATTTTCATTTATGTTAATTAAAATTTGTTTAAATTGAATATTACTAAAAACTAAAAAGATTGTTGCAATAGAGGTAAATGTTGAATTTTAAAAACATAAATAAATAATTGTAAATATTATTATAAAAAAACGTTCCATTTTTTGGAAGTTCAATAACTAATTATTAAGACTTTCAAGATACGATTCAAAAATTTTAACAAGTAAAAAATAAAGATTGTTATTCATATAAAAATGTATTAATTTACATAAATTGTGTAATCTATATAAAATAAAAAATGATAGAATACTAATAACTAAAATACATTCGTAATGACCAAAACAAACATAATCAACCCACTCTCCATCAAATAATTTTAGATTAATTAGAAAATAGTCAAATATTAAAATTGAAAACGTTAATGATATGAATAGTATCAATACATTAAAACTTTCCAAAAACAATAGTGAAAATCTGTTTATAAAATGATTATTAAATAGGTTATCAATATAAATAAAAAATAATGGGTATTAAATAAAAACATAAGCACATAAATGTGTATTATTTTAAAATATAAAGTTCGATAATATTGGAAAATATAAAACTTTGTTAAATTTCGTTGACATTGGTGATTTAATTGCCTATGATATTAAATTTAAATTAAAAATATGAAAACATATTAAATAGAATTTAACCAATAATGATAACCAGAGAAATATATTAAAACGATACATAAATTCCCTAGCTGCCCCTCATCGAACAACAAATAGTATATATCACACTCATTGTTGCAAGTTTTAGGGGCGTTGATATATATCACATTCAATTTCTCTGGCACATTGGTAACTCATATACATAGGTTTTCACCAAGTGTAAGTCAAACTGTGAATGTGCACTTTAAAATCAAACCAAGCAGTCAAAATTTTCAAACTACCCCTAGTTGTAAAGCTCCAAAAACTCAAAACTCTAACCTATAAAAAGATTACATAAATTCCCTAGCTGCCCCTCATCAAACAACAAATAATATATATCACACTCATTGTTGCAAGTTTTAGGGGCGTTGATATATATCACATTCAATTCCTCTGGCATGTTTCAAGTTTTAGGGGCGTTGATATATATCACATTCAATTTCTCTAGCACATTGGTAACTCATATACATAGGTTTTCACACTCTTCCGACATGGCCCAATAAAGTGGTCTCCTTTGGCTACCATTGGGACATCTAAAAAGATCGATTGTACCATCTAAACAACCATAAAACATAAGTAATCCATAGATTGGAAACAAATCATGGAATCATATACTAAACCACCATTATTAAGAAATACAAAAAAAAAGATGAAACCTAAGAGTAAAATATGAAACAATGAGAAGTACCAATCTCAATCTTCTTTCTTCACTCCTTATGACATGATTAATGAAATATGTGCTTATTGTATATCATTGTAATACACATCTTAATTAATGAAATCTCTCTCTTTCTCCCCACATCTTTTTCTCATATTGCTTTTCGTCATCACATTTGACATGATACTTATTTATGCTAAAAATGTTCCAAGTCATAACAACCGGACCCGTACCAAAGTAATTTGTTTCAATACGGAAAATACCACCTGTTCGTATATAAATAACCTACCAGTTTTAGTGGTGATCCTTTTGACATACTTGATTATATAAAAAAATGTGTTCCACGTGACAACGACCTGACCCGTACCAAACTAACCCCTTTAAACTTGTGAAATGCTACCTGTTTGTACATTTATATGAGAAAAGCATTCCAAGAAATTTGATTATTCTACTTCACTAAGAAATACCTGGCTGTTATGACATGTACTCAAGTTACTAAAAAGTTTATGTAGTGAATATTTCCACCATCATGGTCCTTGATACCTTGAATCGTTCTCACCGCTAACCAATGAAAAAAAATAGAGAAAGATAATTTAGAATTATTAGCCTTAATAAATAATAAATGAAAAGCTTAAAAGATCATAAGGCACACAATTTTACTTACCAAATTTATGTGTTCACGGGATTCATGTGCAAGGTTATTATCTAGAACTATTTCTTCTGGTTTACTGAGATTCATGGCTGCATCATGAATGAAGTGTGCTATAGCTAGAATGATCATAAAAGGTTTAATTGTGAGTAGCTTTAATTCTTTAATAACTACCTTTTGGAATATCCTCACTAAGCTCGCTCTTCATGCTTATGAGATCGAACCTGCAAAAAATAAAATATCAAATGTCAAGTTAAAATGTTAAATACATAAAAAAACAAAACTATAAAGAGTAAAAACCACTGATATACCAAGTATATGGAGAAACCTTATTGCCATAACTAATAAAATGATTACAACACATATAATTTATAGATGTATTAACGAAATTTATGAAGAAAATTATATTATATTAAATTTGAATGAAACTTACACAGCTGAAGGCACAGGTACTGCCGGAATCCTTACCGGTAGGTAGGGTACACCTTTCGATTAATGTTGGAATCCTTGTTCGGCTTGGAATATGGTTACAAAGAATTATTCCACCATTTTGAAAAAATCATACCAACCTCTAATCAAATTATTGAATCGAAAACTATTTGAAACAATGGATTGTTTCAGAAAGATTCACACCTTGGGTAATTTAAACCAAATCACACATTATACATAATCCATAAAATAATTAATAATAATAATAATAATAACAATAATAATAGCAGGCTTACAAAACGAAAAAATAAATAAATAAAATATGGATCTAAAATAAGCACATAACATTTATCGCTTAGCCAAATCGTGACTGATTTGTAATCGTGAATCGCACAGAAAACTTACTATTGATTAACTATTATTACCTGTAATATGATCTTCAAAGCGAACCTCAGAGGATGGAAGAGGAATCAGTCAAAAATTAGTTTAGGGTTTTGACGTGTTCAACGATAGTTTGAGAGATGAAGAGGTTGTGAGGAGAGAAGATAGAGTGCGACCTAGGGTTTATTGATGCGATGGTAGTAGAATATATCGTCTGGGTCAAAGGGGGTGGGATGATGAAGGTTGCTTAAAGATTTATGGTGAGAGGAGATGACGATGGCTATTAATTAAGGTTTTATGAGGATGAATTGGAAAAGAGGATGGAATGTGTAAAGACGATCTGAAAAATGGAGGTGATATAACCCGTGAGGGTTAAACGGGTCGAACCAGGCTAAATTAACGAGAGACCTTCGTTCAGAAATCAAGCAATTTGGTGGCTTTAGAGAGGGTGGGAAGCAACGTGAGAGCGACATTCAGAAATTAACGAGCGACACGTAGGATTTTATGGTAGACAATTATGTAGATGGTTAGATTTACATTTTCGATTTATAAAAATATCGGGAGAATTGTGCATCAATAGTTGTAACGTCTGCAATGGTTATTGTACAATATGATTGGACCAACCTTCTCCACCCTCTCTCTCTCTATATCTCATCCACCATGTTTACTACCACCGTCATACCATCATCTCATCTTCATCTTCTCTCTCTCAACGATCTCCAAGTTATCGCCACCGCCTTCGTCCAAATCCACCAGAGCCTGTAGCGATCGGTTCACCCCTCGTCGGTCATTACCTACTGTTGCCGGGTTCGATTTCAGAACCCTAGGTGGCGATGGGTGTGGTGTTGCAGTGGTCTGGTGGGGGGTATGAACCATCGCCGTTGTCGGATTATCCGTGTTGGGACATGGAACTGTCGTTGGGCCACCGAATAATAGAGAAACAGGGAGAGGGGTATACCCCTGTATTGGGTTTCAATAACTTTTGTGCCCCCTTTGAATTTACTTTGTTTTTGCCCCATCTGATGTTTTCTTTATGCGTGAAATAAGAACATGAATGTAATGAAACAGACCTATATGCATGCGCTTCTCTGCGTGAAATAAGAACTTGAACTTTGTTTATTTTTAACTTTTTCTATATTTGATCCAGGTACATGAAAAAAGCCTTCTCCTTCGCCAAGTTAACAAAAACATCTGTGACGTCTTTAGCAGGTAAATTCTCATTTCATATTTTTAAAATTTTACCCATTTACTCATTAACACGTTGATTGGGTTTGAGGCTACTGTTTAAGGATATGTGTTTGACAGTAGGGTGGAATGAGAATGAGTATATCAGCATAACTATCTCCTCTATCTTGATTGTAATCTTATATGATCATGGTTATTTAGTAGAGAAAGTGAAGAAGAAGTTGCAGTTTGATTGGGATCATAACCAGACTGAAGGACCAAACACCACACATTTTCTAGCTATAAGAAAGTTGCATTCAGTTATATGAACGGTCAAATGGAACATACTACACTACCACTACAACCAGGAAGTCAGGTAGATGGAGATAGTAATTTTCATGTATTTTTCATTCATTTGATATGGTATAACACCATCGATAATATATTATTTTTGACATTCAGGTGGTGATCGGAGATAGCAAAGAAGCAAATAAAACAACAGGTCGAGCAACATACAAAAATTTTAAAATAACACATGTGAAGGTGCATTTTCCATTTTTTTGCTTTATAATAAAATCTTTCTACTTGGAGTCCACTTCAAAATGAGTCATTGATTTCACCAATATGTAGTTTCTAAATGATCTAATTATTAGCTGGTTCTTGCTTAGTGGTGGTCGTATAAATTCCAACGTGGTCTTGAGTCTCTTGACCCGTTTTATCCTAAAAACAACAGTCATTATACAACCAATGGCTAACATGTATTCCCACACACCATCAACAGTCGTTTTTAACAACTTTATACCATCTAGGGTGGCTAAACGGGCTGTGTTCGCGGGTTTGCAGGTCCAACCTGACACAAGCCTGAAATTTAAACGAACCTCAACTCGACTCAAACCCGAAAATCATGAAATACACGTGAACCTGAACATGACCTATTTTATACTTTACAACACAAAATACAAATTTATATTAAACATTTTCATTTTAGTTATAAAATATTATGTCACTTTTCTTTTTAGTTTTAAATAATGACATAACCCGAAACCGTTTATACTAAACCCAAACCTGTTAATTTCGTGTTACGTTTGTGTTGGGTTTTTTGTGTCGTGTCGGAACTTGACAGCCCTAATACCATCCATGAGCAACCATTTAACTGTATGTAGCAGAGTAAATGAATCCAAAACTGTATTGCAATTCTCAACATCATCAAGCCATTGATCCTAAATTGAGCAATCTACATCCTTATAAAAATAGATAATCCCCACCATTATTTAGTTACAATGGATTCGAACTCTATTGCCATTCTATACCCCAACACCACAATTGTCATAAATTACCATATTTAGCTGCAATGGCTCATGGCTGATATTAATTACATTTGTTTTGTACCATGTTTTTTTTATAAATTGAGTTTTGCGGTTGCAGAATTCAGAAGAACACAGGGTTAGAAGAAAGCTGGAAATAAACGTGAAGAGAAGCTTTTTACCTCTAGGATAGCAGAGTTACCCAAAAATTCAAAATATGTGCTCATGTTTCTGATGTGCTAGCTAAATTAGAAACTAGAAAGGGTCACAAATTGAAGTTTGCACATATGTTAAACATTCTCTAGAGGTGGTAAATTGGGTGGGTCGATTGGTTAACGGGTGTATCGATATCATAATGTAATCTGAATTCCGGCTGCAACGCTCAGGGTATTTTACTAATATATGGCCACGTGTTGTAGATATTTATGGCTGTTTGGTTGTCTTCGTAATTCTTTTTAAGAGTTTTGGAATACGCCCCCGCAACGCGGGGGGTTTATGTACTAGTATATTTACATTTTCGGGAGATTTTCTGCAATGTGAGTTGTACATTGTGCTTCTAATGCATGTACGTTGATGACATCATGTTTGTCCAATATTCCAATTTGCTTTGTATTTTGTTGCTAGGTGTGTTTCTCACTTTCTCCCTGTGTTCTACACGTCTCCCATCACCGCTAACACGTCATGTAATCCCACCCAATAATGAAAAAGAGAAAGAGAAATACAAATACAAAATACATAGTGAGCGGCAGGTATAATTTCTCCATCTCCTTCATCAAAGTTTTGATTCCGGGTATCCTCATCTGCAATTTAGGGTTTTCTCTTTTAGGTTAGGCGAGCCACCGAACGTCCATGCATCCATCCAAACCATAAGGTAAGTTTTTAGATTTTGATTGCATTGTTGTAAGGTAATCGATTAAGCTTTTTGTTAGTACTGATTGCTCCTTACGCAGGTTGCTTCTTCATTTATGTTTAAAGCAATTCAATGAGCTGCTTTTTAATTATTGGATTTCTTCCGTTTAGTTGCCTGGCGCACTTCTCCAACCAGGTAACCAACCTCACTTTAATTGCAAAACACCCGATTTTCTCAATGATTGCTGGAAGTTGAAATTGAGATAATACTCCCAAAAATCAATGATTTTTATCATTCAATTAATCGATGCTTCCCAAAAATCAATGATTTTTATCATTCAATTAATCGATGCTCTTATTAATTCAGTGTAAAATTGGTGGAACAACAACCGTGGCAGAGGGGAGAGAAAGGACTGATTGGAGAAACAAAACATTGACAGTGGATTCCATGGTAATTTTTTAATTTAGTGCTTTATTTTTGTTGGCTTTTAAGTATATCTTCATTGATTATTACTTACAATTTGGAATTTGATGCAAACTACACTGAAACAGGTAATTTGCTGTTTATTTCCAACAGGTCGTGTTCAATGTATCATGTGATTAATTCATAAAAGTAATCTTTATAAATTTATTGAATTGCTTCATTTTATATTTCCAGTCAATTGGCATGGCAGTAATGTTGGATGGGATAGCAAATTATATTTAATCCTTGCATAACAAGTTAGAGGTGAGTTAGATTAATAAAATGGTATTCAAGTTATTACTTTCTGAATTTGGGTTTCAGCCGAATTTAGCTACCGGTCATTACAAGTTCGTGTCATAACATGTCCATTCAAAAAAGTGTAATATTTTTTCGGATCGATATGGGCTTCGGCCAAAACGTGTTAGCGCTAAAACAGTTTTGGAATTCAAAATTGCCATTTTTAGTTGATGAACTTTATCATTAATATCATGTTTGTTGTAATGTATGCACATGCAATGCTTAACAGTTTGGCTCAGATATGAAAAACCAACTTTCTAATTCATGTCTTGGTAAAGAAATTCATGATACTTGAGCTATATATGTGTTTTTGATTAGCAATTGGGAGGGGAACATATACGCATTCACCTTGATTTAACATTTTTTGTATAAAAACGCTTGAAAAATAATTGAATTGTGACTTGATTTTTTTTGGGGGATTTGATGTAGATTCTCCGCTGATGGAAATTGCAAATGCTGTTAATGAAGTTAAAAGTGTGCATGGAGAAGTATCTGCCACTGGAAACTTCTCCCAAACACATGCGATCGACATGGAGTGTGTTGATGATGAGTAAACTGATTCTTGGCTGTTGAATGAGGTTAGATGCAATCTCTTTCAAGTTTGAAACTTGAGGATCTCTATATCTCTACTTTATATGAATATGTTGCCAAAAGTTAATTAGCTCTTACAACACTTGCACTTTAAATTTTAAATTAGATGGTATAACTTTATCATCGGAGATTGTGTTTTTAAACAACCCATGTACTTACCATTTCGCATAATATTTTCATTTTAGAATCTGCTACCTGAAGTGAAACAAAACAAAATCTTTATAAACAAAATAAAGAGAAAAAAAATTAAAAGGCCCCCGAGATAAGTTAGTTGAAGTCACAATAGTTACGTAGCTACATGAAACTTTCGTTGCAAGTATTATGATACTTTTTAAAGTCTTACAATCAGATTAGCTAGGGAATACTAAAATCAAACTTATGTTTGACTTTTTTTAGTCAAAATTGAATTTTTGGTCAACTTTGATAGCATAACAAAAATTCTTATTATAAGTATTAAAAACAAACTCGATTAATGATTTAATCTCTTCTTTTAACCAAGTTGTTATTTAACTAAATTGTTATGCTTTGTTTCTTGAAGAAGTATGGCAAAAACACTATGTGGTGGCGTGCTCCAAATCACAAACATGGTGGAGGGTTCTACCATATGTAAAGATTTTGATTAACTTCAATCATTTTTCAGTTTATTTGCATCAACTTTGTATCTAAATCGTTTAGTAATGAGTCAATTCGGTTGTATATATTATGATACCAATATATTTCTAAAAATTAAATGAATTAGTATACTGCTTTTTGTTCTATAATTGTATCTATGTATTTCAGGTAGGCTTTACCAACTGCAACGTGTGGGTCTGGTGGGGATGTGACTCACCAGCTTCCATTTGAAATACCTAGGTGATGGTGGTCTCTGTTCTCCGGCTAACGTGTGTGGTTCCATCGGATCCAGTCATCTATGGTGGTTGATGACCTATGGCGGGAGAGAAACAGAGAGAGAAACATAAAGCGGTGGATTTACTTTCCTGTTTTCGATAAGTAGTGTTTAATTTCTTTTTTTGTTTCATTTGATTTTCGTCTTAGGAATATGGTTTATGCTTGGTATCTTTAATTTGATACATGTTCAATAGTCTTTATTTTTTCCAATTGATCAGCGTGCCCAGATCTGAGTTTTGGTTATGGTTTCACACTCCGCCGCAACGCGTCGGGTCATAATACTAGTTGTATACAATTTCTAATAACCAAGAATTGGTGAGGGCATGAGGCCACAGAGAGCTATAAATTTTCATTTTAATGCCAGCATTTTGTTGTAGATTCTACTGAAATATAGTTCTTATACAAGTTCATTTTGAAGAACCTGACAATATAAAATATAATTGAGTTAATAAAAGCGTAGAATCATTGTTTTTTTAATCAAACATCATGCATTAGGGTATAAAGTAATCTGAATTTAACATAACCCGAACCAACATATACTCGTGTTAAATTGAAATCGAATGTACAAATTAGGTGGTTAAAAAATAGGGAAAATATAAAATGAGGCCTGAGAATTTTGTTTCGCTTTAGGCCTCTAAAATGGTTGAGTCGGCCCTAGATATGCGCACATATACATATGGGATTATGATCAAATTAAATAGGAACTGAAAAAGTTTCCGACGCCTTTCAAGTTTAAAGACACCATTTAAAGTTGTGTCGTTTCACCAATAACCACTTTTAACCGTCAAAACCAATAACCGCCACCCCTCTCAAACCTATAAATGCATCACCATATCCTTCATTTCCCCACTGTAACTTCCGATTCGATTCCCATGGTGAACGGTGTTGATCTTACCGTACTCACTGCGTAAGATCTTCGGCTCGACCGCTGATGCAGTGGTACTCGACCGGTCACCGGATGGTCTCCATGTAATGTATGGGTTTGCTGGAGCGCTGGCCGTCATCGGTGATGATCCAACGCCCAAACTTTGTCGTGAAAATTATCGTGAACATGTTTTTTTTAGTACTCATTTAATTCACCAACCGCCCATTAAGATGAAATATAACGATGAAACAGAACTAAAAATGATGAAATATAATGATTTAAACATGAAAGCATATTGGTTTGATTTTGTTCCAAAGGATATATATTTATTTGAAATATAGTGATAGGATAATATTACCAATCAAACCTAAGTTTTATCCTATTCATGTTTAACAATTAGAAGTAGCATATAGATGATAAACATAAAAAGTTACAAAAATATTAATAATCTTTTTAAAATATTTTTTCTCTTTTATTACCTGCCTTAAAATGTATTTTCTGTTTGCCATAGCGGCATCATAGCATTGAATATGGATAGTTATATTGTTGTGTATGGTTATATATGTATTATCTAACTAGTTTTTATCCCCCGTATTACGGAGGCTGTTTTACATTACTCGTTTTTAATATTTATATACCTTTTTGGGTTTATTTTATTTATTGTAATGAAATTTATAATATACTTAGAGTTGGATGATAAAAATGTTTCACAAATAACTAAGATGGTATAACCCGGTTTAAAAGTTATCTGGGTTTGTAAGACCCAAGACCCGCTTATTTTTTTTTATTATAAGATTGTTTTTTAGTTATAAATAATATTTAAAAAAATCATATAATAATTTTTAGTACATCCTATTTTATAGGATTTTTACATTAATAATTTGGTGAGAATACTTTTTAATTTAATGAGATGTTATAACCCGTTTAAGGAATATCTGGAAATGGTAAGACCCATACCCATGAATTCGGGTCAAATGCATGAGAAGACTCCATTTAAAAATCAAGCAAATCTGGTGACTCCAAAAAAAAATGGGGAGCGACTACATCGTGACACATATAATTTTTGGGTTTTCGTTTATATATATTATAGATATAGAACTCTGATGTTTGTTTTTTTTTTCTTTCGAAACTATATAACTATTAATGGCCCAATTACTTTCTTGAATTTGTCATAGTTATAATAAAATAATAAATAATATTCTTACTTACAATACGCTAGTTTATTTTAATAAAATAAATACGTAAGTATCACCAAATAAAAATATTTAGTAACCAAAAAAATTAGCAACCAAAATACAAATAACTGCAACGCGCGAGTAATCTTGCTAGTTTAGTACATATATGAATTTACAAAGAAATAATAATATACGTATCATCTATTTTAATATATTTATATAAAAAAAAGAATAATGATAAAGACTTCGTTCAATGTCGCTTTACTTATATACTAGACGGGTGCCCGCGCGATGCAGCGGAAAACACTAACATTGATAATCACGTAGATTTATAAGTGCTTGTTGTTTCGTTTGTAATCGTAAAACCATTTATTGTTATAAGTAGATTCATAGTTCTTATTTTAAACTCAATGTTGAAGTACAAACGAAAACGGAACCTAATCATTGTTAATGGTTTGGTTAACAGGTTGCAATTTTCAACGGTCTATTTTCGATTTTCGGTGACAAAAAACCGTTGGCTTGACTCATAGATCAAAATCGGACGGCAAATGCCTATACGTAAAATTTTATATTTTTAACTGAAAATAAACTATGACAATATCATATTCAAATTAAATAGAATTAAATGCTCGTTTTTATGGTGCAATGTTTTTAAAAAAATATTAAAGTACGAAAAAGTTATGACCGTTTAAAAATCGTGGGGATATTTGGGTTAAAAGTGAAAATATAAAGAATAAATGGTTAAAAGATGAATGACCAAATCTATAACTATTCTTTATATTTACAAAAGTTTATTAAAGTTGAAGGGGAAAGGTTGTAACTATTTTGAAAAGAATTGGAAAACACGTGAGATTTAATGCTTCAATTACCACTTTACCCTCATTTTATGTTGTACCTTATGTTTAAACAATTGTAAATTCCTTAAAATATACCGTCTTAATTTGCCCATCTTTCCCTCATTATATATAGTATAGATTGATTTGCAAGTTTCGAATGAAATTTTACTGCCCAAATATACAACTTTTTATGCTTCATGTACAACCATTTACTGCATGTTTTTCAATTTGCTTAATAACCCCCTCAAACTTACAATATGATCACTCTCATGTTAACCAAACTTATAATTTATAACATAAATTTGAATTTTTGTTTTATTTTATAATTAGGCAATTATAAGTTTAGAGGTATAATTTTGGGAAAAATTCTCAAAGTAGTCATTTTCTAGAGAGAACATATGTTTTGGCCTCAAATTCTCCAATATTCCAAAAATAGCTTACATAATATGAACTGAGACGACACATCGGGATAAGATCCGACAAGATTTCTAAATGAATTGTAATTTCACGAGTGTAAGAATTCCTAAAAATCCGGCCAAAATTTTGAAAATCTTGAGGGACTCGTTCGTATTTTCTCACTAAATATTTATCTTAAAATCAGTCTTCGCTGACGGTTTTTTTATGTTTCCTAACTTATCCGTCCAAATTCTAAAAACCTTGAAAAATGTTCATTTAAATTCCGTCTTCCAAGATGCATTTGAGATGAATTTGTACCAAAGAGATGATATTATGGTTTTTTCTTATAAGTTGAAATCTCGTCCACACCGACAATATTTATTTTTACCCGTCCATACCGACAAGGTTTAAGTTTAATCCGCCCACACCGACATGTAATATAAATATTTTGAGGAATTAAATTTCCTTATTTTTCATGTTTATTTATATTATCCTTCATCTTCTTATTCCTTCAAAATGAATGATATATGAATGATGTTATTAGGGTCTGGCCCGTTCTATCTAAGATATTATTAGGGTCTAATCACTTCCTTTTCTATCTCAGATATTATTAGGGTCTGGTCCTTTCTGTTTCAGATATTAGTAGGGGCTGGTCCTTTCTATCTCAGATATTATTAGGGTTTGATCCCTTCTATCTCAGATATTATTAGGGTCCGGTCCCTTCTTCTCGTTCCATACAACCATACATTCATTGCCATTCATGCATTAGTTATATAGATATAGGGAAAGTATATGCCAGAAACCCTGTCCAGTTGAGAAAACCCTGAGAACTCAAGTATGTGGTTGTGGTGTTGCCACGTGTTCATCTTATATATTTAATAGTTGTTTAACCCGAATGGTATTTTAGTCTTTTCATATTCTTCAATCCCTATTGCCAGTTTTTCTTTAAATATAATTTCTATCATGTCAAATCATCACTTTATTTCTTCAAATCTTCCGAGTCTTCTCTCCTTAACTTCAATCTTCCGATCTTCTCTCCTTCTCTTGTTTTCTCTTCCCAGGTTAAGCGATTATGTCTTCCAAAGTTAAGCGATTTTTAGATTTTTCCGGGTTTTCTCCTTCAAAGAAACAATATCAAGTTGTTGAACCTGTTGATTTTGATAGTCTGTTGATTTTGATAGTCAATCTCAAAGCGTTGATGTTTTTCCAGTTGTTGAACCTGTTAATTCTATGCTTGATCTTCCCGTTTCTGCTGATGTTGTTCCAGTTGTTAAACCTGTTAATTCTATACTTGATCTTTCTTTGTCTGTTGATGTTGTTACTGTTGTTCAACCTGTTAGTCATACATCTCAGCCGTCCCCTTATTCGGCTGCTTCTCATGTGTCTCATCTCAACCGTCCCTCGGGCACTGAAGACTTAACAATAGAAAATGATATTCCTCCTATTGTTAAAGATTTTGGTCTTTGCGTGTTGTGTGACGGTGACCAATCCAAGTTTGATGGGCGAGGAATGCTTGTTGTGGCAATGGGCTCGACTAAGTCCAGTTCGTTATAACCAATGGGGTGATTACAGTCCTGATGTATCACCCTAATTTTTTTACTTTCTTATGTTGTTTCTTTTACTTTAGTTTTCTATTTGGTATTTTTGGTTGTAATGTTGAACTCTTTTTTTAGTAATGTAATCTAGATGTTTTGTTGTTTTTATTTTATGATACTATATTCCCCTTTATGTTTGTCATACGTTCATTACAGTTGCATCTGTGTGTTAATTGAAAGAAATGGACTTGAAATTGTATGTTAATTGTATATTCATTGTTTGTTAAAATATTATTTTTTTACAGCAGTATATGTTCATTGTATGTTAACGTATGTTTTTGTTGAAAGTTAACATATGTTCATTATATGATAACATATGTTACAGTAGCATATGTACTTAACCACGTAAATTATTTTCTTAATTCAACATTAAACATTAAACATTAAACTACATAATTAAACAAACGTAAATTAAACATTCAACCTACACTAAGCTTACAATATAATTAAACATTAAACATCTTATTTTCTCCCCCAATTGTAGTAGTCCCATGACTCGTCAGAATCACTAACATAGTAAAAGGGGTCGGGTTCAGAGTCGTAATCATCTATTTCTGTTTTTGTAGGTGGAGGAGTGTGTATTGGTGGTTCGTATTCCGCCCCGGGGTCTGTTTCGTACCCTTCTGCCCAATCAGGTACTTGTTGTGTGGGTCGAAGAGTAGGAGCAGGAGGTGGAGGTGGAGTTGGAGGTTAGTCGTCTTCATGTTGGTTCCCATGTAGTTGTGGCTGATTGTTAATCCCACCATTCGGTTCGACTTGGACAATTTCAGTTTCTATTGGCTGGTTAGCTGGTTCAACCACATTGTTTGGAGGATTAAGTGCAAAACACCTTTTGTTTTCAATAACATCCTCTGGAGGTGTACTTGGGCTGGGATACATTTTTGTATATATTTTTTTGTTTGTGGTAGAGTAAAATGTATTACTTGAAATGTGAATGGGATGTTGATGTTAGTTTGGTAGATGACACCCCTTAGTTATTTTGTACAAACGCTTTGAGTGAAGTCCTCCTTTGTATCTCATTTATTATAATATATTTTATTGCTTTTGGAAGATCTTTTTTTATATTTGATTGTCCTTTGTTGTCTTTTCATAGTTCACTAGAATGTCATTTCATACTCCCCTCTATATTGTATTTACTTCTTTCTTTTGTAAACATAATTTGAAGACTCAACAACTCACCATTAACGCTATCCACCTTCCTTCACCATCTTATCTTTTATTGTGATGGATTTTCCAGCCGGCCACAGTGACGATATCACATTAACTACTCCAAGCTGACAAGTTTTTAGCATACCTTTTGATAAGTCTACTCCAAATACTTTCCTGAACCACTTAATTAGTCCCACCAGTCAAGGTAGAATTCATTAACTCATATTAATCTTATAAGTCTGTTTTTATTACTATAATCCATTTTTTTTATAAATGGTTTTTTTAATGGTGCAATTTGTTTTAATGCTTTTCATAACTTAAAATCCTTTATTTTTGAAGCATTATATATCTACTGTATTTAAATGTTTTTTTAGAGAATGTCTTTAACAACCAAACATCCTTAGGCCAAACAGATGTGGTATCTCCTTTTTCTATAGAACCAACAATTCTTCGAGAAGAGGATCCTTTTTATGTTTATTATTCTCCTAATGGTTCAAAGTTTTGGCGTCCAAAGGTTGATAACAATTTAAAACCTGTTGAAGGCACTTTTTTTAAATCTTGGGAAGATGTTGTTAGTATATATTATAAGTACGCTGAAGAATCTGGTTTTTCGGTCCGCATAGGACAGACTAAGAAATGGAAAGGTGTCGTTACACACAAGTATCTGAGGTGTAATAAGTACGGTACCCCTCAAAGCAAACATACCTTTGATTCATGTCTGAACCCTCAATGTATGTCAGGCAAAAGACATTTACCATAACTGATTGCAAGGCTCACGTAGGTGTTACATTTTTTCGTGAAACATTTAACTTTATTTTGTCTTAGTTTGTTGAAGATCACAATCATTGTCTTGTTGAAACTTTTAACCGTGACTTGACTAAAATATCTAGAAAGCTTTCATTCTCAACCAAAAAATTTATCCACCAGTTGAGTCTAAATAGAATTGGTCCTACTGTTGCTCATCGTTTACTTGTCTCAATAAAGGGTGGTCATCATCACGTTAGAGGTACACCTATTGATTTCAAGAACTTTTATAATGGAATGAGGATTTTCATAGGTGATAGGGATTCACAGTTAGTTATTGACCGTTTGAAAGATCGTTATGAGTGTTGCCTCGAATTCTTTTTTGATTTTACTGTTGAAAATGGAAAGTTAAGATCTATCTTTTGGGCTAATGAGATATCCAAGTTGAATTATAAAGCTTTTCGTCACGTTTTGGCTTTTGATGCCACATATCAGACTAACAGGTCAGTCCTTTGATTTCACGTTTTTTTTGTCACTTATCTTATGTATCTTTATCTTTAAAACATATGTTTTAAGTTTTCCAAAAATTTAACTTTTCTAGGTACAGAATGATATTTGTTCCCTTTACTGGTATAGATCACCACAAAAAATGTGTTACTTTTGGAGCTGCCTTGATATGTGGTGAGACTATCGACTCTTACAAATGGTTGCTTCAATCCTTTCTTAATTGTCATGGTCAACAACCCAAGCTAGTTTTAAGTGATCAGGATCCTTCTATGCGGCAAGCAATAGTTTAGGTAGTTTCTGAGTCACGTCATAGGCTTTACATGTGGCACATAATGAAGAAATTGTCGGCCAAGGTTATTATCTTAAATTTGAGAGTTGATTTTTTCGTTGATATCTGTGTTTTGTCTTTTTGATATGTTTTTCTTGTTGTTACATTAGGTATCTGGTGATGTTATTGAGAATACTAATGTGCGTTCGAGACTACATCGTTTGGTTTGGAACATGTTTATCACCCCTGACACGTTTTAGTCCAGATGGTATTATCTTATTCAGAAGTTTGGTTTGCAAGACAACGAGTGGTTGAATGATATGTTTGAGATCCGTGATCGTTGGGCTCCTGTTTATTTTCGAGATATCCCTTTTTGTTGTTTGATGAAGACTACATCTCGTTGTGAAAGCTCGAATGCAACATTTAAAGTCAACTAGCGCTAACACTCTTGTCCAATTCATGCTGTGTATGGAGTCTAGACTAGACAGTCAACGTTATTCACAACGAAATTGTGAGTACAAGACTTCATCTGCTTCATTTAAAAGTAGTACTAGTGAAGAGATAGAGAAACATGCATTTGAGTTGTACACTCAAACCATCTTTAATGAAGTTAAAAAGGAGACAATGAAAGGGAAGTATTGTTGTTATGTAACAAATACTGAAACCGTTGATGCTCATGTTTTATATTCCGTGACACACTTGGACAAAAGGAAGGACATTACCAACGTCTTTCTGGTACGTTACAGATCAAGTTTGGTCACTTTTACATAGTTTTTGTTGTTAACATATGTTAGACGTTAACCTGATAACGTATGTTATAAGTGAAGTCTACTTTAACATATGTTATAATCCTTCATATAATTCTTTTCCTACAGGTTAATTTTGATCCTGCTGACAACTCCGCCTCTTGTTCTTGTATGGGATTCACTCGTATTGGTTTTTTGTGCCGCCATGTGTTTTGTGTTTATAGAATTAAAAAAGTTGACAAGATCCCCCTTAAGTATATAAGTGATCGGTGGACACGGGATGTTCTACCTAGGAGTGTTTTCTCACTTTCAAACCGTTTTAGTGTTGATTCAAACCCTCAAAGTGTTTTACGTTTTGAGGTTTTGGAGATGGTAAGTCAGTGTGTTGACATGTTGAGGGTTGACTCTGAAGGTCTCAACTCTTTTGCTATGAAGATAAAAGAATTAAAATCTGTGTTCTTTGAAAAAAGTTTTAACAATGCGGATGTCGTAGATGACAACGAATCTGTTTTTGAAGAAATGGTTGGTAAGGTTAACGAAGGTGATGTTTTTATTGAGAATCCAGATGTTGTTCGGACAAAAGGATGTGGCAAGGTTCGTCGAGTGTCGGTCAGTCGGAGAAAATTGTCGAGAAGGCAGGTAAAGTCGCAAGGCTATGTCGTAGTTGTGGTGAGTATGTTCATCATGATTCTCGTAATTGCCCTTTAAATCCCAAGAACAAGAAGAAAATGTCTTTGGCAGAGCCAGAAGGCAGTGGCAATGTTTAGGTAGTTCATGGTGGGATTAATACTTATATTTCATCGGAAGGCATGTTAGGTTTTGATTGTTTTTTTGTTCTTACTTTTTAGCATGCCGTTTCTTAATTACTATCTATTATCATGTATGACATTGCAAGTTTGTTTAATGGTTACTTATTTTATTGTTTTTGTTGTTCTCAACTTACTTTTCTGTTACTTTTTCTTTGTTATTAAATTTATTTCTCTACCCTTTGGTAATAAACAACCATTTGACCTTAGGACTTACATTTACTCCCTACCACCATATTTATTAATCCCATCACATCTTCATCTAAGCGATCTAACCTTCTTCATATTTTCAATATATAAAGGAGATGGAGATATTAGAACTCTTGTTTTATACAACATCCCTTTTCCCAATTTTTATCATGTCCACACCTCGACGTACATTAGTTCCTCTTTCTAAGATTAAAATAGAGTCGTCTTCCAGAATGTATTTTAAACCTATGGTCAAAAGAGAGAACCTACCTTCTTCTATAATTTACTCAACTTTTGTTGCACCTAAAGTTGAAGAATTTAAGTACAAAACTCCGAAGGTTGAGAAGCCCAAAGTTGAGCCAAGTTGCATAAGAAATTCAAGTCGTTGCGGTCAACATCAAGATGATGAGTGGATGTTTTACTATGATTTTGACAATCCCCTCCCTAACATCACCACTCTGTTTCCATACCCGACTTCGTCTTTTGACTTCTGTCAATGTTGCAAACGTTTCTATTTTGTTCGTTAGTTTGTGACAACCTTAGTTTTAGATGGTCAAAATTATCTATCTTTATGTACTATGTGTTTGGTAATTTTAATTTTTTTAAAATCTGTTTAGGCTGTCCTTAATGGTTTTCCCAATGTATATGTACTATGTTGTTGTACTTTTGTTCAATCCCCTATGTTAAGATTATATATTGTGTTTTAAGGGTAGTACTACACGTGAATGAACTTACGGTTCTTGCTTTAGTTTACTATATTGGGAAATGTGTCAAGGTCCCATCATGTAAATCAATTAATTGACCTATCTACTTTTCCCTCCTACCATATTATCTTGCATTTATTTTCTTGTATTAATTTAACATTTTTATTCTCCCCCCCACTGAGTTTGAGTTGTTGTTAAATACCCATTCGAAAAGCACATTACAAAAAAAACATTCCACTCGTCTCCCATCAAAAAGCACATTCCAAAATTCTGACTCACCAATATGTATGTTTGCTACTGCCATTAGGTTGCCACCTTACGTACGTCTTGAACCGATTTGAATCCTGGTCACCGTTTTTATTTATGTCCTCATTTGGTATATTATGTTTTTTGTCTTCATAATTATGTAAAAACACTCTATTTTCTATTTTTTTATTTTTTGTTTTTTTAAACTGCAGGAGAACAAGTGTGGTTATTTTTTTCTGGCTAAATCAGCCTATGTGTGACCGCTCAAAGCAAATCATCCCTGGGTTGTTGAAATTAAAAAACAAGCTTGAAGATGATGTCAAAGTGTTGCGACGTCAAATACGGAAAATGGACATTCTTATTGTTGTATTAACTTTATTTTTGTTGTTTTTGTTTCTCTTATTTTTAGTTTAGTTTTACTTCCCTTTGTTAGAGCAATTATATAGTTTAGTTTATGAAAAGAGTCATTTTACTAGAATGACTATTCTGTCCCATCGTTAATTGATGTTATGTTACAGTAAAGTTTCCTGGCTAACGTGCATCGTACTTTAGTAGGCTAGGGACCCTAGTAGGTTATCTTTACTTGATATGTCTTTTCTTTACTAGATACTTTTGTATATTAGCGAGTTAAATGTGACCCTACAAGGAATACCAAATTGAAAATAATAGTATCTAACTTCCAAAAGTACAAGATAGTACAATATAAGTAATACTAAAACGTCTTTTCCTTTTTTTATTTGTAGTTTATTCTTGAATTATATTTTTTAGATATTTATTTTTTAAATGCAAGCTGTCCGCTTTTAGTATACATTAATCTTTATTTAAACTTTAATTAAAATATACTTTAATTTTACGTATTGTAAAAAGGTATCCCATAAGAAAAAAACCTTTATATGAATTTTATCTTTCTACAACTTTGGTTGAATTTCCAATCACTTTTAGATGAATTTTGTTTTGTTTCTCAACTCGAGCATCGCACGTTCGATAGAAAGATAACATATTTTAGGAAGCACTGTAAAACATATGTTATGAAACACTGTAAAACATATGTTACGTTGGATAACATAGGTTTTATTATATCTTAACACATATGTTATCATGGATAACACACAATACAATGGGTTATATATTATTGATGCTCGAGATGCCATCAATACTAAAACGTCTTTTCCTTTTTTATTTGTAGTTTATTCTTGAATTATATTTTTTAGATATTCATTTTTTAAATGCAAGCTGTCCGCTTTTAGTATACATTAATCTTTATTTAAACATTAATTAAAATACACTTTAATTTTATGTATTGTAAAAAGGCATCCCATAAGAAAAAACCTTTATATGAATTTTATCTTTCTACAACTTTGGTTGAATTTCCAATCACTTTTAGATGAATTTTGTTTTGTTTCTCAACTCAAGCATCACACGTTCGATAGAAAGATAACATATGTTAGGAAACACTGTAAAACATATGTTTCATTTGATAATATATGTTATGAAACACTGTAAAACATATGCTACGTTTCATAACATAGGTTTTATTATATCTTAACACATATGATATCATGGATAACACACAATACAATGGGTTACCCATAATTATATGAAAAGGCTTAACATATTTTATTGCTTTTTTCACAATCAAATAAAGACTTTCGGTAATGATGACACCTCTTTTTAGCATAACCTACGAGTCCATTTCTTCTTGATAAATAAACATACTAGAATTTTAACAACAACTAGGTTTCAAATATTTTAATGCTTTTTTCACAATCCAATTAAGGCTTTCGGTAATGATGACATCTCTTTTTGGCATAACCTACGAGTCCATTTCTTCTTGATAAATAAACATACTAGAATTTTAACAACACCATTTTTTGTGTAATCTAAATCGTTTAGTCAACCTACTATACCTTTTGGTTAATCCTCACGTGTTCAACTAACGCAAATCTTTTTCCCACGTTGGACTGCTTTTGTTTCATTTTCCCCGTGTTAAACCCACTATAGTGGGCTACTTAAGATATTATCTTTTGTATCTTTATACTTTTGTACTTTGTACTGTAGGCTACTTTAAATATTATCTTTCTTGGAATTCCCTATTGGGAGCCACCTAATATCTATTTCCAAAATCACTTTTTGTCCACAAATTAACATAAAAATTTAAGGTCCCACAATTAGTACATGCCACCATCATATTCTAAAACAAAAGTATAAGGGCCCACAACATACTTTTTGTCCACACCACAAAACAGAAGTCACATCCGTAACTTTTTTGCCCCAACCACTACCCCCACTTAAATCATGTTCAGACATCACAGTACCCTACCCCATACTTAATTAAAGTTTTACAAAACAAAAACTACAAGTTTAATCAAAAGCATACTGAATTCATGGGATCTTTTCACTTACCTCCTGCCTCCATCAAAACTTCTTTCTTTAGAGTGTTTAAGTTAGACAAAAGAATTTTTGATAATATTTTTTTCCTTAAACTTTTAAGCTGACTTTTTTTCTCCATGCCTAGTCTAGCAAACCCGGCTTCGAAGTTTCCCCCACCCCATGAAAGTCTCCATATGCCTCATCAACACCACTCCACCTTCTATCGTGTGGTTTGTGATTGCCCACTTCACCTGAATTCTTTCAACCTTACTCTCCTTTATCTCCTGACTTCCATGACTCTAAATATCTCACAAACATGTCATTCTGTAAATCCGTTAACAAACTAATAAACATATTTGCCATTTTTTGTTTCATTTTACTAAATTAATTATCATATTTACTTTCTAATTAAGCAGATTCTTACCAGTTTGTACGCGGTGTCTTTAAATTCGAACGCGTCATTGTCCCGTATTGTTGCCAACGGAAACATGTTAGGAAAGTGGTCAATTGTGAAAATTGACGGCTTCTTAAGATTAAACACCACCAGAAAATACTCGTCGTTTTCCATTGCTGGGAAAAAGACCAAGTCTATGTCTTTGAAACTACATATACTCAGGTCTGACCTCATTGAAATGTACACATTCTGGGCAAACTTTGCGTCTCTCACAATCTTGTCCCATTTCTCTGCCCCTATCAAACCCTCACCCTGTTTTCATATCATTATGTATTGTTTAGATTTATAATTTATTAACCAACATGTAATAAATACCTTTAAACAATTACTCACTTACCATCACCTCTGTGTTTAGGAAGTATTTTCTCGGTGTTTTTTGTGTTTCCAAAGTTATGTTCTCATTCAATACAGCCGACCACAAGTTCACCACATTCTTGTCTATCCTTTCCTCGTAGTTCAAACTCCTAATCACCTCCACATCCGCTTTTAGTCCTTGAGTCGTTGAGAATATTATTTTCCTACATGTTAATACGTTTTTTCAGTATTTATGTTTTTACAACTTATAAAGAACACAATTAAAAAACCCATTTTCTGTAATTCATTAACATTAGAGTTATTAAAACCGACACCACAATAACCCAATCATTATTTTGTAGTAACTTACCGATTTGTTTCTTCACTGTTTCCGTCTTCAACCATCACGTACTCCCATATTCTATTTTTCAAATTCGTTGTCTTTCTTTCAATATCCAATGGCCCATTCATTGTTGTCATTTTTTCAGCTTTCCCTCTAACTACCCCTGCGTTCAATTTCGTCTTCTTTCTTCTCCATTTCAGAAACAACTCCGCTTGGATCTATTCCCCTTTTCATTGGCTCAACTACATATAGCACACTCTGTCAACAATATATAACGTATGTTTTCCTAAAAAAATAACATATGAAAATGACTTTTGTAACGTTTTTTTATAACTGCTTTTTTAATACCTCTCCTTTTTTCATCTTTCACCGGTTGATGCGATGAGCTTCCTATGTCAACATTTGTCTTTGTTGTTGTGGCTACAACACATATATACAACACTAAAATTCCGATGTTTAATACTTTTCATTTTCCAGTTGACAGTAAAACGAAATTTGAAACATATGGACTTTGTCTTTAATACCTTTTGTTTCTTCCTGTGATACTTTATTCGGCGACGGTGTTTGGACATCCACAATTTTCTTTGTTTTTTTGGTGTGTCTACGACATTTGAAAAAAAAAGTTACTATCACAGTTTACAATTATTCATTACTACAATATATTTTTCAATACCTGTCTTGTCATCCTCTTTTTCTCTTTGAGCCGAATAATTTTCCGGATTATCAGTTTTGTCACTCTTTTTTGGTGTTGCTTCAAGACATAAAGAAGAAGTCAAATATGTTTGTAATATCGTTTTAATTTACACTTTTTACTAGGGGTGTGCACGGTTCGGTTCGGTTCGATTATTAGCATTAACCCAATCTAACCGATCGGTTATCGGTTCGGTTTGTTAATTTCGGTTAATAACCAGTTTCAAAATTGGGCTAAAATTTTGCTTAAAAATAGATGAAATGAGTGTTTAAATACATGAAATGAATGCATAACCACATTAAATGAATGTATAAATATATGAAATTGAGATATTAGTACATGAAATAGAGATATAAATACATGAAAATGATAATATTAAACTATTAATACATATAATACATGAAATAGAGGAGGAAAAGGCTTGAAAATATTAAAAAATAAAGAGTTCGGTTCAGTTCGGTTAATTCGGTTTTCGGTTATATCGGTTCAGTTTTGTCGGTTTTTGGTTCGGTTTCGGTTAACGATTCGGTTATTGCTCACCCCTACTTTTTACAAAATCACTAACTAACAAACAATTCTAATTTATTACCAATCTGTGAAACCCCTAGACTGAAAGACGGTGCATCGGTTCCAAAATCTTCATTTTCTGCAACATTCAAATACATAAAACTTGAAACTGTAAATGTAATCAACAGCTATGTATTTTTTGGGCTTACCTAATGTCTTTGGTTTACTGGCGGCTTCCCTTTTTGTTCTTCCTTCGTTACCCGGTTGTCGGTCTTCGGTTTCAACTTCTGGCAACCTAACATCATCATCCCTAGTACTCTCATCTCTTGTTGTTTTTTCATCCTGATTGACATCCAAATCTTCGACTTCCACGTTGTCCACATCATTTTTTCCACATGTCACAATTTTTTCATACATACACAACGTCAATTACTCCTACATATATGTATTGTGAAGTTACATTTTTTTTTGCTTTTAACATAAATGACAACTTACTTTCATCTTCCGATTTCTGAAAGCTATTCATGTCGTCTCTGTTTTCATCTTCATTCAAACCAATTTCTTTGTCTTCTTCATCAACCTCTACATCATCTTTGCTCTTTGTGTATTTCAATTCTACCACATCATCAATCTTCCCTCCCATCTCATCCTCTCCCATCTCATCCTCTTTGCTTTCCTTATCCTCTCCCTTTTTTTCTTCTGTAATAAATTGATTTGACAAAGACTATATATATCAGATCACTTATGTTATATGCTAACCTTTTTTTTCAATGTGTTTTTTTGTTTTCACAAACCTCCGCCGCTGACATTATCTTCTTCTTGGTCGTTGTCTAAGCTTACTTCTGTTGCGTCTCATGGATTTCCCTCTTCTTAGACATCTAATTCCTCCTCATAATACTCTTTTTAATTCAAATGTTTTAAAAAACAATATTAATATTGATTTGTAAGAGAATAAATTAATTTTTTATATCTTACCTTCACAATTTAGGTCATCCAAAACATTATTAATTAACTTACTAGTATCATCTTCGTCACCATTTGTTCCATGCACTACCTTTAATGTTAACGCACTTCTGTAACGGCTGCATAGTTTTTCAAATTCCTCCGACTCTATGTTCTTTTTTTCTAGCTTTCTTAACACTTTATCCATTTGTTTCTTTGAACTCTCAAACTCTTCAAGATATTCCTCTGCTTCATTCAACTTACTCTTTGTTACAAGGATATCAGAATACAAGTTAACATACTTTTTATTTTACAAATAACATATGTTATAAATTTGTATCTTCTCACCTGCAAAACTTCTTCTTCGTCACCTTTCTCCTCCTTGACCCATTTCCTTATTTTCTTTTTCTCCCAAACTCCGAATCCTCCTACTAAGCTTTCTTTTCTATCTCTTGATATAAGCAACTCCTTACTCCAAAACTTTATTGGGTTCATATTCTCATCTGAACAAACTTCTTTGAAGTCCATGCTTTCAACATATAAAATCTGTAAAAACAAAACTAACAAGTTACTAGCTTCTACCAGTTAATGTGTTTATACTTTCAAACATTATTAAATTAACTAACAAATTACCGTTAAAGTGTCAGTGGCCCGCAGAAGTATTTGCTTACATTACATCTTTCCTATCCAAGCTTACATGTTTTCAAGCATTCCAAAATGTAAGAACCCCAATCAATTTTCTTGAAATTTGTTTTGCTACTTATGTAGTTCAACACTTCCTCTCTACATCTTCCTTGGGTTTTGCAGTCCCCCATGATGCACAAGAACAACATTAAAATGTCAAGATGGAACATGAATGTATCTTTGTCCTCAGCTTCCCTTATTTTTGCCACAATTTCTGTTGGCAAAACATGTGGTCCACGATATCTCTCTCTCCATTCTGCCACACTGTTAGTATATTCTTCATGATATTTGAGATTCTCAATTTTCTCACCCTCACATGGTATTCCAAACAATCTCCTTATTGCCTTTTTGGTTACCTTAATACTACCTGACTCAACCTCAATTGTCATTTTTTCTGGATCGAACCTGTTCACAACGAAATGTGCTAACTTGGCCGGTATCCCGTCAACATTAAAGTGAAGCATTATCCCAAAACCCATTTTCTTTACTCCTTTCATTTGATTATTTCTTACTCTTTTATGCACATGCATAATTGAGACGGTGATGACCTTGTTCTTATTCCGTGCCACTTTTCCTTTTTCTCATCATCCGTCGTTTCTGCCCTATCTTTTTTACCCTCTCTTTTTAGTTTCCCCAAAAACTTTTGCCTTGACCACTGAATCTTGTCACCTATTTTTTAATTAAGTTTAGTTAACCTTAACAAACATGGTCTACACTTCACAAACTTTTTTTTGTATGATATCCAACAACATATACCCGTTTCCTCCCCGTCTGAGTATCCCCCCTGTGAAGTTGTTTCCTCATACCTGTTAGTATTAACAAGTTCATTAATTTATTTTCAAATTCTGACAAATGCTTACAAACTCTATGTTCAACTACACTTGCTACAAGTTACCTGTTTTTTTTTTCTTTACCACCTTGCGTTCCCTCTTTATGTCAATCCCCTGGCTGTCTGAATCTGTTGTTTAAATTAGCAACAAATTAGTATCAAATGTATTCAAACAAAATTTAATGAGCTTTAAATCAACTACAACAGATCTTTATATGTCTTTTCTGATCCCAAAACCTTTTTTTTTCTTACTGCTATTCTTTGTTAAACAAAAAATATCATCAATTTACATTGTAATTATCAAAAACATATGTTCTAACGTATGTTTTACTTCATAAATAACATATGTTCTAACTTTATTCTATCAAAACAACTTAATTTTCACCCTCATCAATTTACAATGTTATTATCAAAAACATTTATACTAGAGAAGATCTTTTATTTTTACCTGAAAGCCTATTTTTCTTCAACTTCCGTTTCCCACCACGCTCAGTATTGCTTCTTGGATGATTCATTTCTTCAGATCCCTGTTCTTCACTTCCTGGTAAATCTGCTCCAAACGAATACTCCATATTTTATTTACTTCACATATCACATAAAATAAAGGTTTACTCATAATGAAGTCCTTACTTATAACATATAACTTATACCTGATTCCAAATCTTGTTCCCGTTGTTTTTGTTTCTGCCCCTTCCAATTTTTTGGTGTAGTATCCTCTTCGTACTCACTTCCATCAGAATTTGTTCATGCAATAATACATTTGTATTCTATAAATTTTAAATGTCTATAATGATGAACAATTTTTGAATACCTGAATATTTATGCGTTCTTGTTTTCCTCTTCTCGTTTTCCTTTGTTTTTTAAAGCTCCCTTGCTTCTCAACTTAGCATCGCGCAAATTGTCTTCACTTTCTTCTGACTCTGTATTTAATAACAATCAACCCAATAGCTTTTTAGCATGAATATCATTTTTAATCTTATACATGCTACTTTTTACTTAAAAGTACCTGTTTCTTTTTGTTCATATTTTATTTTCTTCTGAGTCTTCTTCTTGTCAGTTGACTCTATAAAGATCGGATTTCTAATTGTGTTCCTAAACCGTTTTTTTTTCAGTTTCTGATTTAATACAACAAAACAAAGTTAAACTATGATTTACCTAAACTGTAAATAACCAAAAATAAATGTAACTTATTGTAACCTTAAATTTTTCATTTACCTTTTTGTTCCATCTCAGCCATGCCACATCCCCTCTTCTTTGAGCTTTTCACATATATTGGGCTACTTAATGTGTTTTCAAGTTCTTTTTTTGTTTTTTGGAGATGCTTCTACTCCTTCTGTCAATAACAAAGTACTTCTTCTTTGATGTGCTTTCTTTTATTTTCTACAACTAATCCAAAAAAATATTCAATACATACAATAAAATCAAAAGCTATTTCTTACATTAACTCTGTGAGGCCAGTTTATACTCGACCAAAAAAACCCTAATAATTCTTTACACATGTTATGTTGTTTTATTTTTCTGTTTAATCATTTTTTAAACTGGTTACACATTCACATTATGTAACTTATTTAAAATGTTCAAAATCCTCATACTTTTAAACATAAACCTCATACTATTAAAAATGTGTTTTCAAGTTAAAAACATTCACAGTCACATTATGTAAGTTACTTAATGTGTTTTCAAGTTAAAAATGTAACTTATTAAAAATGTTCAAACATAAACCTCATACTTTTAAACCTTAATAAAACCCATCTACGTTTTCTTTAACTTTAATATTCTTAAAAATGTTAAAACCCTAAAACTTAGATCGCTATATAAAGATGACCGGAAAAATGTTAAAAACCAGATGACCGGAAAATGTTAAAAACCAGATGACTCAACAGATGAACGAAAAATGTTAAAAACATAAACCTTAAGTTGTTATTAACATCTGGTTAACCAAGTGATACTTTTTGTAACTTCAGTTAAATATATAAAGAAACTAAACGTACAGATTATTTAGTCGACGTCTATGGAATAGCTGGATATCTCTCTGTCTTCAATCGATTTCGTACTGTTCACCTTTAGAAGAGGAAGGAGATGAAGCGGTGAAGATTACTTTGTGTTGGAATATGTGTTTCAAAATTTGAACGAGTTGTTTTTAGATTGTTGGTGTGCAGGTTGCTTGATTGGACATAAAGTAATGGTATGTTAAATGTCTTTATTACCCTTTTGCAATTATAATATGTTTTTTTTAACATAAATAATGTATTAATAATGGACATTTAATCTCAGCCATCCATTATAAGAAATCAATGGATTAGAGAGGGTTTCCAGGGTTTTCTCAACTGGAGTGGGTTTTATTTTAACATAACCCTATATATATATACATAGGGTAGGGTTAACGTAAAAAACAATAGTTTTGTGAGAAACTTAAGAATAAATCTAAGCCCTTGGATCTAGAATCTAATGGTTGAGATTGATAGTTTTTAAAAGCCGTATAGTTTCCTATTTACATGGCATAGTTTCCTATTTAGGTGGTGTGCTTTATTTTAAAGGCTTCTCACACTTCTCACAAAACATTTTTTTTATTTGATAAACATACACATATATTCATAAACATCTACATATATACCCCTAACCTTTTCTAGATTCTTTCATCATTTCAATATCATTCATATATCTTTCATAATACATTCATATAGAATACACTTACCCACTTATGGTAAGTGTATTAACTAACACATAAGAGTATGCACATAGCCTTGAAAAACACAATAGAGAAAAAGGGGCTAGAAACTCACATGTGTCCTGCTTCTTTCGGAATTGATGGTAACTCCTCTCTTTCACTGAGCACAGCTAACTGTATAACAAGGCACATAAGTTCAACTACTACTCTCGTGCTCTTACGTATCTATTCTGGCCTCGGTATATCTTTTTAGGTCTTTATCATTTTTAAAAATTACCTTATTGTATTAATTTATAACTTATTTTTTCATATACACCGTATGAGTCATACAGGTCATACACGTACTTATTCGCCGTATATCTTTCCATTATTTAGAAATTCACTTACGCCCGTATAGGTTTTTAGGCGTATAAGTCTCCACTAGCGTATAAGTCACTCGCACATAAGTCATTCACGTATAAGTTATCTTTCAAGCTCACCCTACCCGTATAATGTATACCCATATAACTTATACGTCCGTATAAGTTATAAGCCATATAACTTATACATTGCGTATAAGTTATACGTTGTATAAATTATACGTCCCGTATATGTCATGTGCCACATAAGTTATACTTATGCGCCAATTAACTTATGTGTCCCCATACATATGCGCCTCGATCCTTTTACATACATACATATGCGTTCAGGTACATATACGTGCATACATACATATATGGATACATACACTTATATGCTAATATCATATACATCCGAACGTCACTCGTATTGCCCATTTCATTCCAAACAACTTGTTTTTGTTCAAGTTCACATTTTTCTTACATAATAAGGTCCGATTTAATATTCTACCAAGTTTCATGCACAACCAACTTCGTTCACACGTCCTTTTCACGAACCGAACACTACTTGTTTTACGCGAAACGAACCAACTAACCCGTTTACTAGCAAGTTTATTACTTTATCAGTAATCGTGGTCCGTTTTATCATCCTACCAATTTTCATGCAAATCCGTACACGAAAAGTAAACCTTTATAACAAAAATGGACCTCTGACGTTTATGTTCGAAATCACTCGAATAGACCAATACCATATCAAACGAACTCGGAATTGAGTGATTCAAGTGGTGACAGAACCGTCTCTCCCCGATCTACAAACCTATCTTATTTCCGTCACCGGAAACCGCGCCTACAGTCGCCGGAAAACCCAAACAGTTTTCGGAAAACTCCATTTTTAGCAGTTACGGTTTTGCAGATAAAAACTGGACTTCACGACCTCTGATCGAAGATCTGATAGGTGGTAATCTTCATTTATATGCCATGAACACTCAATTAAAATTTGAGACCGCTCTGACGGTTAGATCTTCAGAAATCGTCGTGCATTTGTGGGCTATTTTCTCAAAACGGGAATTTGGTAAAGAATGAGTTTGGAGGCTAGGATGCGTATGGATGAGATGGTGGCTAATTTATAAGAAGAGGGTAGGGTTTCATGTTTAACTTTTCATATAATGAAACTTAATACCCTGATACTTTAGATAATTACATTTATCTTCTATAATTTAATTAAACTCAAATCATTTAAAATATCAAACGAAATTTGGGATGTTACAAGTCTATCCACCTTATAAGAGGTTTCGTCCTCGAAACCTACTTAGTCCTTGTAAAAAGAATACTTCCTGTATTCACATCCTTTCTTGAACCGACTTAGCTTTATATCTTATCGGTTTATCCTTTGTCTCACAATCATCGAGTGATGTTCTCTAGTTTTAGCTGTCCACAGTAGCTTGTCCATGAAGTCCTCGATGATACGCTTCCTTATCCAGACTTTGCAAGTCCCCATCATTTCCTCAAGTATACTCTTCTTCTTGTCCTATAAATAGAAACATTGCACTTACTATCATAACGTTTAACACTGAATGACCCTTCTGTCTCATTTACAACCTTTAGTAAATATACTGCTTTGCAATACATTCAAAACATATTAATTCCATAAAAGGAAACCTTTCAAGTTTTCTCCTTAAGGATTACTTCTTGAAATCCCTTTGTCTTTTCTTTTAAGATAGAACACTTCTTCACATTCTTGAGCGCATCCATTGCATAACTTGTCGGAGAACTCCTTAAGTCACCATTTACACCTTCTTTCATTCTCAGCGCTGCATCAACAAGTAAGGTTCATGAGTTATAGCTATCTTAGGTAGCTTGATCATGAAGTACATGATGACACATCTTCCTTTTCTTGACTAATCAAGTCTCACATTGTCCTATGAATCCAGTGTTGTCTGTTGTTGCATATCAGGCTACTTGATACATCATAACTAATTATCTTAACCGACTTCCTTTCCGGGCATGTCTTGACCTTCATATGGACATTTACAAAACCATTATATCCCCTCTGTTCTAGAGAACTTTCCTCTCATGATCACATGTTTATCAGTGAAAACACTAATCACTCATATTAAGATTCAATTCAATTAAACATAAGTCTAAACCGTCTCCATGCCTTCCT
The DNA here is from genome assembly GCF_021521415.1 of Bidens hawaiensis. NCBI lineage: Eukaryota > Viridiplantae > Streptophyta > Magnoliopsida > Asterales > Asteraceae > Bidens > Bidens hawaiensis. Next base: position 114,125 of record NW_027491876.1, on the reverse strand, counting down.
TTCATGTCTTATGTCCTTGGTTTCTGGCATCTTTTGCGGTGTGATTGTCAGTTCCATATTTGTAGCTCTTATGGTTGTTCTTATCCACGTAGGAAAAGTATCATGTCCTCCCACAGTTGTAACATACCATGAACTCATCTTCACTTGACGTATGTTTAAGGTTTTAACTTTCATCAGTATTTTCCTTAATTGTAACCAACATCTTTCTTTTCGAAGCCTTGATGGAAATCGAGTATCTAGACTTACCAACTTCATTTAGGATTTGACCTTTAAGATGTCCATGAAGTGGAATCCTCAGGCGACCAAATATGATTTTCACATCATAAGTGTTATCTTCCAAATCTCGGTGTAACCAGAAAGGTCATTTTTTTCATCTTGCTCTCATCCTTTATAACTTCTATTGCGCCTCGCAGATCTCGGTCATGAAATCCAAAGTGCTAACTGATTTATACAACTTAATTGTCGTGACTCGTGATAACCTCTTCACCTTTACGACTTAGTGTATCAGCGATCACATTAACCTCACAGGGAAATACTTGCTTTCACAATCATAATCCTTTATTAGCTCCATCCATTTTATCTGCCTCATATTCAATCTTTTTTGTTTGAAGAAATACCTCAAACTCTTATGATTTGTATAAATGGTACACTTGAAAACTTTGCATATAGTTTCTCTTTCTTCAACGTCTCCAACACTTCTCTCAAGTGTTCGGCATGGCCGGATTTATTCCTTGAATAAATCAAATTATCGCCAATAAGGAAATTATTGATTTGTCCTGAATCGGACGACATACCTTATTCATCATAATCATATATGCAGCTGGAGCATTCTTTAATCCAAACGATATCATGAGAAACTCTTGGTGTCCATATCGTAGTCTTAGGGATGTCTGACTCTTTTACTTTCAACTGATGATAGCCTGCTCTGAGGTCTATTCGCGAGAACCAACTAGCACCTTGTAATTAATTGTACAATTCATCAATCCATAGCAACATATATCTATTCTTCACCGTAAGCTTGTTCAACTCGCGGTAATCTATACACATTCTTATACTTCCGACTTTCTTCTTCAAGAATATCACCGATACACCCCACATAGAAACGCCCGTCATTAAAACACCTTTGTTGAGGATTTCTTGCATTTGGGACATTTACTCTTACATATCGGATGACGACCAAACAGTAAGGTGCCTTCACGATGGGTTGTGCTTCTGGTATTACTTCTATCTAGAATTCTACTCCTCGTCCCGGTGGTAACCCTGGAAGGTCATATGGGAACACTTCTAGATAGTCACACACTATAGGAACATCTTTCACTTCTTTCCTCTCGGCCGTAGCTTTGACAACTTACACCAGGTAGGCACTGCACCATCGCCTTAACAAAACTTTGGCTTTTATCATCGAAATGACGTTAAGCCCTTAACTTTCCTTAATACCATAAACCGTCATTGTACCGCCATTCAAAGCTTCAACCTTATCAACTTACTCTTACTTGCTATATGAGCCTCAAACTCAAACTACAAATCCATTCCCAAACGACATCTAACTCTCTTAAGGTCAAACAATAAGAGTAACAAGGAACTCAAGTCCCTCTAGTTCTACCTTACAATTCTTAATCATTCTTATATTTTGACGAAAGTATCGCTAGCGGTCTCTTCCCTAAAGTCTTAGGTACATAACTACATTCTTCTTAGTGTCTTCCTTTCATATTCGCTGCACTATGTAGCCTCATCCTTTCTTAACCTTTCAATTAGGATGCCTTGACAATCACCCGTCCTTCTCAATCATCTCTGCTTTCTCATCATTCGCTTCGTTACTCACGATCCCAGCAAGTTCCCTTATGGAGTTAACTATTGAAGGCATACTACATGTCTTGACTCATTCTAGTTGACTTATCTCCATTTCTTTCATGTGGCTTCCACTTGGATTTCCCAATCTGGGCTGCCTTTGATGGTTCAAAGACCATTGTTGGCATTTTAGTGCGAAACAATGGAGAAACTTCTTTAGTGTATATGACTACAAGATCTAAGTGTGATCCTTCTTCACTACTTCTTAAAGTCAAAGTCCTACTTCTTTCGTATATCTCTTGCCACACCTTCTTCAAAATGCGTGTCTGGTTGGCATGTGTCTTACCACAGCATCCATACTACCTCCTCGTGCTCGTCCCTTTGTATCATTCATCTATCTTATCTATAAGGAAACATAAACGTTATCATTCTAGAAATTATTTAGCAAATGATTCGTAAGGTAAGTAGTTAATGACAGTGGCCAAGTGTAATTAACTCTTTACATTACTTCAGGTTCTACATACTTCTCTTTATGATTTCACTTGTGCCAGTTCCTACTTCTCACACAATCATGTAAATATATATATAACCTACATTCCTATCCCTAGTAATTAAGCTAACATAAACATATTCTTTCCCTAGGAATTAAGCTAGCATACATAAATTCTTTCTCTAGAAATTAAGCTAACATCATATATTCTTCCACTTTCATTTAACATGCATATACATATATTTCTAAATCTTAACATGAACTTAATCATGCAACTTACCATTACCGAGCTTGCTTGAGTGACACATCACTTTCTTGAACTGACATCTTCTTTCTTTTCTTCTTTAAGTCCCATTCCCGGTTCGAGTTTAAGCATATAGGATGCTTATTTCTATCCAACTTATGCTTTGATAGCAACTTGTAATGCCCCAACCCCGGTGCCCTACATTGGACGTTGGATTTACTCATAAACACAGTTCTAAAGATCAAAGTTTATTAAATATTTCGCGGAATACAAAAACATCAAACATTCATTTCAAAATATTATTATCTTGTATTTAAACTTTCAGATTATCTTAACATTAAACATCATAACTTTTCTTCACTAGCTACCAGTCAGCTCAGTCCATTCCATGTGTCTCCGTCAAGCCAGCTCCATCATCTTATTTGCCTGCGTGCATACTAAAAGTCAGCTATGCTGAGTGAGTTCTATTTAATAAGATAACATACATTTCATACACGTACTTACATATATGCATCCGAAGATACATATTATATATTTAACCTGTTTACATTCCTTTCATACATACATACTTACATACATTCATACATTCCTTCTTACATACATACATTCTTTCATACTTTCAAACAACATGCATAACTATCTTTACCATCTCAGATATTAGTAGGGTCTGGTCTATTCTATCTTAGATACTAGTAGGGTCTGGTCCCTTCTATATCAGATATTATTAGGGTCTGGTCCCTTCTGTCTCAGATAAATAATACCCTTGATCGTCTTAACTATTCATATAAAATAGAGCAACAAAAGTTTTAAATCTGCTAATTTTAAGGTTTAAGTCAAGTTGGGGTGGTCTAGTCCGGTAAAAGCTGAAAATAAGCGGGTCTTAATTGTGTAAACCACTAAGTAATATTATTGTCGGGTCTTATTAGTCCCGGTAAAGATTAAGGCATGGGTTTAAGTGGACAACTAGATCGACGATCGCGGTTTTTGCGTTTTTCTGAGCTTTAAAAATTAACCTATATGTTTGTAAGACTGTAATTTTCCGATTTTGATCCAACTGCATCAAACTTTGTCAGGGACGAAAAAGGTCTTAAGTGTGGGGATGTTTGATGTGTTGTAAAACACACTTATTTTTCATACCTTTTTATCATCTTTTTATTAGTAGTTTATATAATAAAGAATGCTTTTAACTCGTTTTAACTCGATCTTACAAAGTTTAATATTTTGTGTAGGCTACGAGTTTTAAAAGAGAAATGGATCGGGTTTTGGAAGACATAAGAGGTTCGTATGATCAAGTTTGAAGAACCAAGTTAAAGCCCAGCCCAACCCATTTATATTAATCCTTACATATCTTAATATATAATATAACTTAAAAAAAAACCCTAACCAGCCCTCTAGGTCCCGATCGGCAGTTTTGAGAAACAAAGAAAATAGAGATTGTTGTTTGTTTGGTCAAAGGTTGTTGGCTAGCATTTGTTTAATAGGGTGTTGGGTTTAAGGAGACAACATATTATAAGTTTTGTGGCTGTGATTTCATACCACGGAAGCTAAAACAAAGAAAACAAATACTTAAAAACTAAATACCCCATTATAATCTGTTGGGACTTATGTTTTAGACCGACGCATCGAATTAATTTGTGGGTGAAAAATATATTGTTTGGTCTCAACCAAGGGTGGATGGCTTGAAGACAAAGTCATGCTAGACTAGTATAAATAGATGTTTTTTTCATTTTTCTAGCATGAGTGAGTGTATTGTGTATTGAGTGAGATCTAGGGTTTTATCCCCTATGAGAGAGTCTCCTCCTCCAGGATGAGCTCTCCTGGAGGCGGCTGATATTTCTTGCGTGTGTATGTATGTATGAATGCAGGTATGAGTGGTTCTTATTTATGAGAATCATTCGACTGATGAAAACATACTGCCAGTTCTATCTTGTTTGTGTTTCGATTACATATATGTGTTCATCCTATTTTATTGATTATTGTTAATCGAATCAGGCTCTCTCCCAATACATCTCATCCGTCCAAACATCTTTCAAGAGTGAATACGAGTTAGATTCGATCCTAACCCTAGATCCGAGCTCCACCGTTAATACCGATTATTCACTCTTCCGAAACCGGGGCTCGGTTCTCTCATTATGTATCAGAGCTGGGTTACCGAATCATTCATACTAACCGCTGAACTGATTCATGTTTATTTGGTCAGAACGGTCCAGATCTGATGTAATAGTGTTATTGGCTCGTTTTGGGGCAACACTGTTCATTTGATGATTTCCAGATCTGAAAAGGTTGATTGATGATATGAAGATAGGTTTCTTTGATTTCGAGATGACATGGATATTGCTACAATGATCAATTTCAGATTATGAAACTAGTTTCTAGATCTAAAGAATTAGGGTTTTGTTTGCTCGTTGTTGTTTCACATGAATGTGCTGCACAAACAGTAGATGTTTTGTTAAAAAATATTGCTGATGGTACAAACTGATAAGGAGAATGTACAAGTGAAGAAAGCACAGATACTAAAGGCAATTTCATCATTGTTTGGTGCAGCAGATGCAAAGTGAATATTCAAGCAGGTTCTGCAAGGGCAAATCAATGACTGATGATGCAGAAATGAAGTTTGATGTCTCAAGCACACCATGAACATATAAGATTGATCTCGAGCAATATAAGTGATTAAGTGTTGCTTCAAGAACATGATGTGTGTTGCCCAAGCACATCTTTGATTGGTTCAATCACAGTTTATCTCGAGCACGTCTTATATCGAGCACATCAAATTCTAGCACACTTTGTGAAACTCAGAGCATATCCTTTGTCTTATCGAGCACTATCTTTTTAAGGCTCCCGAGCACACTTAGTGCTAGTGAAGGCTTCCGAGCACACTTAGTGCTAGTGAAGGCTCCCGAGCACACTTAGTGCTAGTAAGTGCTCCTGAGCATGCTAGTGAAGAAAATCGAGCATGCTTGGTGCTAGTGAAAAAAATGAAAAATCACAAGTGCTAGTGCTACCGAGCACACTTTTGCTCCCGAGCATGCTCTGTAGTGCTACCGAGCACACTTTTGCTCCCAAGCATGCTCTGTGCTTGTGAAAAAATGAAAAATCACTAGTGCTAGTGCTACCAAGCATGCTTTGTGCTAGTAATGAAAAGCTTCATGAAACTGCATCTTTTTACTCTCAAGCACACTGTGTGCTAGGGAACAGAAAGTTTGTGTTTGTGAAATATTTCAAGGTTTTGAAAAAACTTTTGAGATTTTTGGTGCCGGTGACCTTTTGACCAAGCTGTTCTCTACGGAAGATATATACTCAGGGGTATTTTGGTAATTTTTCTCCAATCATCAACAAGCTTATGGAAATCAAACCTAATCAAATTTCACGACTTCATCAAAAGCTTTATAAGAACAAGTGTTGACCAAGCTTAAGAATTTAATCACTTTTAGTGTCAACCAACATATGAATATGTTTATTTTCAGATTTCTACAATCTTGATAAGGATGCTCAAGATTGCTTCACCCACACTTGATTTGAAGCAATGTTGTAAAAGTAGGATTACAAGGCCGAGTACTCTCCGAGTACTCGCTACAAAGTATGTCACCGAGGTGAGTTTCTGTTAATCCGTCTAGTTACTAAGAATCGGTCAAATGTGGTCAACCTTAGCCAGAATTACATCTTATCGGTGAACTTGGACCGATTTTAACTCAAAAAAAAGTTAAACATAATTGTTATTTCAATAATATTAAAGAACAAATATCATTTTTTTAATTAATGATTAGTAATTTTTAGAAAATTTTATACTTAAAAAATGTATTTCTTATATTTATATTGATATTCACCTATTTTGTTATAAATATTAGTAAACTTATGATATTTGACATATATAAAATAACCAAATATTAATTTTCTTTATATTTACCATGTCCGAGTACTCTCCGATTACTCCCCGAGTACTCCGAGTACTCCCTCCAAGGGGGTCGGCCGCCTAGGGACCGCCTAGCGAGTTTTGCAACATTGACTTGAAGACACCTTTATTAAAGACAATTGCAACGAAATTGGGGGAGTAAAAATCTTTGAATTTCATTGCAAATGGCAAGCTTCAAATCAATTAAAAGACTCAAGTTAAGGAAAAGTTGATTAAGATCAATAATCCAAAGTTTTTCAAAGATGTTTCATTGTTTGTAAGTTTTCAGATTTCCTAGTACGGATGAGAAGATAGAGTCATCTCGAGCAACAATGTTGAAAGGATGATCAGTAGAGTTTAACCTCCTATGAAATAGTCACTTGAACAGTAAAGAACGGGTTATGGTTGACTTGAATGCTATCTTAATTCAGGGAATGGTTTGAAGATGATTTACAAGGGAAGAAACAGATTTGGAATGGAAGATTATTTGATGATCACATTGAGTTTATTTCTTTTTGTGATGACCTTGTTACTTGAAGTTGATCTTTGAAGTTCAAAGCCTCGTTCATATGCCCATACAACAATATCCAAAGGAGATATAAGAGTGATGATTCAAAATGAACAATGGGAGAAACTTAACATGAGGGGGAGAATTTCAACGAAAGACAACGAGTTTTTGAGGTGATCATGGAAGAAATTCGATGGCATCGGTCTAAGGGGGAAATTGTTGGGACTTATGTTTTAGACCGACGCATCGAATTAATTTGTGGGTGAAAAATATATTGTTTGGTCTCAACCAAGGGTGGATAGCTTGAAGACCAAGTCATGCTAGACTAGTATAAATAGATGCTTTTATTCATTTGACTAGCATGAGTGAGTGTATTGTGTATTGAGTGAGATCAAGGGTTTTATCCCCTATGAGAGAGTCTCCTCCTCCAGGATGAGCTCTCCTGGAGGCGGCTGATATTTCTTGTGTGTGTATGTATGTATGAATGTATGTATGAGAGGTTCATCTTTATGAGAATCATTCGACAAATGAAATCATACTGCCAGTTCTATCTTGTTTGTGTTTCGATTACATATATGTGTTCATCCTATTTTATTGATTATTGTTAATCGAATCAGGCTCTCTCCCAATACATCTCATCCGTCCAATCATCTTTCAAGAGTGAATACGAGTTAGATTCGATCCTAACCTTAGATCCGAGCTCCACCGTTAATACCGATTATTCACGCTTCCACAACCGGTGCTCGGTTCTCTCATATCCTTATACCTTCCGATCGGCAGCTTTGGACATCAAGGAAAGAAAGAAAAAATTATTGTAGAAGCTTTGTGGTGGCTAGGAGAGGAAGGAGATCGTTAAGGAAGACTTGGTACAGCACCTATGGGTCATCAACATCAAGAAACTCAGCCATAACATTAAGTATTACATCCATAAACTTTGTGTTCTTGTTCAAGATTCATACTTGTTTGTTTTGATCTTTAAACTTGAATTGTTTTGCAGTTGAATTGAAGATTTACATGTGCTTGATTGATATTGATTCTTGAATGAGGTTAATTATGTTAATGTTGAGGTTTATGATGTTTAAATTAAGTATTTGCTGCTGTCCAAAAATTATGTTAGGCTAAACTTGTTAGTTCTATCTAGATTAGATGTTTATTGTTAGGTTTTAGTGAGTAATATGGATTGTTGATCATCATGACTTGATTTGTTAATGAAAAGTTTGGTTTAACATTGAATTAGGTTGTGTTTATTGGCTGTGTTTTTTATTAATTATACTCATATACCTCTTGCTTTGATTGATTGAATCGATTTTGATTGATTTTAGCTTGTTTGAACTCATTACTTTTTTTTTAGAGATTGTTTGCGGGGTGATCAACCGTAGGGTTTAAGTGGGTGTATTAATTGATTAGATTCAGCAGGTAGGCACCTTCTTAGAGACCGAGAGGTGATATGAAGTAAGGTCGTCTCATCGCTTTTACTTGTTAGGATTAGGATCGCGCGAGAGCGGGTTCGGTTCTTGTCGGGTTTGGGTTTTTGAGCGATTAGTTGATCTAGTTTAAGTTAAACTAAATTGTTCCTCTATCCTTGGTTGCGTAGTATTCGTCTCCATTAGGTTAGTATGTCGGTGAGACCGAGAGGAGGGTCGACATTAGAAAACTTTAACAACTCGTTTCCCGGTTTGTTCTTAAAATCAACTAAATGTAAGTTAGAGTTTGTTGGTGAGACCGAGAGGTGATCTAGCTTCCTTGAGTGAACCTTAGTTGTGTAATCCTTAGAAACCGGTGTCGTGAGATTCTTCATCCATTATCTTATTATACCTTCAATATGATTCTTACCTAGGTAGACGTTTTCTCCGATTGCAGTTAAGTCTCTAAGTTTCATCAAGTGTTTAGTAAAGTTAAGTTAAGTTTAGTTAATTAATTTAGTTAAAGTAAGTTAGGTCAAGTAGTTAATTATTAAAAATCATTTAAATATTCTTAGGTGAGTCTTGGTTACGGTTAAGTATTAAAAATGTTTTCACGTGTCCTTGTGTTCGATACTCGGACTTCCTTAGTTCTATACTATTAGTGATCAGTACACTTGCCAGTTTTGAGTGGTTTCTTTAGGAGTCTTGTTTTATAAATTTAAAGCTTAGTTGTGAGTTACTTAGAAAGACCATCAATAGACATACATCAAGTTTTTGGCGCTGTTGCCGGGACACGGTTAGAGGCGTATTGAGAACGACTCGAGTTAGGACTTACCTTGTTTGCTACTTGTTTTTCTTATTTGCTTTGTTTGTTAGTTAAAATAGTTTCGCTAATTTTAGTTTGTTTTGTTTATTTTAATAGTTGTATGTGACGTACTCGATATCTAGGACCGCCAGAAGTCGAAGGATTTTCTGAACCAGAGAGAGAGTTTCGTGAGAGACGTCGTACCAGGCCATCTTCCAGTTCTTCTACGTCTGTGGGTAATACATCATCTTCTCCTACTTTTTCTGAATTCGTCATTAGGGATATGATTATGGGCGATACAGTTCCACCACCGAGGAGGACTGTTGCAGACCGGGCCCGTCCGGTCGATGCTGGCGCGAGATCCAACATTGCTCCACCAGCCATCGCAGTTACGACGACTTGGCAGATTCCATCGAACATTCTGAACATCATCTCTCAATCTGCTCAATTTCACGGGTTGCTCCACGAAAACCCGCATTCTCATCTCACTCGCATTGCACGTATTTGCGACACTTTTCATCTTGCCGGCGTATCCGAAGACGCCATCAAACTCCGCATTTTTCCATTCTCACTCATTGATCATGCGAGTCTGTAGCTTGAGTCCCTCCCACAGGGATCCATAGCCACTTGGGCCGTCATGCAGACCCAGTTTCTTGTGAAATACGATCCTCCGGCTAAGGCCGCTCGTTTGTGTAACCAGATTCATTCATTTCAGATGGAGGACACCGAGAGCTTCTACGAGGCGTGGGAGAGATTCAAAATTTTACTCGCTTTATGTCCGAACCACGACCTGCAAGACTGGGCAGTTGTTCAAAAATTCTATAACGGAGTGACGTACGCGACTCAGAGTATGCTCGACACTGCTGCGGGAGGAAATTTATTGATGACAAAGGATACCGATGAGTGTATTGCCTTATTTAACGGTTTAGCCATGAGTGGATACTAGCGACCACCCACTAAGAGCACCAAAACCATTGACTCCTTATCACGCGGTATACATTCAGTCGACAAGAGCACCGCACTTGCGGCACAGGTTGAGGCGTTGGCGAAGATCGTGAAGGACCTACAGGTGAAGAGTAAGTTGTGCGAGATCTGTAGAGGAGGGCATGATACTGTTCAGTGCCCTGTAGGTTTCCAGGAGGAGGTTGTAGACTTTGTCGGAAATCCAAACCGAAATCAAAACTCTTTCAATTCTTATAATTCGGGTTGGAGAGGTAACCAAAATTCCAACTGGATGAACGGAAATCAGTCCGGCTTCCAGCAACGTCATAGTTTATTCCAGGATTCCGGTGAGGGAGTGAGTAGTGGGGAGAAGAAGCCCACGTTAGAGGAGATGATGGCACAACAGACACAGATGATGTCGCAGCTTATTACTCGAAAGGATTCCCGTCACAAAGAGACTCAAGACAAACTTCGGGAGCACGAGCCATTCATGAGGAATCAGGGAGTGTCAATTCAAAATCTTGAGCGTCAGATGGGAGAAATATCAAATCGTCTGAATGAGAGGTCGCCAGGAACACTTCCGAGTAACACTGAGCAAAATCCGAAGGCATTCACGAAGGCTGTAACGAAGAGGAGCGGTGTAGGGGCACGTAGTGAGCCCGTGAATCAGGAACCTGCAGTCAATGGAGAGGAGCAGGTGGATGAGGAGATTCAGTTGGAGTCTCCTCCAGCCAAGGTGCATCAGAGGCGAAGCCCAGGAAGTACGGCACAAGCCGAGAACCAGCCATTACCCAACACACCACCGAGAGTCTACAAACCTAGACTTCCATATCCCGGGAGACTTCGCAGGGATAGAGACGAGGAGCAGAACTCCAAATTTCTTGATCTTCTGAAGCAGCTTCACCTTAACATTCCGTTCCTTGAGGCACTCACTCAAATGCCAAAATATGAAAAGTTCCTTAAGGATATTCTTTCGAATAAGGAGAAGTTAGCTGAGGTCTCTTCCATCCCAATGAGTGATGGTTGCTCTGCAGTCTTGCAGAGGAAGATACTAGAAAAGATGTCCGATCCTGGGAGTTTCACGATTCCCTGCATCTTGAGTGATAATACGGTTGTTCATGCGCTAGCAGATCTTGGTGCCAGTATTAATCTCATGCCGTATTCCATGTATCGCAAGTTGGGTTTAGGTGAGCCGAGGACTTTGTCATCTTGGACATGAACGATGATGATAGTGTCCCACTTATCTTAGGACGACCATTCTTTGACACTGCGCAGGCGTTGATCGACGTCTGCGAGGGTAAGTTGATTTTGAGAGTTGGGGATGAGAACGTCACCTTTGACGTTCGACAGTCACTGAAACACCCCAAGTCTACTGATGAATCCTTATACTTCATCGATACTCCTTATACTTCAGTCACTGAAACACCCCAAGAATCTGGCGTGTCTGCTGAGATCGTACGAGATGATCCGATGGACCGACCTTCCGTCGAGAGTCCTCCTTCTTCCTTAGAGCTTAAGGATTTGCCTGCCCATCTTGAGTATGCATTTTTAGATGAAGAGAGGAAGCTGTCGGTTATCATTGCATCTTCTTTGATGGAGGTCGAGTAGGAGAAGTTGTTGAGGGTGCTACGAGAGCACAAGGAGGCGATTGCATGGAAGATTATCGACATTAAGGGTATCAACCCTTCGTTTTGCACTCATAAAATCCTCATGGAGGATAATTTCAAAACTGTCGTCCAGCCGCAACGGTGGCTTTATCCGAAAATGCAAGAGGTCGTGAAGAAGGAGATCATTAAACTCCTTGATGCGGCGATCATTTTCCCCATTTCTGATAGTGCTTGGGTGAGTCCAGTTCAAGTGGTTCCTAAAAAGGGTGGCATGACTGTCATCACCAATGAGAGGAACGTTCTTATTCCCACTAGGACTGTGAGTGGATGGCGAGTCTGCATCGATTATCGCAGAATGAATGATGCCACCAGGAAAAACCACTTTCCTTTACCCTTCATTGATCAGATGTTGGAGCGTTTAGCAGGTCAGTAGTACTTTGATCATATGTTGGAGCGTTTAGCAGGTTAGCAGTACTACTGTTTCTTAGATGGTTTCTCCGGGTATTTCCAGGTTCCCATAGCTCCCGATAACCAGGAGAAAACCACTTTTACCAGTCCTTATGGAACGTTTGCCTACAAGCGTATGCCGTTCGGACTGTGTAACGCTCCGGACACATTCCAGAGTTGTATGGTGGCCATTTCCATGATATGATCGAGGACTCCATGGAGGTTTTCATGGATGATTTTTCTGTTTTTGGGAGTTCCTTCGATCATTGTTTGTCTAATCTTGAGAGGATGATGCCCCGCTGTGTCGACCCCAACCTAGTCCTTAACTGGGAGAAGTGTCATTTCATGATTCGAGAAGGCATTGTTCTGGGGCATCGGATTTCGAGTGCGGCGATAGAGGTTGACCGAGCGAAGGTCGAGACCATTTCTAATCTTCCCCCGCCCACTTCTGTGAGATCCATTCATAGTTTTCTAGGTCATGCCGGGTTCTACCGCCGGTTCATCAAAGATTTTTCTAAGATCGCGAGACCCATGAACAAACTTCTGGAGAAGGATGCTCCATTCGTCTTTTCTGAGCAGTGTATCGAGGCGTTTGATCTTTTGAAAGAAAAACTCGTTAACGGCCCGATCATGGTTGATCCCGACTGGTCGTTACCATTCGAGTTGATGTGTGACGCGAGCGACTTCGCAGTCGGAGCGGTTCTTGGACAGCGGAAGTATAAACACTTCCATCCGATTTTCTACGCTAGTCGGACCATAAATGGCGCACAGGAGAGCTATACCACCACCGAGAAAGAGCTTTTGGCAGTGGTGTTTGCATTCGATAAATTTAGCTCCCATCTAGTTTTTTCCAAGACGATTGTGTACACGGACCATGCAAGCAGGATGCTAAGCCTCGTCTTATCCGTTGGATCCTGTTGCTTCAAGAGTTTGATATTGTGATATGTGATAAAAAGGGGGCCGAGAATGTGGTGGCCGATCATCTTTCACGTCTAGAGGGAGCAGAGTTAGGAGATTCGGGGGTCAGGATAGACGATCGTTTTCCGAAAGAGAGTCTCATGTTTGTTACGGCACAGGAGGAGGGATTTCCATGGTTCGCTGACTTCGCGAACTATCTTGCTGACGGGTACCTCCCGAAGATGCCTTACCAGCAAAAGAAGAAAGTCTTTGCTGATGTTAAGTTCTACTTGTGGGACGACCCATATCTTTTCCGTATCGGTGCTGATCAGCTGATTAGGAGGTGTGTAGATGTTAAGGAGGGATGGCAGATTCTGAGCCATTGTCATGTAGGACCGACAGGAGGTCACCACGGTGCGAGTTCGACGACGAAGAAGGTGTTTGATTCTGGATTCTATTGGCCATCGATTTTCAAAGATGCTCATTTGTTCGTTAAAAGCTGTGACCGATGCCAACGTGTCGGGTATATCTCATCTCGAAATGAGATGCCCCAAAGTGCGATTCAGGTATGCGAGGTTTTTGATATTTGGGGTATTGATTTTATGGGCTCGTTCCCGTCGTCTAGAGGGAACAAGTACATACTTGTGGGTGTTGATTACGTCTCAAGGTGGGTCGAGGCCAAAGCCTTGCCCACTAACGACGCCCGAGTTGTTGTGAGATTTTTGAAGAATATTTTCTCTTGTTTTGGAGTCCCGAAAGCCTTGATCAGTGATCGAGGTACTCACTTCTGCAATGTGCAGATGGAGAAGGCGTTGCAGCGCTATGGGTCACCCACCGGCTTGCGACCACCTACCACCCACAGACTAGTGGGTAGGTGGAAGTGAGTAATCGGGGAATCAAACGTATTTTAGAGAAAACCGTTAGTTCGAATCGCCGGGATTGGTCTGACAAATTACGCTTTGTGGGCCTTCCGTACAGCCTACAAGACTTCGACTGGTTCCACACCATTTCAGATGATTTATGGGAAAGCCTGTCATCTTCCTGTTGAGTTGGAGCACCGCGCTTCATGGGCCCTTTAGAGGGTTAATCTTGATTTATCCGCCGCAGAGGGCAATCGTTTCCACCAGTTGCACGAGTTAGAGGAGCTCCGGAATCATGCGTATGCACAATCATTTAGGTATAAGAAGCGGACGATGGAACTGCATGATATAAAGTTGAAGGACAATAAGCAGTTCAAGTGTGGGGATAAGGTCTTATTGTATAACTCCCGGTTGAGGTTATTCCCGGAAAAGTTGAAATCCCAATGGTCGGGAGCGTTCACGGTCACTAAGGTATTCCCGTATGGCACTATTGAGATACAAGATCAGAGCGGGAAGTTTAAGGTGAACGGTCATAGGTTGAAGCATTACATAGGCGAGCCGGTAGCTGATCAGACAGTCGAGGTGTTCTACCTTGACTCATTCACCGAGGCATAGACGTATTGGATGCGTCACTCGGGAGACAGCCCGAGTTGTAGAGTGTGTATTATAATTTTCTTTATGATCTGTTTTATTTATTTTAATTTCGTTAGTAAAAAAATAATAAAATTAAAAAATTAAAAAATAAAAAAAAAAAATACAAAAACACAAAAATATGTTTATTTCTTATGTTTTGTTTTCTGTTTTGTACGCCGCTACATGCGAGCGAGTTTGAGTGATTGCAGGTATTATTATGGGCATGGTAGCTCTGATGGCGTTTTGGAACTAGTTCTCCCGAGGTTGCGGCCGCGAATGAAACGCTATACGGTTGTTCGATTGATACACAACCGATGAAGAATCTGCATATAAATCAGGGGAGTAACCCGTTCTCTGTTTTACTTTTGATTACTTTAAGTTATTTTTTATTTTATTTTATTTCTTTTCCTTGTTCTCATCGAGGACGATTTCGTTGTAATTGTGGGGATGGGAATTTATTTTACTTAGTTGTAGAAAAAAAGTTATATATAAAAATACAAAGCTTTTAACTTAGTTTTTGTTTTTCGTTTTCGTACTTAGTTTTGTTTAAAAAAATGTCCCTTGAAGTTAGTCTTGTTTGCGTTAAAGGGGAGATGATGATTTTATCGGAAATTGGTTTTCAAACTACTAATAATATGAGATAAATAAAAGAAAACACACTTAACTTGGGATGTGTCGGTAGGCTCAGTCGTGAGAATGAAATTTGATAAAATGGTTAAAACGGAAATCTTTTGTGGGTAAAGTGTTTTGCCCGTGGAAGATAAGTTATGAAAGGTCGGGCCATATTCAAGCCTCTATTATTGGTAAGAAAAGTAAAAAGTTAAAAATTTTGAATACGTTATCATATGATGCTTGGGTATGTTTAACGTTAGAGTATGCCGTGTAGCCTGTGATATAAATCTTAAACTGCTAGTCTAGTGTTTTACACCTCACTGGCGTATGGTTTTATAACCTAAAATTTTGTATTGATGGGATGCCCCGGGTCCGGATACCATGGGTCTGTATGCAATCTATTCATCTAGGTATTCACAATTCCTAAGTGGGGTTATGAATATTTAAAATAAAGCCAAAAAGAGCAATGTAACGATTCCGACGAAACCCGGTATACCCTAACCGGTAGACAATAGTTACGTCATATTTGATGTCGGGTACATGAATTACCATAGTAATTATACGAGAATACATGGTTCACTGTATTGATTGTACGTGAATATATAATTCATCGCATTGAATATGCGATCAATCGATCGATAGTTATTGAAACCCGAACGAATCGAGGGTTCAATTATAGACGATATCTATAATATTTAGTGATTTTACGAAGCATTCATGCTTCGGGATAAGTGAAGTACGGCACAGAAAAAGAATTTCGATTTAATGGTACGTCGGTACGTTAAACGAAACCTTTAATACCAAACCGAGCAAGAGACGATCGATCAAGCCGAAAAAGATGCGCGATAATTAATGATATGATGTTTTAAGTTAATAAATGTCATGGTTTGAGTTTTTAAAGTTCTTAAATCGGTTTTATATAAATTTCATTTTTAAGCCGAAAAACGACCGTTTTAGCCTCGTTTTAAGCCAAATTAAACATTTAACCGAAAAACGAACTGAACCAGATTATCCAAAACATTATCCGGATTGCGGATATCCAAACATGTGGCTAAGAATGAAGAGGTGGGTCCCACCCCACCCCCTCACTACTTCCGGTCGGAATCCCCATCCACCCCATTTCATTTTATTTTTTTTACAAGCAATTCCATGTTCTTCCTTTCCTCTCCACAAGATCATGATCCAAAACCGAGCTTTTGTAGCAAGAAAACAAGGTAAAGAATCGAGTTAATCACGTTTTCATATTCGTTTCTTGAGTTTAATTGCAAGAAAATGAGGTTTCAAAGATGAAAACCGATTCTTGCAAGATCAAGTGATGTATACGGGTTATACAAGGAATCTTGGTCCAAGAAAGGAGTTAAACGAATCAAAAACGAATTTTTACGGTTAAATCTTTGTTTTTGGAATCATAACCGAAACCGTGAAAGAAATGGCTTGATCGGGAGTGTAACTTGCTTGGTATTGTGGTATGTTGTTTGTAGGCTCTGTGTTTAGTGGTTGATAAGGCGGAAAGACGAGTTTGTAGCTTGTAGTGGCGGAAAACGAAAGGTTTATTCGGTTTATGTTCGGGGTATGTGTTTTGGGACAGATTGTTGATGGTTTAGAGTTAGGTCATGAAATTTTACAGGGATGTTCTACACATAAAAATAAGAGTTCTGTGAATTTTTGGTAATTTTTGGACAAAGGATGAATATTTGGTGAATTTAATGCTCGGTTTTGGCCAAAAATAGTTAAATATCATGAAAAATTCTGGAAAATTTCAGATAAGCTTTTTATATCATGTATAAGTCACACACAAAATTTGAGGTTAGTTGGAGAAGTCTAAGTAGGCTTTTCGATTAAACGAGTTCTAGGGTTTTCTAGCTCGGTTTTAGTGAAAATTGCATGTAAAAGAAGATTTTGGCTCTGGAAGAATTACAGGGGACTATGTGGATGGCAGGGGACATCTAGAAAAAATTTGGGATTTTTCTAAGGTCGTTTGGTATTTACGACATATTTAGTGTTTAAATGGTGTTTAAAAATAGATAAATAAATTTTAAATATAAAAATTAATTCTGGAAATATTTTTATAAAATTCCCCACTGTCAAAAAGTGATTTGTGCAAAATTTCAAGATCCGAGACTAAACGGATAATTATTTGTGCTAAAAAAGAAGATAAAAACAAACTTTTAAAGTTTAAAACGCATAAACCGGTAAAGTTCGTCTAAACGAACTGACTGGTGCATAAAAACCCTAAAAATGAACTATTTTCATATAATAAAGTTAATCAAGTAAAAATGAATCATCCGAAAATAATTCGGATGATTTGGGTATTTTTAACCGATTTAACAGTTTCCGGTACGCTAAAGACGGAAACGGGTCCGCGGCCAATCGGGGCGTCTAAACCGAGCTATAATTTCACATCTCTAATTAAATTATCAGTCAACCACTACTTTCGGGTCGTGTGTGACTAAACTCATTTTTGAAACGTAAAAACGGATAACCGTGCTAGGCACGCAAAACGAGAAAAACGACTAATAGTAGTTGTGACCATGGAACTCTAAACGATATCACAATCTGAGTCCGGAGAAGTGTTTCTGGGTTAACCTTGCCCCCAGAACGGGTACAGTGCTGGGTTAACAGTGTCCCCAGATGTACCGGTTAACTTGGTTAAAGTTATATTAATAATGAGTGTATAGTAACGATCGTAGGGATCATATTACAGATTGGACGTGTTAACTGATAACGATTGTTGTTACCTGCTTGCATGTGCTAAGGTGAGTTTCACGAGCCCCTTTTTTTTTCTGAACTGTTTTCGAATATTTTCTCGGGGCGGAAGCATGTTACTACTGAAATGTTTAAGTACATACTGAACGCATGGATTTGCGTGGATTTATATATATTTTATTGTACGGGAATCGTACGGAAATGTACTAAGATGGTAATTGTCTGAGTTGCTAACATTCTAAGGCCCCGGAACACGAGTGATTAACTGAAAGCCGGTAGAGTGTGGATAGTACTATTGGTCTGACAAACCCAACTGGTCCTGCATGGATTTGCTGATGTTTCCCAGCCAGTTGCACATGTCTATTTTAGGTGTTATATATATTTTGCTATGTAATGTTAGACATAGCGGTTTGGGGCAAGTCCGTGGGCGGGGGATATGCCACGGGTCCGTGGGCGGGGGATATGCCACGGGGGTTGTGTGTGATAGTCAGAGGTTTCACTTGTGGGCTCAGCATAATTACATCGATAATATTATATTTTGATAATGGTTTATCATGGTTTACTCGAATTGTGAAACTCACCAACTATTCGTAGTTGACCCGTTTTCTCACATGCTTTTCAGGTACAACTAAGATGAAGTGATTGCTTACGTGCTAAGTGCTTGACGTGTGTAAGATTTGCGTGCGGGATGTTAGGATACATTATAATAAATAGAATTATGTAACGTATTGTATGATGTGTGTATCACCTAGACGGTAATGAAATACGAGATAATGTAATTTTGAAGTATATTAATGCATTCAGTTTTCTTTATAAACAATGTGGTTGATATCAGAGGTGTCTGTTGCATCCCGTTTACATTTCCGCTGCGGTTACGGGGTGTTACAGAACTTGGTATCAGAGCCATTGGTTATGAAGAATTAGGATGTCTTTAAAAGATACCTAAAATATAACCAGTAGCTCAAGTATTATAGGATCTGAATATCAATTAATAATTTATAGTGACGAGATCTGGATGAACTTGGATGGACAAGTGAGTTATTATGGTCCGGAACATAATAACAGACTTGTCCGCACGAGGGAACTCAGGGGAAGTCACGGGGTACATTAATAGGTAAAAATGGCAACATATGTGTAAAGTATATAATATTATTTATGCGTGCTAATGTGTATATATATATATGTACATATCTTGTGGGTACATGTATTGAGAAATAGGACCCGGATAAGGAACCGGGGGATGAAATAATAAAGTACCGAGGAAGTTGAAATTTCTAGAGCATCGGTTGATGATAAGTCTGACTTATCGAGCCATAGTTATGATATTACCAAGTTAGAACCCCCGTTTGACATTAACCAGAAATATCTAGTAACCGTCACTCCCAACCAAAATTAATAAATCCCTTACCCTACCAACACCGGTAACGTATATCCCAATAACCCCCTATGTTCACCCGAACCGACGACCCTCACGTACGGACGGATCTGTACCTGAACCCATTCCTATTCCATTAAGGTAAATAAATAAATAAATAAATAAATAAATAGAATAAAATAAAATAATAATAATAACAATAAATTTGATAATAAATGAGCAGATAAAAATAATATATATAAATATATATGTGTATCTCTCACTCTCAAACATATGAGACATACCACCTCCAGATCGAGAATCACCGATTTTAGCGAACCTAGAATGCCTGAGGACATTGACTGAGCAAGTGATAGAATTTCCCATAATAGTAATTGATAATATTTGAAGGTAACCCATGTGCGCGATCACCTTGAACCTTGCAACTCCCTATGTTAACCTTACATCCGTTAGATGCCCATACCCATGTATACTCGAATAGAATGATTACCCATACACAAAGAGGTGTTGGAATCATTATAGCCTAGTTGGTTGTTCGTTCGTAGGTGGTATACCGTGTATGCCGGATATACAAATAGACACGGATATTATAACTCCGTGGTACTTAATCGTTTGGTGCTCACGGTGAGCATGTATCGGTTATGCTGACATGTAGAAGGATATTGAAATCAAGCATATTAAACATTAATCTTTGTTGAGAAAGACCTATATGTCAGCTGGTGACAAGGGTTATGAAACATATTTAAAAGTTAACCGATGTCAGGTTAAGTCCATATGTTATTATATTTGTGGGACATATATACTAGATACTGGTATGTGTAATATGTATGATAATATTTGGTGTGTATGTGTACCTGCTGTTGTGATTGAGCTGGTAACGAGTTATACGGTGAGATTAGTATTGATTACTGCGTACGGGATGGGTACGGCAGAATGACATAAAAAGAGTAACTCCAATGATGGAGATTGATATGATTCAATGAATTGCTCAAAGATAGCAGATGATGATACCGAATGTAGTATCACAGATCACTGCTAGTGTTGATGCAAATGTGATCGCAGAATTATAGATCGAGCAATCACATGAATATGAATATTTCAATTCTTAGTGGTATTACTAAGAGTGATAATGTCCCACCGAATACTATTATGACTACAAGTATTAGTTATAAACTAAACATGAATAGTAGTCGTAATGAATTAGATCCGGTATGAGGGATATGTTTGTTGGTTGTGTTAAGGAAATTAATAATAGTTTACTGATGGTAAAGGGAGGAATAGATTAGCGAGGGGATAGAAAAGATCGAAATGGTTAAGGATATTGGTAAGAGTCTAGAACATTGTGTAGTGAAATATGCTACAGATATGTTGGTAGATTATGTTGTATCGTGATGGAACACGATGGTACAAAATTATAGTTAGAAAATCATTACTCAGATGATATGGTCGGAATTTAAAATTCTTGTGCTAAAGCACTTTTATTCAAGTAATTAAGTTCAGAGATTGGAAACTGAGCTATGGTAGATAGAAATGTTGTGTGCTGATCACTTAGAACACGCTAATCGTTTGAAGGAATTGTCATGTCTGGTAACATGGCTAATTACTCCTGAAACTAAGCAAAGTGAGCGCTATATTGGGGACTAACTCCATCGATAAGGAGTATAGTCAATCCTGTAAAATATACAACCTTTGGATGGGTTGTGTCACAAGCCAGCATTGATATATTTGACTCTATGGGAAGTGGACTGGAAGGACGTTAGGTGAGACGTCGAGTGTTAAAGAAAAGAAATGATAAAGGTATAGGGCAAGATGGGCTTTTGAATAAGTAGGTATGTCCTACAACCCAGAATTATACTAAGACTAGTTCTGGTGTAAAAACATGAACCGCATGAAGGGTCCTTCCCTAAATGTGGAAAATATGGTTATCGGTAGGAAGAAGAATGTCGAGTGATAGTAGGCCACAGGTGTGGTAAAGATGGACGTAATGCCCCAATTGTAGAACCAATTGAAGCCATGTGAACCGGCAGCCCCAACCCATTCGTGTACAACCACTCCGAACCCAACAGTTTCAATAACAATCCATCCAAAGAAATCAAATTATGCCAAACAATTGTACTTGCTATGAATGTGGCAGTACAGAACGTTTCAAGAGAAATTGCCCAAAGTTGAACCAAGGTGTCGTTGGAAGATGAACCTCATGACAAGCATCAACCTCTGATCAAGCAAGGAGCCGTGCTTTTGTGAGTAATCAGAATAAAGCACGTCATGATCCAAAGGTGGTACTAAGTATGTGGTAGTTTTAAATCAATAGGCTTCAGTGATATTTTTACGGTCGTCGATAGAAGTTAGTTCCTGCTAACCTCCTAACATTTGGAAAGATACTGATTAGTGAAACTATAGAACCCCATACGGTAGAATCGCTAACGGTAAATCCCTAATGGTTAACTAAATTGTTCGGAATTGTCCTATTACTCTGAACGATTAATCCTTTCCCTATTGACCTACGACCAGTAAAGTTAAGAAGTTTTGACGTAATAGTTAACATGGATTGGCTAACTCAACATGAAGCTGAAATCAAATATGAAAAGAAGATGATTAGAAGCTCTCCTTCGGACAATGAAGCGATTAGATACAGAGAAAAGTGTACGGTATTATGTTACCACTCTAATCTCATCTTGAGATGTTATAATATTTACGACAAGAAGACGTGGTGTATTTAACGAACGCGATTGCCAAAGTATTTAAAAGAAAACATATAGAAGATATCCCGATGGTACGCGAATTTCCAGAAGTTTTCCCAGAAGAACTTCCTGGATTACCGTCAACCCGACAGGTCGGATTCAGAATCGATTTAATACCTCAAGCTGGCCCTGTTGCTAAAGCATCTTACCGACTTGCACCAACTGAAATGCAAGAATTATTGGATAAAGGTTTTATACGATCTAGTTGGTCGCCATGGGGTGCACCAGTGTTATTTGGGAAATGAAGGACGGAGGTGTTAGGATATGTATTGACTAGGGAGAATTGAAGAAAGTGACGATCAAGAATAGGTATTCACTTCATCGAAGTATATGATCTGTTTAACCAACTGCAAAGGGGCGATTTATATTTAGAAAATTGGTCTTAAATATAGTTATCACCAAATGAAAAATCCAAGAGGAGAACGTTGCAACAACAGCGTTTCGGACTCGTTATGGCCATTGTGAATTCTTATTTATGCCATTCGGGCTAACAAGTGTGCCGGCAGTGTTCATGGAACTCATGAACCGAGTCTGTAAACTTTATTTTGACAAATTCGTCATAGCATCCATTGATGATATTTTGATATATTTGCAACGTAAGGAAGAGCACGAACGACGGTTAAGGAAAATTGTGGAAGTGTTAAAGCAAGAGGAGTTGTACGCGAAGTTTTCGAAATGTGATTTTGAATAAAGAAGGCATAATCCCTTGGTCATGTTGTAAAGCAACAAGGATTTCATAAAGATCCAAATAAGATAGAAACCATTAAAATTGTGCCAAGCGCCGATTTTAAGTCTCCCCGATGGAGACGATGGTTTTGTCGCGTATTGTGACGCATCGCGTAGAGGGTTAGGATGCTTGTTGATGCAGAATAATAAGGTTATAGCCTATGCTTCCCGACAGTTAAAAGTACATGAGAAAAATTACACTACTCACGACTTAGAACTGGGAGCGGTTATCTTCGCACTTAAATCTGAAGACTTTATCTCTACGGTACGAAGTGCACCATCTTCACCGATCATAAAAGTTTGCATCACATATTCGATCAGAAAGAACTGAATATGAGGCAACGAAGATGGGTCGAGTTGTTAAGCGATTATGACTGTGACATCCATTATCACCCCGGCAAGGCTAACGTCGTAGCCGATGCCTTGAGTAGGAAATATCGGATTAAGCCATTGTGAGTGCGAGCGCTGGGGATGATAGTCCAGTCGAAACTTTCGGACCTGATTCGAGTCGCTCAAAGTGAGGCGTTAAAAGAGGAACAATTGGAAAAGGAGGGACTTTACGGCAATGAGAAGAATTTCGAATAGCGCGTGGACAAAATTCTCTATTTCAAAATTGGGTTTGGATCCCGACCCTCCATGACCTTCGTGAATTAATCATGGACGAAGCGCATAGATCGAAATATTCCATACATCCGGGATCGGATTAGACTATTGATGATACGAATATCTGAAAGGATTTTATTAATGGCCGAGTTTGGAGAAAGATATGGTTACGTATGTTGGTGAATATTTAAGTTATGCAAGAGATAAGGCTGCATATCGAAAACCCTTGGTAACGCCACAACGACAGAAAATTCGCCAATGATAGTGGGAATAAATTACAATGGATTTCGGGACGCAAATTCCCAAGATATATCAAAGGCATGATGTAAATTGGGTAATCGCGGATCAATTAACCAATCCTCGCATTTCATCCCAATCCATGTCGATTACCACAATGAATTCTCGCCCAAATTCATGATGGTGAAATGGTATCTCGTCGTGGAGTACCATTTTGAATTATCTCAGATCGAAATAGTTATCCTACTTCCAATATTGGAAGGCGGGGAAGGAAGCATCGAGAGCTTAAAGCTTTCTATGGGTGAAGTAATTATTACCAATTTGTTAAATTGAAAATGGGCGTCACTCAAGCCACAAGATTTGAATTGATTCGAGAAACAACCAATAGGATTTCTAATAATTAAGATATGTTGAAAGCAGCGCGAGATTGGCAAAGGATTTATGCCAACATTCAAAGGAAACCATTGTCGCTGGAAAGAGGTGACAATGTATTTTTAAGGCATCACCTTAGAGAAGTGATATGAGGTTTGGCAAAAACCGAAAATAGCTCCTTAATACATTGGACCTCATGAGACTATCTCCATGATTGGTCATTTAGCCTATCGATTAAAGAATTCCAGGGGCTAAGTACTATACATGATGTTTTGCCATGTATACGGATTGAAAAGTACCTATGCGACGAGGCAACGAAAGTACCAGTAATGGAGGTACTCATGGAAGACATGCCTGATATCATAAATAATTCCGTAGAGATAGTAGACGGGAAAACTAAACAGTTTGGACATACCAAGCTTTATTGATTAAGATTAAGTGGAATTCACAGCGAGGACCAGATTATACCTGGTAACGCGAGGGTGAATTCTGAAGGAAAAACCCCCACCTTTCTCTCGGAAGGGGATAGTGGGCGTGTAAAATTTCGAGGACGAAATTTCTTAACGGGGGGGAGAATGTAACGATTCCGACGAAACCCGGTATACCCTAACCGGTAGACAATAGTTACGTCATATTTGATGTCGGGTACATGAATTACCATAGTAATTATACGAGAATACATGGTTCACTGTATTGATTGTACGTGAATATATAATTCATCGCATTGAATATGCGATCAATCGATCGATAGTTATTGAAACCCGAACGAATCGAGGGTTCAATTATAGACGATATCTATAATATTTAGTGATTTTACGAAGCATTCATGCTTCGGGATAAGTGAAGTACGGCACAGAAAAAGAATTTTGATTTAATGGTACGTCGGTACGTTAAACGAAACCTTTAATACGAAACCGAGCAAGAGACGATCGATCAAGCCGAAAAAGATGCGCGATAATTAATGATATGATGTTTTAAGTTAATAAATGTCATGGTTTGAGTTTTTAATGTTCTTAAATCGGTTTTATATAAATTTCATTTTTAAACCGAAAAACGACCGTTTTAGCCTCGTTTAAGCCAAATTAAACATTTAACCGAAAAACGAACTGAACCAGATTATCCAAAACATTATCCGAATTGCGGATATCCAAACATGTGGCTAAGAATGAAGAGGTGGGTCCCACCCCACCCCCTCACTACTTCCGGTCGGAATCCCCATCCACCCCATTTCATTTTATTTTTTTTTTACAAGAAATTCCATGTTCTTCCTTTCCTCTCCACAAGATCATGATCCAAAACCGAGCTTTTGTAGCAAGAAAACAAGGTAAAGAATCGAGTTAATCACGTTTCCATCTTCGTTTCTTGAGTTTAATTGCAAGAAAATGAGGTTTCAAAGATGAAAACCGATTCTTGCATGATCAAGTGATGTATACGGGTTATACAAGGGATCTTGGTCCAAGAAAGGAGTTAAACGAATCAAAAACGAATTTTTACGGTTAAATCTTTGTTTTTGGAATCATAACCGAAACCGTGAAAGAAATGGCTTGATCGTGAGTGTAACTTGCTTGGTATTGTGGTATGTTGTTTGTAGGCTCTGTGTTTAGTGGTAGATAAGGCGGAAAGACGAGTTTGTAGCTTGTAGTGGCGGAAAACGAAAGGTATATTCGGTTTATGTTCGGTGTATGTGTTTTGGGACAGATTGTTGATGGTTTAGAGTTAGGTCATGAAATTTTATAGGGATGTTCTACACATAAAAATAAGAGTTCTGTGAACTTTTTGTAATTTTTGGACAAAGGATGAATATTTGGTGAATTTAATGCTCGGTTTTGGCCAAAAATGGTGAAAAATAGTTAAATATCATGAAAAATTCTGGAAAATTTCAGATAAGCTTTTTATATCATTTGTAAGTGACAAACAAAATTTGAGGTCAGTTGGAGAAGTCTAAGTAGGGTTTTCGGTTAAACGAGTTCTAGGGTTTTCTAGCTCGGTTTTAGTGAAAATGGCATGTAATAGAAGATTTTGGTTCTGGAAGAATTACAGAGGACTATGTGGATGGCAGGGGACATTCAGGAAAAATTTGGGATTTTTCTAAGGTCGTTTGGTATTTACGACATATTTAGTGTTTAAATGGTGTTTAAAAATAGATAAATAAATTTTAAATATAAAAATTAATTCTGGAAATATTTTTATAAAATTCCCCACTGTCAAAAAGTGATTTGTCCAAAATTTCAAGATCCGAGACTAAACGGATAATTATTTGTGCTAAAAAGAAGATAAAAACAAACTTTTAAAATCTAAAACGCATAAACCGGTAAAGTTCGTCTAAACGAACTGACTGGTGCATAAAAACCCTAAAAATGAACTATTTTCATATAATAGAGTTAATCAAGTAAAAATGAATCATCCGTAAATAATTCGGATGATTTGGGTATTTTTAACCGATTTAACAGTTTGCGGTACGCTAAAGACGGAAACGGGTCCCGCGGCTAATCGGGGCGTCTAAACCGAGCTATAATTTCACATATCTAATTAAATTATCAGTCAACCACTACTTTCGGGTCGTGTGTGACCAAACTCATTTTTGAAACGTAAAAACGGATAACCGTGCTAGGCACGCAAAACGAGAAAAACGACTAATAGTAGTTGTGACCATGGAACTCTAAACGATATCACAATCTGAGTCCGGAGAAGTGTTTCTGGGTTAACCTTGCCCCCAGAACGGGTACAGTGCTGGGTTAACAGTGTCCCCAGATGTACCGGTTAACTTGGTTAAAGTTATATTAATAATGAGTGTATAGTAACGATCGTAGGGATCATATTACAGATTGGACGTGTTAACTGATAATGATTGTTGTTACCTGCTTGCATGTGCTAAGGTGAGTTTCACGAGCCCCCTTTTTTTTTCTGAACTGTTTTCGAATATTTTCTCGGGGCGGAAGCATGTTACTACTGAAATGTTTAAGTACATACTGAACGCATGGATTTGCGTGGATTTATATATATTTTATTGTACGGGAATCGTACGGAAATGTACTAAGATGGTAATTGTCTGAGTTGCTAACATTCTGAGGCCCCGGAACACGAGTGATTAACTGAAAGCCGGTAGAGTGTGGATAGTACTATTGGTCTGACAAACCCAACTGGTCCGGCATGGATTTGCTGATGTTTCCCAGCCAGTTGCACATGTCTATTTTGGGTGTTATATATATTTTGCTATGTAATGTTAGACATAGCGGTTTGGGGCAAGTCCGTGGGCGGGGGATATGCCACGGGTCCGTGGGCGGGGGATATGCCACGGGGGTTGTGTGTGATAGTCAGAGGTTTCACTTGTGGGCTCAGCATAATTACATCGATAATATTATATTTTGATAATGGTTTATCATGGTTTACTCGAATTGTGAAACTCACCAACTATTCGTAGTTGACCCGTTTTCTCACATGCTTTTCAGGTACAACTAAGATGAAGTGATTGCTTACGTGCTAAGTGCTTGATGTGTGTAAGATTTGCGTTCGGGATGTTAGGATACATTATAATAAATAGAATTATGTAACGTATTGTATGATGTGTGTATCACCTAGACGGTAATGAAATACGAGATAATGTAATTTTAAAGTATATTAATGCATTCAGTTTTCTTTATAAACAATGTGTTTGATATCAGAGGTGTCTGTTGCATCCCGTTTACGTTTCCGCTCCGGTTACGGGGTGTTACAAGCAAACCCGCAGTTTTCTGCCACATAAGTCTTTAAACATGGTCACAAAAGTACAAAAGTACAAATACACTACAGACTTGATCATCCACGCTGTTAGCCATGTGGGGTCCCCTTGCTCGCGTCTCATTACCAGTAAGAAACGAACCACAAGGGACACGCTACATGTAAGCCCTACAGATTAAATTTTGCATGCTCACCTATGGTAATGGTTCGGTGTATTGCTTGATAACGGGGGTATGTCATGTTGTGGGGAACACTAGCTATTAATTAATTGTACCTTAATCATACCTAATGGCTGCTTGGTAGACTTTGATGCTTAAGCTTAGGTGGATAAACAATACCCTTCATCATCTTAACTATTCATAAAAAATAAAGCAACAAAAGTGTTAAATCTGCTAATTTTGAGGTTTAAGTCAAGTTGGGGTGGTCTGGTCCGGTAAAAGCTGAAAATAAGCGGGTCTTAATTGTGTAAACCACTAAGTAATATTATTGACGGGTCTTATTTGTCCCAGTAAAGATTAAGACATGGGTTTAAGTGGTCTACAATATCGGCGATCGCGGTTTTGCGTTTTTCTGAGCTTTAAAAATTACCCTATATGTCTGTAAGACTGTAATTTTTCGATTCTGATCCAACTGCATCAAACTTTTTCAGGGACGAAAAAAAGTCTTAAGTGTGGGGATGTTTGATGTGTTGTAAAACACACTTATTTTCCATACTTTTTTATCATCTTCTTATTAATAATTTATATAATAAATAATGCTTTTAACTCGTTTTAACTTGATCTTACAAAGTTTAATATTTTGTGTAGGTTACGAGTTTTAAAAGAGAAATGGATCGGGTTTTGGAAGACAAAAGAGGCTCGTATGATCAAGTTTGAAGAACCAAGTTAAAGCCCGACCCGACCCATTTATATGAAGCCTTACATGTCTTAATATATAATATAACTTAAAAAAAAAACCTAACCAGCCCTCTAAGTCCCGATCAGCAGTTTTGAGAAACAAAGAAAATAGAGATTGTTGTTTGTTTGGTCAAATGTTGTTGGATAGCATTTGTTTAATAGGGGTGTTGGGTTTAAGGAGACAACATATGATAAGTTTTGTGGCTGTGATTTCATACCACGGAAGCTACAACAAAGAAAACAAATACATAAAAGGTAAACACCCCATTATAATCCCTATACCTTCCGACCGGCAGCTTGGACAGCAAGGAAAGAAGGAAAAAGTTATTGTAGAATCTTTGTGGTGGCTAGGAGAGGAAGGAGATCGTTAAGGAAGACTTGGTACAACAGCTACGGGTCATCAACATCAAGAAACTCAGCCATAATTGTAAGGCCCCCTTACCGGTGCCTCACATTTGGACGTTGGATTTACTCATCAACATAGTTCTAATCATCAGAGTTAATAAAAACATACGCGGAATATAAAAACTTTCATAAGCATTACATTAATCCATAACTTGTCTTAGAATAAACACATTGTCTTTCAAAATAACATAATATTAAACATAAACGTCTTCCGATGCCAGCCTCTTATTCAATGCCACGTGCTCCCCTCAAGCGAGCTGTTTCATTTTACTCACCCGCGTGCATACTAAAAGTCAGCTACGCTGAGTGAGTTCTAGTTAATAACATAACACACTTTACATACATACATACATACTTCCGTTCATACTCTCATAAATCAAATTCTACTTTACTCTATTCTATTCTGCCTCGTATATTATTAGGGTTCGGTCCCGTTTTCTGCCTTGGATATTATTAGGGTCCAGTCCCTTTTCCTGCCTCGGAAGTTATCAGGGTCCGGTCCCTTTTTCTGCCTCGAGATTATTAAAGGGCTCGGTCCCTTTTCTGCCTTGGATATTATTAGGGTCCAGTCCCTTTTCTACCTTTCTATCTCTTACATTCATTCATAACATACATACATATCATTCATAGCTTATACATAACATTATATCTTGACAGCACGTGCAATATCCGAAGATCGTTCACGTACCGACAAGCCATCATTCTTACCTTTCACATAATCACATAAGACATACACTTATCACTTAGGATAAATGTATTAACAATCACATCGAGTATGCACACAGCCCCGAAAACATAACACATAAATGGGGCTAGAAACTCACCTGAATGCGGTTATGTTCACTGTTAATAGTTATTCCATTCTTGATCTGTGCATGGCTAACTGTATAATATTTACACGTATCAATTAATTATTACTACTCATATCGTATTTTCTATCTTTATATAGCCCCCAACGAACGGGGGTCCGGGGGCAGCGCCCTAGCAGCGGGGTTCTAGGGGCGGCAGCCCCTAGCGGGGTCCAAGGGGCAGAGCCTCTGGCTGGGGTCGAGCTGCCAGGTCAGCTTGGAAAAATTTTATTTCCATTAACCGTCTTAACACATTTTTCATTAAGATTTTAATTTATTTTCTAAGTTGGGCTAGCATTTTATAGGCTTAATTAGGTCAGTCCAACTGTTCATCTGGGCCCAACTGGGTCTAGGCCCAAACCAAACAGAGATCTGGCCGAGAACTCTTTGGCAGAGAACTCTTGGCCGAGAACGCTGGGTTGACCGAGAAACTTGGTTTGACCGAAAACCTTGGTTTGACCGAAAACCTTTGTTTGACCGAAAACCTTGGTTTGACCGAAAACCCATGTTTTCGATCGAGAACGCCATGGCCGGAAACCACATGGCCGAGAACCATGTAGACCGAGAACACCATGGCCGAAAACCACATGTTGGCCGAAAACCATCAGCCCAGCTCCTCATTCCACTTTTATGATATTTACTTTGCTCAGTTATTGATCTAAGGTTCAAATCATGAACTTTTAACCTCCTATCATCATCATTCATAATCGTTGCACCCCCGTCACTATACTATCATCTAGATCTAACCCGTTTTAGGCATAAAGCTTGGACCTTTATACATTAAAACGTTTTAGGCTAGATCTAGGGTTCCTTTATGAACCGTATATAACCATATGTCTATTAAGTCCGTTTTAATCATCAAGTTTGCATTTTTATGATGTATCTAGACCAAATCTAGTCTATGTTCGATTTTCATGGCTAACTGTTCATAAAAACGTAACCTTTAAGCTCAAGAACATACCTTATGTCGATTGCTAGGCTACGGCTAGTTTGGTTACAAGCTTGGATCTTGTAGCTTGCTTGAATACAGAGGATGGATCGAAGATCTTGGTTCGTTTGATTCTTGGATCACACTTCTCTCTTGCGGCCGAAAAGGAAAGGGTTTGTGTGTGTTATGGAGGTGTAGGGATAATAAGATGGAAAATATGGATGGAAATGGAAAGGATTAGGGTTTAAGGGGTATTTATACTCCCTTAAGCCCATGGACCTAAGGCCCATCTTTCCTTTTTTAGTCCATGATTAATTCCATTTAATTTAGCCTACTTATCTTTCCCCCTATTAATATTATTTTATTTACCATCTTAAGTAAACTTGTCCATCATAAGAGATAATATATAAAATATTATTTATTGAAATTTTGGGATGTTGCAATAACATTAAGTATTACATCCATAAACTTTGTGTTCTTGTTCAAGATTCATACTTGTTTGTTTTGATCTTTAAACTTGAATTGTTTTGCAATTGAATTGAAGATTGACTTGTGCTTGATTGATATTGATTCTTGAATGAGTTTAATTATGTTTATGTTGAGTTTTATGATGTTTAAATTAAGTATTTGCTGCTGTCCAAAAATTATGTTAGGCTAAACTTGTTAGTTCTACCTAGGTTAGATGTTTATTGTTAGGTTTTAGTGAGTAATATGGATTGTTGATCATCATGACTTGATTTTTTATTGAAAATTTTGGTTTAACATTGAATTAGGTTGTGTTTATTGGCTGTGTTTTTTATTAATTATACTCATATACCTATTGCTTTGATTGATTGAATCGGTTTTGATTGATTTTAGCTTGTTTGAACTCTTTACTTTGTGTTTAGAGATTGTTTGCGGGGTGATCAACCGTAGGGTTTAAGTGGGTGTATTAATTGATTAGATTCAGCGGGTAGGCACCTTCTTAAAGACCGAGAGGTGATAGGAAGTAAGGTCGTCTCATCGCTTTTACTTGTTAGGATTAGGATCGCGCGAGAGCGGGTTCGGTTCTTGTCGGGTTTGGGTTTTTGAGAGATTAGTTGATCTAGTTTAAGTTAAACTAAATTGTTCCTCTATCCTTGGTTGGCGTAGTATTCGTCTCCATTAGGGTAGTGTGTCGGTGAGACCAATAGGAGGGTCAACATTAGAACACTTTAATAACTCGTTTCCCGGTTTGTTCTTAAAATCAACTAAGTGTAAGTTAGAGTTTGTTGGTGAGACCGAGAGGTGATCTAGATTCCTTGAGTGAACCTTAGTTGTGTAATCCTTAGAAACCGGTGTCGTGAGATTCTTCAGTCCATTATCTTATTATACCTTCAATATGATTCTTACCTAGGTAGACGTTTTCTCCGATTGCAGTTAAGTCTCTAAGTTTCATCAAGTGTTTAGTTAAGTTAAGTTAAGTTTAGTTAATTAATTTAGTTAAAGTAAGTTAGGTCAAGTAGTTAATTATTAAAAATCATTTAAATATTCTTAGGTGAGTCTTGGTTAGGGTTAAGTATTAAAAACGTTTTCACGTGTCCTTGTGTTTGATACTCGGCTTCCTTAGTTCTATACTATTAGTGATCGGTACTCTTGCCGGTTTTGTATGGTTTCTTTAGGAGTCTTGTTTCATAATACATTCATATAGCATACACTTACCACTTAAGGTAAGTGTATTAACTAACACATAGGAGTATGCACACAGCCCAGAAAAACGTAACATAGAAAAGGGGCTAGAAACTCACCTGCGTCCTGCTTCTTTCGGAATTGATGGTAGCACCTCTCTTCAACTTAGTACAACTAACTGTGTAACAAGGCACATAAGTTTAACTACTACTCTCGTGATCTTATGCATCTATTCTAGACTCGGTCTTTCATTTTAGGTCTCTATCATTTTTAAATATTACCTTTTTGTATTAATTTATCATTTATTCTTTTCTTATACATCGTACGAGTCATACACATCATACACGTACTTATTCTCCGTATACCTTTCCTATATTTGGAAATTCACTTAGGCCCGTATACGCCTTTAGGCGTGTAAGTCTCCTCCAGCGTATAAGTCACTCGCGTTTAAGTCATTCACTTATAAGTTATCTTTCAAGCTCACCCTAGCCGCATAACTTATACGTCCCGTATAAGTCATGCGCTGCATAATTTATACTTATGAGCCCATTAACTTATGCGTCCTCATACATATGCGCCTCCATCATTTTACGTACATACATATGCGTTCAGGTACATATACGTTCATACATACATATACGGATACACACACTTATACGCTAACATCATATGCATCCAAACATCACCCATATTACCTGTTTCATTCCAAACAACTTGTTTATTTTCAAGTTCACATTTTTTTCACATTATAAAGTCCGATTTACTATCCTACCAAGTTTCTTGCAAAATAGACTTCGTTTACACGTCCTTTTCATGAACCGAACACTACTCATTTTACCCGAAACGAACCAACTAACCTGTTTACTAGCAAGTTCATTAATTTATCAATAATATTGGCCTGTTCTATCATCCTACCAATTTTCATGAAAATCTGTAAACGAAAAGTAAACTTTTTTAACCAAAACGTACCTTTGAGGTTTATGTTCGAAATCACTCGAATAGACCGAAACCATATCAAACGAACTCGGAATTGAGTGATTCAAGCGGCCACGGAACCGTCTCTCCCCGATCAACAAACCCATCTTCTCGCCGTTTCCGGAAACCCCCGCTACAGTCTCTGAAATACCCGAACAGTTTCTGGAAAACTCAATTTTTAGCTGTTACGGTTTTGCTTATAAGCACCGAACTTCCCGACTTCTTATCGAAGATTTGATCGGTGTGAGTCTCCATTTATTTTCTATGAACACTCAGTTAAAATATTAGAGCGATCCGATGGTTAGATCTTCAGGAATCGTCGTGTCTTTGTGGGCCATTTTCTCAAAAACAGGAATTTGGTAAAGAATGAGTATGAAGGCTAGGATGGGTATTTATGAGATTGTAACTACACTTATAGAAAGGGGGTAGGGTTTCATATTTAACTTTTTATCTAACGACACTTAATACCCTCATACTTTAGATAATTACATTTATCTTCTATAATTTAATTAAACTCAAATTATTTAAAATATCAAACGAAATTTGAGATCTTACACAAAAAAATCACAAATTTATCTTTCTTCTTCACTCACAACGCCTTAAACCACTCTCTATATTATAAAAAATTTACTCACATAATTTGATGGATAGATTGATTATGCTTTTAGGATAAAGTGGGTAGGTGGATATCATGTTCACGAACCCATCCAACGTTTAAACAAGAAAGTGTTGGTTTTAGTGCGCTAAACTAGCCGCTAGCAACTGACTCGTTCTCATGATGGTCGCATACATTGTAACACGGTCGTGCTAGCAGGGGCGCTAGCCGAGTGTCGTGAGCGGGCTAACGTGAGAAAAAGAGATGTTGGAGGCTTGGTAATGGGGAAACATCCATTTGACCATTGAGGGATTTAAAAAAAAAATCCCAGGTTTGAAGGTGGATTATAAACCGATGAAGACGAATGTAGGTGGAAAGTTAGGACCACCATGTAGGTAATTATTTGTAATTGTCACTAGGTTCTTCAGTATTGTTTTTTTATTTTAGGCCATTTACAATTGTCAAAGTTGTTTTTGTTGCTTGTTTTATTTTACATTTTCTAAAGTTTATTTTATTAGGAAATGTTTTAAAAAAAACACACACACATATATATATATATATAAATAAGATCCAATACAATAATTGTTTATCATACATTACCTACGCGACATTCTTGGTCTTTAATTTTCAATTTTTGTAATCAGCTGCTGGGTTAATCCAACAACTTAAGAAAAGGGTAAAATTTTCTTATAACATAATCAATCGCGCGTTAAATGCATAATTTGTTTTTCATACTCTTTTTCTATCAAAAACTGTATCTCTGAGAAATCAAGCTTCAAATTTGGAGATTTTTATAATACAAATTTGCGATTTGTTACGAGATGTTTTACGATCATCAAGTAAGTATTTTTTTACTCCAAATTTAACGAATTAGTTTTGTTCAAGAGATTTTTTTTGTAAGTGTTTTTAATTAAGGAAGTTGATTACATACAGTTTTTTGTCGTAATTCACGGTTTAATTGTGCTTTTTTGCTTCAATTTATGAACGTATTTGTATATGTGTTAACAATTTTTGACCTAGATGTCTTAGCTGACATGTGCTGAACAATGGGCGGCTTAGTATTTTGATCTGGATGCTTTATTTTAGCTAAACATGGGTTTTAACAGTGGACATGTTTAGCATTTTGATATTGGACGTCTTAGTTTTTGACCTGGCTTATTTTAGGTTTTGACATGGATGTCTTACGATTTTTTAACGTGGACATATATAGTAGATTTTTTCCCTAAACGTCTTAGGTTTTGACCTAGACGTCTTATGAACTTTAACATGGACGAATATAGTGGATTTGACATGGACGTGTTAGTATGACCTGACGTCTTATGAACTTCAACAAAGACGGATATAGTGGATTTGATCTGGACGTGTTAGTTTGACATTGACGTCTTAGTACTTTTTGTTTTGGACGTCTTAGCTTTTGACCTACACATATTAGTATTTGATTTGAACATTCTAGTATTTTTGATATGGACGTCTTAGTTTTTGATCCGAACGTCTTAGTTGAAACATGTTTTTTTTGTTTTTTTTGTATGTGTTTATAAAGCTGAACATTTATATATATTTTATTTTTATCAAGGTCCCTCATCTGAGTATCTACATGAGGGAACTATGCCACATGTTACTTCTTCTTGTAAACCTACTAAACGAATGATATTCACGTCTATGATCATGCATATGATTTTACTATGAATATGCAAAGAAAGCTGGATTTTGTGTCTGTAAAGGAGGTTCATATGTGCATAATGGTATATTAAAGATAAAGTATTTTACTTGTTCAAAAGAAGATCATAAGCCACCCAAAAATTATAATTAAAATATTGATAAAGATGGTTCAAAAAGACTATAATTATAATGGAGGAAGATACCTACGATTCGGTGTGATTGTAATGCTCAATTCTATTTTGAATTAGAAAATGGTGAGAAATTTGCAGTTATGGACTTTGATGAAGCGCATAATCACACAACGGTAGAAACAAGTGATATGCATTTTGTTCGATACAACAGAAAGTTAACTCACATTTAACAAGAAAGCATCTATAAGCTGTCAACATTGAATTTGAGTCAAGTTAGCTTTTTAATGTTTTGAGGACAAAGCATGGTAGTGTAACATTTGTCTTCCTAGATAAATATTTATTATTATTATTATTATTATTATTATTATTATTATTATTATTATTATGCGTTATTATTTAATTATTTTAAATAATAAAAGTGAGTAGTGGGCTTAGATATAAAACCTGGACATAAGGGTGGTAATAGGCTTGAGGTCCATGAGCATAAGGTATAAAAGCTCTTGAAACCTTTCTTAAAACCCTAGATCTCATTCCATCTTTTGCCTACACACACTAAAAACACACACAATCCCCATTCTCCATCTAAAGCCGAATCTAGAAACAAAGAGGACAAATCAAGAATCATCTAATATTCGTGTGCCATGCATTTATAAGAGAGATCAGATCAATCGCGTGTCAAGACTAGATCTGGACCGACCTCGAAGAAAATCCGAACCGACCATGAAAAGCTATGTTTTAGTTAGAAACGTTGTGTATTTGATGTCAGATTACTTTAAAAATTGGTAGGATGCTAGATTTGTACATAGTGAGTATTAAAGTTGCAACATTTTTCATAAACGAGTTGATCGGTTCGGTTCGGGTTAAACGAGTAAAGCTCAGTTCGTAAAAAGGATGGGCAAATGAAGTCGATTTTACATGAAATTTAGTATCCCACTAGATCGGGATGGAATGTTTGTTAAAGTCTCAAAATTTATAATAAATGGGATATTTTGACTAGTTCGTGTTAAGAAGTAAGGTTCACTTCATAAAAAGAATGAGAATACTAAGTTGCATATGAGAATACTAATTTACAAATGGGAATATTAATTTGAAAATGGGGATACTGAGTTGCAAATGGGAATACTAGTTTGAAAATGAGAATACTAAGTTGCAAATGAGAATACTAGTTTGAAAATGGGAATACTATTTGCAAATGAGAATACTGATTTGTAGATGGGATACTAAGTTGCAAATGAGAATACTAGTTTGAAAATGGGAATACTATTTGCAAATGGGAATAGTATTTGCGAATGAGAATACTAAGTTGCAATGGGAATACTAATTTGCAAATGGGAATACTAAGTTGCAAATGAGAATACTAATTTGTAAATGGGAATACTAGTTTACAAATGAGAATACTAAGTTGCAAATGGGAATTCTAATTTGCAAATGAGGAATAATAAGTTGCAAATGGGAATACTAGTTTTCAAATGGGAATGCACTTTGCAAATGAACTTTGGGAATACTCAATGCTAGACATGAAACCATAATAGATAGCTCAGTTAAAGATAGTAAGTTTTAGTAAGATTAATTAAGTTAATGGGGGGGGGGGGGGGGTTGAACCCGTAAACTTCGCTAAATTTAATTAGGTATCATTAAATGGCAGAATTATTAAAAGTGAGTAGTAGGCTTAGATATAAAACCTGGACATAAGGGTGGTAATAGGCTTGAGGTCCATGAGCTTAAGGTATAAAAGCTCTTGAAACCTTTCTTAAAACCCTAGATCTCATTCCATCTTTTTCCTACACACACTAAAAACACACACAATCCCCATTCTCCATCTAAAGCCGAATCTAGAAACAAAGAGGACAAATCAAGAATCATCTAATATTCGTGTGCCATGCATTTATAAGAGAGATCAGATCAATCGCGTGTCAAGACTAGATCTGGACCGACCTCGAAGAAAATCCGAACCGACCTTGAAAAGCTATGTTTTAGTTAGAAATGTTGTGTATTTGATGCCAGATTACTTTAAAAATTGGTAGGATGCTAGATTTGTACATAGTGAGTATTAAAGTTGCAACATTTTTCATAAACGAGTTGATCGGTTCGGTTCGGGTTAAATGAGTAAAGCTCAGTTCGTAAAAAGGATGGGCAAATGAAGTCGATTTTACATGAAATTTAGTATCCCACTTGCTCGGGATGGAATGTTTGTTAAAGTCTCAAAATTTATAATAAATGGGATATTTTGACTAGTTCGTGTTAAGAAAGTAAGGTTCACTTCATAAAAAGAATGAGAATACTAAGTTGCATATGAGAATACTAATTTACAAATGGGAATATTAATTTGAAAATGGGGATACTGAGTTGCAAATGGGAATACTAGTTTGAAAATGAGAATACTAAGTTGCAAATGGGAATACTAGTTTGAAAATGGGAATACTATTTGCAAATGAGAATACTAATTTGTAGAAGGGATACTAAGTTGCAAATGAGAATACTAGTTTGAAAATGGGAATACTATTTGCAAATGGGAATAGTATTTGCGAATGAGAATACTAAGTTGCAATGGGAATACTAAGTTGCAAATGAGAATACTAATTTGTAATTGGGAATACTAGTTTACAAATGAGAATACTAAGTTGCAAATGGGAATTCTAATTTGCAAATGAGGAATAATAAGTTGCAAATGGGAATACTAGTTTTCAAATGGGAATGCACTTTGCAAATGAACTTTGGGAATACTCAATGCTAGACATGAAACCATAACAGATAGCTCAGTTAAAGCTAGTAAGTTTTAGTAAGATTAATTAAGTTAATGGGGGGGGGGGGGTGTTGAACCCGTTAACTTCGCTAAATTTAATTAGGTATCATTAAATGGCAGAATTATTAATTAACAACTAGTCGTTTAACAGGTAGTCGTGTAAAATTTAGGAAGAGAATTACTATTAATTCAGATTGCATCAGGATCCAGGTGTGTTCTAGCCCCCTTTTTACCTTTAAATGTTTTTGGGGTTATATAAAAGAGATAAAAGATGAATGGTACATGTTTTATATGAGGAAGTAATTGGGTAAACTAATAGTAAATATACTTAACTCTTTTATTGCTAAGTTGTATGAATAACGTTAGTAGGTCATGACGTGGACAACATGGAGGCCGTTGATCCTTATAACCGTCTACATCATGAATGCTTGTGGATATTATGCGAGTGCTTATACGATAGATAGATGTTCCTTTTATGGATATGAGATGATGTTCCTTTTATAGATATATATTTGAATCTTAGTTGACAGAATAGAAAGAGTTAGGGAACAAGCCCTACTAATACTTGTGTAGAATGTTTATATGAATGTGAATGTGTATGATGTATGAATGTTATGTATGTGCAGAGCCTTCGGGCCTCATGCATGCACAAAAATTTAGGATGACAAATCCCTCTAACTTTTAATGGTTCGGTTATGAGCAAGAGAAGATAGCTTAGTTATGAGCAAGAATAGGCGGCTCGGTTATGAGAAAGAATAGACGGCTAGGTCATGATCAAGAATAGACGGTTCAGATATGAGCAAGAATATATGGATCGGTTATGAGCACGAAAAGGAGGCTCGATTACGAGCAAGAATAGACGGCTCGGTTATGATAAAGAATAGACGGCTCAGTTATAAGCAAGAATAGGAGGCTTGGTTATGAGCAAGAATGAATGAACCTAGTTGTGGAATGATTGATAGACCGACATTGTACAAGTAAATAATGAATGATATATGTTATGTATGAATGTTTAAAAGATGTCATTTTATTATAAATCGTATTTTATGAAATGAAAGAAATGTTACAACTCACTCAGCGTGTAGCTGACTTTTAGTATCATGCATGTAATGTATTGACGTGGCAAGCTTGAGGTGCGTATGAGGCTATCCATATTAAATATTAGATTAGAGAAAGAGGGGTTAATGTAAAAGTTTTAGTTTCCGCTGCAAATTATATGTGCTTCCTATGTAACAAACTGAGTTTATGAGTAAGTCTAACATTAAATTAGGGCTCCCGGGTCTGGGCCTTACAGGTAGATTTGAGGAAGTTGGGGCAACCAAAGACGATTGTAAAAAATTTAAACAAAATATAAATTGTTTTATCGGGGTGTTTGATGCTGAAATGGTCGTTCAAAGATTAAGTGTCAAGAAAACTTTTCGTGATGACAATCCTTTCAATTACACCGTTTACAATGGCGCTGAATTAACTCGTATGTTTTGGGTTATAAGAAGAATTATTTGGCATTTGGATGTAACATTTCGGACTTTTCGTATTTGTATTCTTTTAGGTTACCTGATTCATGAATGTAATTGGATCTTTCGTATTAATTAAATCTGGCAATTATTAGTATTTAATTTTGTTTACTTTATTTTATACCCTCATGTTATTTGAACTCGTCAAACAACTCATAGAAACCCATAAAAT
Organism: Bidens hawaiensis; assembly: GCF_021521415.1. Lineage (NCBI taxonomy): Eukaryota > Viridiplantae > Streptophyta > Magnoliopsida > Asterales > Asteraceae > Bidens > Bidens hawaiensis. The sequence goes on along the minus strand of NW_027491876.1, from coordinate 74,010 downwards.
TACATAACTGGGCTAAAAATCACAACTCTAGAAGTCCAGGGGCCATATTTTCCGAAATTCAAAGTTTTAGAAAAACCCAATTCGCCTCGCCGAGCGGTGTGGCAAGCCATAACAAGTCCCGCCGCCCGGGGAACTTATCTGCACATCCAAAAATCCGTTTTGGTTCATTTAGTTATTTTTTGTTATTTTTTGTTTGTGCACGGTTTTGTCGTTTCGAGTCTTTGTAACTTATCGGTGGTACTTTAATATTATTATAATGTTAAGGGTATTTATTGAAAAATAGTTAGTTCGTTATGTATGGCTAATTCGTTAAGGATGTTTAACGAATTAGCCAATTCGTTATATGTAAAGTCCATTCGTTAAGGATGTTTAACGAATGGACTGTAATTCATTATGTTTATTCGCATTCGCCATGGAATGTTGACGAATGGGGGCATAACGAATCACTTATTCGTCAAGCTCTCTTTCTTTATTTTGTAAGTTAACGAACTAGGAGCCAATTCATTACGGGATGTGTAACGAATTAGTCTCCGTCGTATATTTAAGGGATGTTCATGCCCTCATAATTTAAGTTTTGAGTTAATTATATTGAACCTCTATCAAATTCCTCTCTCGCTCAATTCTTCCATAACGTATTACTAATATACCTATTACAATTACTATTATACTATATCTATAACTAAGAACATATCATAAACTAGATCCTAAGGTATTAGATCTAATCTGATTATCTATATTGATTAGTTTTGTATGATTATTATGTATTTACAAGTGGTATCAGAGAAAGTGTTTTAATTAAGTGTTTTAATTGGTTTTAATTAATTTACCAAAAGAGAGAAGAAAAACCAAAGATTTCTGATGAGGATTTGATGCGATTCATCAATCCTGTTGCTTCTAAACCATCTACTGGTCGAGTGTTTAAGTTGAAAGGGATTAACAAAGTTTTCACTGAGAAAGACATTCCGCTTAATCTAATCAAGCCTGAATTGATTGAAATCTGCTAAAAACGATAGACGATCTTGAATATAAGTTAGTGAATTCCAAAACGTCAAATGTAACAGACCCTTTGATAAAAGCTAAACAATTGTTAAAATCTGCTAAAAACGTGCAATTTGTTCGAATCTTGATTTCTACATGAAAAGGAAATCTGTGACATTTGATGATTTGGACAAAGGTCCCATTGCTGGTGTTTTGCATCAACCTTCGGTTACAAAAGTTTCGGCTAAACCACAACGTGAGCGTGTTAACATAAGAACGTGTTTTCTCTGTGGTGAACAAGGTCATGTAGTCAGGAATTATGGACTGAAGAAATCACAAAATCTGCACCCATTTGTCAAGGAACAATCTAAACCCGTTCCTGTGATTAAGGAGATTTTGAAAAGACCGATGTCTTTTGATGATGAAACCCATATCATGTTTTCTGATGTAAATCCTCGAAAGGTGGTTCATGTTAATGAAAATTCAAGTAGTTTAAAGCCCAAATTTGTTCCAATGGAACCTATTTGCAAAAATGTGAATACAAATGTAGTTCAAGCTGCATACTTAAGAAGAAAGTCGAAACGACCTGTGACTTATTCACAAGCGACTAAACCATATTTGATTCACTAAACATTAAATCTTCAAGTGAAACTCAAGAGGTGCCCAAGACTGAGGACTGGGTTGCCTTTTTGAAATGATCATTTTTCTTTCATTTGCAGAATTCATCCAAGACTGTTTCTGGTGAAAACTGGATAATGGATAGTGGATGCTCTCGTCATATTACCAACACATTAACCTTGTAACAATTGTCAAGAATATACAACGAGGGTATGTAGCGTTTGCGGGTAATTTGGTGTGGATTGATCACAAAAGAAGGAGATGTGTCAAATGGGAGTATCATATTTGAGAAAGTTAATTATTTTGACAAGTTGACCATAACTTGTTGAGTGTGTCAAAAATTTGTGATAAGAAATACACAACCGTATTTAATGATAAGCGAGTGCATAATACTGAAACCAGGATACGCCAATCCTGAGAATATGGTAGTTATATGATCCCCTCGATCGAACGATATTTATGTGTTAAACATGACTTCTAAGGTATCTACTTCTGTCGAAACGTGTTTTGTTTCTAAGGCAATAGTAAAAGACAGTATTCTTTGGCACAAAAGGATGGGTCATATTCATGTGAGGAAAATGAATTATTTAATGGCAAATGATCTGGTTGATGGTGTTTCCTTGAAACATTTAAGTTAACTGACCACTGGTGTGTTGCTTGTAAAAAGGGCAAACAGAAGAAGAAGTCACACCCATCTAAATTAATTAATACCATTCATACTCCACTGGAACGACTTCATTGGATTTGTTCGGTCCTGTGATAGTGCGAGTATTGCTGGTGATTGGTACTGTCTAGTTGTCACTGATGACTATTCAAGATATTCTTGGGTCTTATTTATGAGTTCAAAAGATCAAACACCCATTCTGGTTCAAAATTTAATCACGAAGATCAAATCACTGTATAAACTGAAAGTGAGACGTTTCGAAGTGATAATGGTACGGAGTTTAAGAACAATGTATTGGATTTCTTTTGTATTCAGAAAGGAATTCATCGAGAATACAGTTCTCCTTATGTACCTCAACAGAATGGTGTGGCAGAAAGAAATAATAGAACACTGATTGAAGCGGCACGAACAATGCTTGCAGATTCTAAGCTTCCTGTTCAGTTCTGGAACGAGGCTGTGAATACTGCCTGTTACACGCTTAATCGTGTTTTTAACTGTGAAGAAGCTTTAAAGATGAGCTATGAACTTTTGAACAAGAGAAAACGTAATTTAAAGTATTTGGAACCATTCGGGTGTCCTTGTACTATGTTGAAGAAAGATGCAGGAAAATTTGAAGAAAAAGCAATTGAAGGTTATTTCTTAGGTTATGCATCACCTAAGAAACATGTATTTAACTTTACTTCGGGATGTGTAGAGGAGTGGTACCATGTTGATTGTCAAAGATATACCACACCTCCCCAAGGTAAAGTACCTGATTGGATGTTCGATTATGAGAGTTTATTTAACTCATTCACTAAAATAGTCGATCAACCAGATGAAGACTTGGTGCGTGCTTATTTTGAATATCAATTCTTACCTCCAAGATCTTCTGGTACTGTTTATGTTGATGCTTCACAATATGATCATCCTGATACATCCGATGTGATTTCTATCTCATCTAATGATGGTCATTTTATTGATTCTTCCTCGGCTCCATTTCCTGAAACACATGAGATTGGTGAATCGTCTCATGATGCCGAGGAGAATCTAACTATTTTATTTGACAATGTTATTGTGCCTGAGAATCCAATTCTTCGGATTCATTCATATCATCCACAGGACAACATTATTGGTGATCTTGATGTAGGTGTGCAAACACGTCATCAGGTTGCTACTTCAAATGATTCTAACATATTGTGTCCGCCTGCGGATATGCATTCCTTGGGAATCATGAATCTCGTGAAATAAACTTGTTTTCAATCTCAAGTCGAACCAACGAATGTTCATATGGCACTTGTGGATCCATCTTGGGTAGAAGCGATGCAGGAAAAGTGGCAACGGTTTAATTGACTGGGTGTATGAGATCTCATTGACAAACCCATTAGAGTTAAGAAGCCAATTCCTACGAAGTGGGTATTTAAGTGCAAAAAGGACGATCGGGGGGTTATCGTCAGAAACAAAGCAAGACTTGTTGTTCAGGGTTTTCATCAGCAAGAAGGAATAGATTAAACGAAAGTGTAAGGCTATACGAATATTTTTTGGCTTATGCGGGATTTAAGAATATCAAAGTTTATTAATTGGATGTCAAAAGCACGTTTCTTAATGGGGAATTGCATGAAGAAGTGTTTGTTTTACAGCCTCCTGGTTTTGAAGATCCAGATTATCCAGGCCGTGTTTACTGATTGAACAAGGCCTTGTATGGTCTACACCAAGCCCCGAGAGCTTGGTATGGCACACTTGCTGACCATCTTACCGATAATGGCTTCAAGCGAGGAACTGTGGACTACACTCTATTTTATAAGAACGTTGGTGATTATATGCTCTTTGTACAAATATATGTCGATGACATTATATTTGGTTTAACAAATGACAAGTTATGTAAGGAATTTGAGAAGTCGATACAGACGAAGTTTGAAATGAGCTCGATGGGGGAGGTTGAATTTCTTCTTAGGGTTGCAGGTTCATCAGTCAGATAAGGGAATATTCATTCATCGGACGAAATATGTGAACGATGTCTTGAGCCGATTCAAGATAACTGACGGAAAAATCCCTTCGACGCCTCTTCCTATGGGTCACAATTTGTCACCGAATGAATTGGAGGATACTGTAGATCCTACCCTTTACCGAGCAATGATTGGTTCATTAATGTATTTAACTGCTTCTCGTCCTAACATAATGTTTGCAGTTTGTTTGTGTGCTAAGTACCAATCAAGTTCTCGAGTGACTTACCTGGTGGCGGTTAAACATATACTTCACTATCTGAGGGGTATTCATGACATCGGGTTATGGTATCCCTAAGGACGATAGCTTTGAACTCACTGCGTTTTTCAGATTCTGATTATGGAGGATGCAAGATCAATTTCAAATCGACTAAGGCGGTATTGTCAGTTTTTAGGAAGCCGACTAGTTTCCTGGCAGTGTAAGAAGCAGACAACGGTCTCCACTTCAACCACCGAGGCAGAATGTGTGGCAGCTCGAGTTGCTGTTCACAGGTTATATGGATCCAACAACATCTGCGCGACTACGGTTTGAAGTTTCTTACTACTCCATTTTAATTGATAAATCTGCTGCTATATAGTATCACCAAAAATCCTGTGCAGCATTCGAAAACAAAACATATTGAGATTTCGATATCGTTTCATTCGAGATTGCTTTAAAAAGAAATTAATTGATATTGAAAAGGTGAACACGGATTTTCAACGCATTGACCTGTTTACCAAGGCATTTGACAAAACTCGTTTTAACATTTTGCTTGTCTAAACGGTCTTAAACACTTGCTAACGTCCTTATACAAGGATAATTATCTTTATTTCTTTTTGTTTATTTTCTTTCAGTTATTTTTTATGTTTTGGGTTTTGTGGGTGAAAAATTTGAAAAATACAAAAAGATTGTGCTTTTTGTTTGTATAGAGAAAATCCAAAAACATTAAAAAACAAATCTTAGAAAAATATAAAAAGATTGTGACTTTTGGTTAAAATATTTTGAAAAATCCAAAAACATTGAAAAATTCAAAAAGATTGTGCTTTTTGTTTGTATAGAAAAATCCAAAAAGACAAAAAGATTATGTTTTATGTATGTACAGAGAAAAACCAAAAAGATTTTAGCACTCTTTCACTTAAAATTATGCCAATTACTCATATTTGAAGGACATATAAGTGTATATGTTTGGTCCTGATATGTACTCGTAAATGTTCGGGATAGCCATTTACATGATAATGAAAAGTAGTTGGGGCGACTGCTGTGCGTTTTTACTCAATTCTCTCGCTGAAAATTATGACGGTTATTTAAGTTTGTGGAATATGCTTGCATGTTTTGATCTTGTTATGTACATGTAGATTGATAGGATAGCCATTAATCGATAAACTGAAAGTGACCGGGACGATTGAATTTATTTTTATGCTCCTCAATAATGAGTTTTGAAGAAAAAAAGAGAAAATGATAGTACATTGATCATCTGGTCCTATTTCCATAAAGAAATAAGCTTAAAAGGCTGAGTGATTAATTGCAATGGTGCATTGATAGGTCTTAAACAAGCAGTTAGAGTAAAGTATGTGATATAAACATAAAGAAACGCCAAATTGAAATAGGTGGTCGTCTTTACCAAAAATCTCGGTAACAATGGAAGAAATGTAATAGCCTATCGTACTGAAGCCTTATATTGTCTGATCAACAGAAATAATAATAAAGCAAATAAAAGGCATTTGGATTCTTGACACTGTGAGTCTTTATGCACCATAATCATCTGGGTATTTATATGCATGAATTTTTCAATCGCTTTAAGGGAAAACTAAAAGTCATTAAACTTGATCACTGCTGTACATTGTACAAATTAAACTACTGACTTGATCAATATCCGCTGTTAGTCATACATTTGTTCCACCCTTGCGCAAGTCTCAATACCTGTAAGAAACGGACCCCAGGGGATACAATGTATGTATGCGTACAGATGGACTCGTGCATACTCACTCACGGTAAAGGAAACTTGGTGCATTGCTCAAAAATATCTACAAAATTCTAAATTTTGATTGACAATATAATGGTTTAAGTCAAGTTAGGGTGATACGGTAAAAATCCAATTAAGCTTGAGCCGAGATTAGAAGCTGATAGTTTCTGATATTCTGTGCTCTAATTGAGCATTTAATCACATCACAAACATGCTTGATAGTTTGTTATAAGATTTAAGTGGACAACAATATCAATGACCGACTTAACACTCATAATAACGCTGAAATATAAAACTGTGATGGAAGGGCAATTTGGTCAATATGATTCTCTGCTTAAACTCACAAAAACATGTACTACTTTCGTAAAACACTCAAAATACAAAAATATTTTGTTTTCCATTTCAATTTTTCTTTTCGGGTTTAAATGTAAATATTAGAAAACAAAATGAAAAATACCAAAAATATTTTATTATTTTCACATATTATTTAATTCTTTTAAGTTATTTTAAATTATGTGTTTTTGAGCGTAAAACACGTTAACGTATTACATTTACTATGTCGGGTAAGATTAATAAGGTAAAGTCCATCGGGACACGGGTTTTGATACATTTATTTAAATATTTATTAATTGATTATTTAATTGAAAAGGTTTTAAAATTTAATTTACTGTCCATTCGTTATCTGTCTGGATAACGAATGCGGGTCATGTTTGGTAACGAATTACCCTAATTCGTTATATTTAATTCGCTTCCGACACTCTGTAACGAATGATCTCATTCGTCATTTGACATATAACGAAGGAAGCACGAAGTACACCTAGTTCGTTATTAATTCGTGATAAGTTTTAACGAATTACTCATTTGTTACCACGTATTACGAATGAGATAACGAATTAGCTAATTCGTTAATTTTGAATTAACGAATCAGCTGATTCGTTGTCTTGGGATGTGTGCTGATTCGTCCTATATAATGACCAATTGAAAACGAATCACTTCATTCGTTAAAAAACCTTTCTTCTTCCTTAAGCGTAACTTTACCCAAATTTTTCTAAAAAACCGACCTTCACAAAACCCTATTTTGAGCATCAATGAAGAAACGTAAGTTATAGACGATCAAAACGTACAACTTTTCGTTGAAATCCATGGCCAGTTCGAGGATCATTGGATTGATTTATGTCGGCATTAACTTATAAAATAAACCTTCATTAACATATACTCAGATTTAACCAAAATGGGCACTATCTATTGACTGTCGATATGTTTCCGAGTCGATTCGTAGTCATTACAGAACATTTCATCATATAATATGACGTAATTGGATCTGAGTTTGCATGTTTGACTTTCTTGGTTCTTATCAATTTTGACTTGGACTCCGTATAGTCAAATTCCTTAATTATTGGTGTCGATTCATTATATGTTAACGAATGGATACTCATTCGTGTCCAATTTGTTATGACTTATATAACGAATCACCTCCTTCGTAATTTTGATAACGAATTACATCTCATTCGTTCTTTAAATTCGTTATTCCTTTGTGGGTGATTCGTTATGCCTAATTCGTAGTCTTGCTTAGATAACGAATTAAGCAATTCGCTATAACGAATTACCTAATTCGTTATAACGAATCTGTCAAGATTTGTTAACGAATCACACTTAGAATTATTCTAAAAATGCAAAATTAACCTTTTAAATAATTTATAGTATATTATTTGACTATTCGTTTTACTAAATCTCGGGTTTATGTATTCTAAGTTATGGCTGACGAAGTTGTCCAGGAAGTTCCCGTGGCTGAGCAACAACCAATACAACAACCTCAAGAGCCAGTATCTCCACTATTTTCGTTCGACAAGAAGCATAATATATGTGCTTTTGTTGGGACGAATTTTGCTGACGAGGATGTGTTTCACGATATGCTAGCTTTTATACAACGATCTCGTATAAGCTATATTGTTACAGCTAACTCGGAGATCCACTTTAGTATCGTTCGACTGTTTTGGAATTCGGCTCGGTTTGTTTAGTATGAAAACCAAATCGTTGCTGAGATCAACAGGAAACCGGTCATCATTACAACGTGTGTTCAATAACATGGACAACCCGTGTGAGTTCGATAAGGGGTTGATCTGAGGCTTATTCCATCGTGTGTTCTATTTTGGTGACCTTGACCGTTTTATGTATAATAAGGCAAACTTGTGCCCTACGAAAAGTATCTACTACACGTTCTTATTCACTGCCTTGGTGGACGAAAGGGTGGATACGACGAGTGCCAGATCATGCTAAAATCGGTTTTGTCGTCTCGAGTATTTGTAACTTATCGGTGGTACTTTAATATTATTATAATGTTAAGGGTATTTATGGAAAAATACTTAGTTCGTTATGTATGGCTAATTCGTTAAGGATGTTTAACGAATTAGCCAATTCGTTATATGTATAGTCCATTCGTTAAGGATGTTTAACAAATGGACTGTAATTCGTTATGTTTATTCCCATTCGTCATGGAATGTTGACGAATGGGGGCATAACGAATCACTGATTCGTTATGCTCTCTTTTATTTTGTAAGTTAACGAACTAGGAGCCAATTCGTTACGGGATGTATACCGAATTAGTCTTTGTCGTCTATTTAAGGGCTGCTCATGCCCTCATAATTTAAGTTTTGAGTTAATTATATAGAACCACTGTTGAATTCCTCTCTCGCGCAATTCTTCCTTAACGTATTACTAATATACCTATTACAGTTATTATTATAATATATCTATAATTAAGAACATATCATAAACTAGATCCTAAGGTATTAGATCTAATCCGATTATCTATATTGATTAGATCTGTACGATTATTACGTATTTACAATTTTTGAAGCTCGATTTCGTGTAATTTCCTTTCAAAATAACTAGAATATTCCTTGGCATCATGCCAAAGCATATTACAACGATTTCTTTGAGTGAAAAACAATAAATTGTGCTAATTTCTTTATTAAGGTGATTTCTTTCTATTTTGGTAATTTTTGCAACTAATATCAAATTCTTGATCAGTAAGTCAATTCCTCCTATATACCATCCTTAACTTTTGTTAAAAATTTACCCTAACTCAATTTCCGTTGATTTTGTGTGTTAATTTTAAAGAACTCTTCCGGTGTTGACTTTTGAAAGTCCAAGACTATTCTTTTCACTCTTCTTCCATATCCATCGTTTTCTAGGCAAGTAGTCTTCATGAAAATTCAGGTAACTGTTTATTCCCCTAATAGGATCCAATTGCATAACATGACATGTACAAATAGACGAAATGATACGATAAATAGAATGATAATCGAGCCGAATGATTGTTCATATATTTATATTAACCGAATGATTACAAGATATGCCATACATGCATACATACGTATAGTTAAGCTCGATCCGCCTAGATGTGCACCTTGAGGCGACCTATCATTCTAGAGAGATTTCGGCATGGTAACGATACTCGTTGAAGAATAAGGCCAAAAATCTAAGCACAAATGAACATGATCTTCTTATTTATAGGCCCAAGCCACATTAGTTAACATCACTAACCAATGAGATGATCCCGTTAACGAATGACCTCCATTCGCTACATTCCATAGTGAATGAGCTCTCTCTAGTAACGAATGAGCCTCATACGTTATACCCTTGTCGTATGAGATCCTAACTTAACGAATGGGGCAGCTAGCCTAACGAATAGACTCCATTCTCTATACAATCCTATAGAGAATGAGCCATATTACATTTTAGCATAATGACTAAACTACCCCTAGCCTATTCGATCAGCTACGAACAACAAATCATGCACTAACAGACTCCCCCTCTTCCATAGCTGTCGATTACTTAAAATTAAAAATCATCGGTCCCAATAAACAACACCCCCTTGACTGATGATTCTCAGGCTTATGAACACAGAAAAATCTCTCGTCTTTTACGCGAACCAATAACTCGAAGCTTCTCATATCAAATCTCCCCACATATAAGCATCTCTAGGTGATAATTCCGATCATCGAACTGGATGACATGGATCAATAATTCAACAATCAATAGCAAGTCATCAGCTATCCATCAGCACCAGTAAAGTAAAAATATCTTTACATTCGTCACACATCTTCATGAACAACCCGATCATTCAAAATATTTCAATTCGGTTATCCCTCTCTTGATAGCGTCTATCACATAATATCAAACTTTGCAGCTCTTCTACATCCCATCCGCTTGAATACACTATTGTTTTGGGCATATGATACAGAGATCCAACCTCCATTAGTTAATTCTGAACAATCTAATTCTTTAATCCACTTACAAGACTCATATATTCCTCAATAAGATCAACCCGTTCAAGAATTTTCTCATTCAACATAAGTAATCCGTCGAATACTCGTAGCCAACATTGTCAGGAGTTAAATCCTTCAAAAAGAAGTAAACAAATAGACACTCGTAGCCTACATAATCAGGTTTTAATCTCGAACAAATCAATCAAAAATCAAAGAATAATTACAATCTTGAACTCAGTCAAACGTAGCTTTAGAACAATGTATTACCACCTGAATTGTAGTAACTTTTCAAGAAATCCCTGCAATCATAGGAAGATACTGGTCAAATAAGCTCCTTGAAATTTTTCTCCCCTTATTCTAGACTAATTCGGCAAGGTCTTGAACAACCATAAAAAATCCCTAGTAAACTCCGCTTTAAATTAATCATTCCCGGCCGGAAAATATTATCGCCATAATTTTCAAAACGAATGTCCGACTTATTAGAAATATCCCAAAAAAAATTGATCAAGAAAATTTACATAAAATACTTGTTTTTTTTTTTATTTTTAATCGGGGACACCCATCTTCCATGTGGTATGCACATAACACACCCTCATTCGCTATAATATTAACCACATTTGCTAAAAAGATTCATATTCATTAACATTGTTCTCATTCGCTAGTCATTTAAACGAATGGGGTCTCATTCGTTAGTTCATATTCGTTTAACAAACTAGTGAATGGTAGGAAACTTTAATGAATGGCCAAGGCCCAGTAGCGCATAAGCAAGTTGAAGTGAAAAGGAACGGATGATAGGTTGGAGTAGTTACTGTAGCACCAGAAAAACGTATTTCTCCGTAAAAAGCAGTTACGGTGGCCGAAAAACGGTTATTCACACCGAAAAACTCATAAACCCTCACTTTTCATGGCCACCAATAGTGGAAAACATCAAATCTCACTCAAATCACCATATTAATCCACCAAATTTCACATGAACACTCAGATTTCATCCATGAACATGAATCTATCATTAATTTCAACATTCATCCACTAATTTAATCCCAATTTCATCAAACAGTAACTTTAACACGAAGAACACAACGATACGTCTTGGATCAGAATTCATATAGAAACTGGTACGTATCAAGAGAAATTCCTGCTCTAATATCAATTAAGGAAATCGTTTATTCATCTAGCATGATCTAATCGCATAACATGATACGTACGATAGATGACACGAGACGATAAATAACATAAAACGATAATCGATCAAATGATTATTCGTATATTGATAATAACCAAATTATTACAGATTCATACATGCATACATACATACGCTTAAGCTCGAATCTCTTCGATGTGCACCTCGAGGCGGCCTTTCATTCTAGATATATTTCGGCAGCACAACATTACTCTTTAAAGAATAAGGCCAAAATTCTATGTCCAAAAGAACAGGATCTACCTATTTATAGGCCCAAGCCCCATTCGTTAACGTCACTAACGAATAGGATGATCTCGTTAATGAATGACCTCCCATTCGCTACATTCCATAGCAAATGGGCTCTCTCTAGTAACGAATGGGCCTTATATGCTACACCCTTAGCATATGAGCTCCTAACTTAACGAATGGGGAGGCTAGTCTAACAAATGGACCCCATTCACTATACAATCCATAGCTAATGGGCCATTTTATATTGTAGCATAATGACTAAACTACCCCTAGCCTATTCAATTAGCTACAGACAACAAATCATGCACTAACAAAAAAAATGTTTGTTTTCATCTAACTTTCAAAAGTTCTCAATCATTTTTACAGTTTAATAGGGCTTTGTTGGTCAAATTCTATCCAACCCGTTTAGGGTTTTATTTAAGCGAAACTAGCTTTGTCAATTACTACATCTTCTGGTCAAAACTATCTTTTGCTCCAGAAGAGTTTTAGCTTTGTTTTCACGTTTTGCAAATGCTGGACAAAAACCCGAACCCCAATTCACTGTTTGGATTTTGACCCGTATAAGCTCGCTTAAAACTTGTTTAATTCATAACTTGACTTTTGTAATTCCGTTTATTGTATTCCAGTTCGGTTGTTCTTGGTTTTGTTTCTAGTTTATTATATCAAGTTTGTAGGTCTTTTTTGTGTCGGACTAGTCATCACGTTAAATTTCGCATTCTTCTTATCTTATTAATTTTTTCTCTTAATAAGAAATGTTAGTAAATCACTAAATCCCAATTTTAAATTTTACTTTTTGGGGGCTTTATGCGTACCAACAAAATATATTATTTATCTTTTATATCTCAAAGTTCACATCATGTTATTGTGTTATTTGTCAATTGAATGATGTTGTGTTGATTGTCTAGTTGTTTATTTACTGCATTCAGAGAGGTCCATCATAATCTCATTGTATTAGATCATACGGAATTTTAGTAGCCATCAATTGTGTTTGTTTATTCATGGCCAAATGACACAAAATTACTTGTATTTATTTGTCAATTTCACAATACATAATGATATATATATATATAGAGAGAGAGAGAGAGAGAAAAGATCAAGAGAGAACTAGAGAACTAATAATGAAGTATTTTTAATTTAATTAAAAAAATATTAATTTTTTTTCTTTCATCCTTCTTATATGTTGTTTTTCTTCACCACAAAAAAAAATATAAAAAACTAAAAATAAAAAAAAACTCGTTGTAATGCATATATGCAATACAATGCATATGTGCAATAGTGTGTATTTTGATATTTGAAATAATGTTGAATAACATATATATACAGTTGTTTGTATTATATATTTAAAATAGTGTTATATTATATACAAATATAAAAAAAATCGATATAGTGCATATATACATTAGTGTTGTATTACATATATGTGATAGTGTGTTTTGCATCCAATTATTAGTGTTGTATTTGCATTTATTCAGTAGTGTGTATTATATAATGCATTTGTGTTGTATTATATGCAATAAAACACTATTGCATATATATGCAATACACATTAATGCACATATGTATTACATCGCCAATTTTGTTTAGGAACAATATCATTTTATTAGAAGGAGAAAGAAAAAAAATCGTAAAATATTATTTTTTTAAAAAGTTAAAAATAATTTTTAGTAGTTCTCTCTAAATCACACCCCTATATATATATATATATATATATATATATATGTTCATTGCGCAATGTAAATAATGAAAACCCATTTGAAGTGAGAAAACTCGTGAAAATCCTATGTAGCATCGCTTTTTTTGTTTTTTTACATATATATTATATGCGGTTACATTTAACAAAAAACATAAAAAAATAAATGTTTTGATATTTTTTACAAACTTTTACATGTATCTTTCTGGAGAGAGAATGTTATTTTTATCATTACATTTTTATTAACTTTAATTGTGGATCGCAAGATTCAAACTTAAATTGAAATTATAGAATGAATTCATTTGAGTTTCCTCGGCTCAAGTGGGTTTTTATTTTATCATAACCATATATATATGTATATATATATATGTATGTATATCTATTTAATTGCCAATATTTGGAGGCCTCACGTCGCTCCCCCCTAGTGCCACCACATTGCTTCATTCGTGAATTCTGACTTCTCTTTCAATCCCTCTTTTTAATTTCACGGGTCATAGGTTTTATCCGTGGGTTTGGGTACCGTTTTAAAAAAATGGGTTATAATCCGGGTTATAACCTCTCCTTCATTCCATCGTTCATCTGCCCCAATTCTTCTTCCTCCCACCCTCAAAACCTAACTCTAAAATTACTAATCTATCTGATAACGGATAGGAAGTCCACGAGTTCTTAAAACACCGAAATCTTTTTTTGAATTTCATTCATCGATTGAAGGCTCTTAAATTGATTAGATTGACTGTTGAAATATTCGAATTTGATATTTGTTTTCTAATTTCGTTAATTGATTCTATAATATTTTACACTAAATTGTTTTGTTTATTTCATAGATTTTTTCTATCTAAACATAGTTATTGATTTACACACTTCTGTAATAAAAACTGAGAATTTATATCACCGTGTTTTTAGTTTCTTTGTTATGGTTACAAATGTTTCAAGCCAAGTCTGCATTCCAATTATTTAACTAAATCTTTTCAAACATAATCTCATAATCAAATTATCATCAGGATAATCTGTTAGTTGCTTATTTTATTTAAATCATACAATTTAACATTAATAAGTTAATTAACCTAGAATGAAGTTATTTATATGATTTAACATTGGAGCAGAAAACTTTCATAAACAATGCAGAAAATTCATGTTATAATCTTACCTCGTGTTACTTATTCTATAATAGACTTAAATTAACTTAGCTATAGTGCAATTAGTCTTTTTTTATCATTATAGTAGAAGATGGCTAAATACAATTTAACATTTACAAGTTAATTAACCTTCAATGAGGTTAATTATGTCATTTAATTATGATTGTTGTAGAAAACTATGATAAACTTTGCAGAAAATTCAAGTTTTAATCTTCCATCTTGTCACTTATACTGCAATAAATTTCCATCTTTACAGTTATAGTGCAACCTTTAAATGAGCTACTCTAAATGTCCACCGCGTTATATCGCCCTACACACAGAGCTCGAACGGGTTCGCCTTCAAATCAATCACATTATTAAAGACCAAATCATTGACCATTCATAAGTAAACTATTTAATCAAATTGTTTACCTAAGAGAAAACATTATTCCATCTTGTCACTTATACTGGAATAAACTTTGATCAACTATGTTATTGTGTTGTTACATTTTGATTTTCATTGCAGCAGAGTATGAATAAAAACAGTTTTGAAATTTCAGTTTAATTATGATTGCAACACAAAAGTATCATCTAATCATTACTAAAATCAGTTGTCTTAAAAATCATTATTGCAGCAAGATATTACAAAAAACCATAAATCCAGAATTTATTTACTAACAACTAAATTTAAAATTTTAATATAAAGAAACATAATATATTATAAATAACTGTATATCTGAATTCTATTATAGATATTCTATATCAAAACATTATTATAAATCAATTAAAACCATAAATCTAGAATTTTTTTGTTAACAAATAAATTAAAACCTTTTATATAAAGAACCATAATATATTATAAATTATATACTATATATTATTTGTTATAGATAATATCTAAATTCTATTTTGTAGGAATTTTATATCAAAACATATCTATAAATATGGTTAATTATTCATTATAAAATCATAATAACATTTACCTTCTTCTTCATTCAATAAATCGTTCAAGGCTTACGGTTAGTTTTTTATTATCTTTTCCAGTTTTTAAATTTTATGTTTTGTTGTTTGTTTTTTATTATTCAGTTAATCTAAATTGTAGTAATATGTTCTACTACATTAATATAAACTGTTATTAATCTAAACTGTTAATAGATGTAGATTACTCTAATCATAATACATGTAGAAGTTTAAGTTTGTTGATGGTTTTTTGTTGTTTACTTCTGTTAGATAACTCTAATGATAATACATGTACAAGTTTAAGTTTCTTGATGATTTTTTATTGTTTTTTACTTCGTTAATTTAAACTGTTGTTAATCTAAACTGCTAATTGATGTAAATAACTATAATCATCACATACGTACAAGTTTAAGTTTTTGTAATTTTACTAACATAGAGCAGATTATGAATATTTAAGCTAAATATGTAATCGAACATGACCAGTAAAATATATTATGTTCAAAAAAGCTAAAAAAACATTATATAAATATTTGATTGTTCTTTCTTTTTGTATATTATTCAAAACATATTAAACTTAAAATCTTAATTTTTTTTTCTAATTTGTGGTATATATAGGTCGATGGTAGCCAAAGATTACAAGCTACTGAATGATTTAAATGAAGCTACTGAGAAGTTGACTGTGTTAGTAAAAGTAGTCAAAAAGGGGATTAACCATATCATTGACAAACCTCTAGCCATATGGTCAACAGATTTAATCTTAGAAGATAAAGAGGTAAACAATGATTTATACTACATTATTATTTGAACATATATTTGTAAATATATTTATGTTTATTTATTTATTGCAGGGTAACATAATTCATGCTTCAATATCGAAGCTGTTGATCAACAGTTTTGATAAGAAGATATATGAGTATGGCTGCTACGAAATTTCAAAAGCAAAGTTTTCAACTTATGTTGATAGGTTCAAGTATGTTCAAAACTAAAATGGTAAAGCCCCGAACCCGAAAACCTTACTAACAGTTGGATTTACACTTGAAAACAACTTAATTATTAGAGTTTACATAAACTATCAATTTATACAAAAACTCTCTCTCTCTCTAACGACTCGACTCTTTATATGCCAAAACTGTGTGGATAGCCTTGTGTGTACTCAAAGCCCCTTTACATTCTTTTATCAACCACCTGCGTGCATACTAAAAGTCTGCTAAGCTGAATGAGTTCTAGTTAATTAGGCAACATACATTACATTCTCATACTTACATATACGTATCCGAAAATACTTGTTACACACTTAACCTGATTACCTTTCCTTCATACATATATGCATTCATACTCAACACTTACCTTAGTCAACCAAGAGTCTGTTCATAGTCCGCCGTCTATGCCTATACTCAAGGTCGTGAACACGTAAAAGGTCTGCAGTCCTTACCTATGTTCACCATTCATGGAACGTACAAGGTCCGCAGTCCTTCCCTATACCATCAACACGTACAAAGTCCACCATCCTTCCCTATGTGGTCACCTATATCATTGCACATACGAGGTCCGCAGTCCTCCCCTATGCTACCACATTACATTTACAGCACGTTTAAGGTCTGCAGTCCTTTCCAATGCTGACACCTATATCATAGCACGTATGAAGTCTGCAGTCCTCCCCTATGCTAAAACATTACATTCCCATCACGTTTAAGGTCCGCAGTCCTTTCCTATGCTGACACTTATCTACAATACGTATAAGGTCCACAGTCCTTATCTACGTTGACCTCTATCATCTATAACACGTATAAGGTCCACAGTCATTAACTACGCTATCACATGCCACATCTATGTCCAATAGAAGTTAGAGGGATTTGCCATCCTAACTTACTATGTCAGACGTAGAGCCCGCATACCATACATACACCTGCTTACACATACCACATATACAATAAATATATATAACGTGCCAACATAAATAATTTTACATGTATACATGTTCTACATTCTTCAACCAAATATATTACTAAACAAGAAATATATATTATCAACTACCACATTGAGTATGCGCACAGCCCCGAAAACATCAACAGAGAAAGGGGCTAGAACTCACCTGTGCCCTGCTTCATTCAGAATTGATGGTAACACCTCTCTTCAACAGAGCACGACTAACTTTGTAACAAGGCACATAAGTTTAACTACTACTCTCATGCTCGTTTGTGTCCTTGGTCCTTCTTTCAAGGTCTTTCTCAGTTTAACTACTACGTACGTATTCACCGTATATCTTTCTTTTATCAAGAAATTCACCTTAGCCCGTATATGTTTTTGGGCGTATAAGCTAGGCTAGCGTATATGTCATCCTGGCGTATACATCATGTTAGCGCATAAGTCTTGGGACGTATAGGTTATATGTTCGCATAAGTTATGTGCACGTATAACTTATTGGATCCGTATAACGTATACTTCAATACTTATACACTTCATACATATACGTGGCCATACATACGCGCTCCCAGAACTTATGTGTGATAGATACATATGCATGGTCATACATATGTGCTCCTCATACATATGCGCCTCTTGTCATATACTTTCACAAATGCATATACGTACATGTACAAATATACGCTGGTATACATATGCACCCCAAACATATGTGCCCGTATAACATGTACGGCGCTTATGTTCAAATCTGATTATCATTAATGTGTTTTTTTTGGTTTTCAGTGATTCCGACACCGTCAGCCGCCGTTAACCACCATGGTTGGCCGGATTTGATTGTTTATAACCCAGGTAGCTTCGGGGTGTCCACATCCAAGCTAAGGTGGCCCTTAAGCTCATTTTGTTTGATTAAACACCCGATTAAAGCTAGATCTAGATTCAAACGGCTCATTCGGCATCTCGGGGTTGCGATGTCGGGTTCTAAAATGTTGGGTCAGATGAGATAAATGATTTTGTTGGGTCGAATATTTGACAAGAAAAGAAATAAGGGTTATTGGAATCATCTCAACACTCTCTAAAAATGGCTAAGTATGGATACCGAGCACACTTAGGCCTCCGAGCAAGCTTCTACTTATCATAGCAAGGTATTTTGCCTTCCAGGCAAGGTTATCTTCTAGAAATCCTCATAAGTGTTAATCCGAGCAAGGTTCACTTTGTCTAGCAAGGTTTGTTCCCTAGAAAACCCTTGGCTAAACTAAGCTAATGAAACCAAGTATTTTGGAAGATCTAGCAAGTTTTATGTAATAAACAGTGACACTAGCAAGCTTGAAGAAAGTTGATAAAGAAATATATTAAGGACTTATTCTAGTAAGGTTCAATTCATAGCAAGCTACAGTGCTACCAGCACAAGCTACAGTGTTACCAGCACACTATGGTTTGTTCAATAAGTTAAAGTTAACAAAGAGTTGAAGGGATTTCTGAAGAACACATTTGCTCGTAGGATCATATCGAGCAAAGTTTGCTATGGTCAAGAGGATTGAATTCTGCTAGGTGAATATTTCTAAGTAAAGTCTGCTAGGAGAACTGTTCCCCAACATAGTTTATGGTTACCAGGTCTGCTCGAAGAAGACAAAAGCTGCAAAGCTTACCCAAAGACATGTTTTACACTTATAATATTTTTGTAATATGTTTTATGATTATGTATAATTGATTAGGGTTTCTAGAAGGAATGACAGTTGTCAGGGCAGACCTATAAATAGAATAATTTAGGGCACGCCTATAACAGATCTGAGACACCACAGCCGAGACACACGATAAGACACCTGACCTTATTCCTGAAATTGATTGTGATGACTGTCTTTATCACGTACGAATAAATCATTCCCTTCTGAAACCCTGATTGATTTTCGTTTGTATTATTGATTCTATAAATGGAAATCTTTTGAGTTCAGTCTTTGTTTGTTACTTTTGTGTCTATTAAGCAACATTTAATGTGTTAGTGTTTCCGCCATTAATACATTATTGTTCTTACCCGAAATAGCAAGTCGTTAACCCTCTTGTTAACACTTAACCGTGTGGGTTATGACAATGGTATTGTGAGTGACTGAGAGACATATTCGGGACCAATAAGTGGTATCAGATCCTGTTTTGCTGTTTGGGTCAAGAACTGTTGCTGATTATTGCTGATTTGAAGACGAAGAATGACGTTAGCTTGTGAAAGCCTTAGATGTCAGATCTAAAGCTTAATAAACGATTAACGGATCTAGTTCATCATTACTCTTACCGGTTATATGTTATGTATATGTTAGTATTAGTTGTATATAGGTATATATATATTATGGAATAGGATAATTATATGAAGCTTTGATTGAGAGAAAACTTGGATATCAATTCAATACATTAACACAAAACTTTAATTAAACATAGGAGGAACCCTCTATAAATAGACGATGGAATCTAGTTCGTTACACATTCCGTAACGAACTAGCCTTCCAATTCATTACATTACAATAAATAGTAAACTATAACGAACCCCCCCCCCCCCCCCGAGTCGTTAAACATCCTTAACGAATCAGGAGAAAACTTAACTTAATGTCTAGTTCGTTAAACATCCTTAACAAACTATATTGTTCCTTCAACGAACTAACTTAATATTATAATAACTTTTACATTAAGATAAACAATAAATACAAAACGATAATTACAAAGACTCGAAACGCAAAACCGTGTACTAAAAGACACCCCCTCGTCTTGAGCTCTTTGTCTTTAAATTACTTGAAGCGCTTGGTCTGCCAGTCTCTGCAGCTGTGAATGCCATGTTCATAACACACACGAACAACGCGTTGAATTTGCATTGCTCGGTCATAGTGTTCACGACGCTCAATTAATATCTTATTCTTGAACAACACGTCATTGTCGGACTCTGTCAACTTCACGAGCCACATTAAGCCCTTACCCAACACAATAATGGCCTTGCCAGTTCGGTTGTCACAGTACCAGCGGTTGAAAGATAAATACATATGTTGATTCAGCGTCTTGACCGGTACACGCTTCATAGTCTTTGGAGGCTTTACCTTAAAGCACCAACTTTCTCCAACCCGTCCTTGGATCAATCTCATCAATACGCTTGCGAGTTGGAATCTTTGGCTTGAAAAATTTAAACCCATGATTGACCTCAAACAGCAGATGTTGATGAAACCAATCTGCATGTCGATTTCCTCCACGGTTCATAAAAGGTCGACACGCGAGGGTCCGAACGTCCCAACACGGTAATGAAAGAACGTCAGTAATCTTTTCATAATACTGAATGCCGTTGTCCCATTTGATAATTCAGACCTTTAAATCTGAATCATAAAGCTATGAAATAATGTCACCTCGTACTTTATATAAGGCCTTAAAAGATGTCATCTGATTTGATTGAGCGTAAGCGACAACTTCAACTTTCTGCTCTTTGTCAACATACCCGTATGCATCAATAATCTTATGAGCTTTCTTGTCCCGATAAGCAAACCATCTCTGAATATCAGCATCAGTCGGATCTCGCATTGAATCAAATATTGTATCAACAACATTCTTGCCTTTTGATACCTTTTCCAGATGATCCTCGGCTGCTTTGACTGTTTCTTTATTAAATATTGGAGCACCCTGATCAACATTAGTGTGTTGAAATAAATCAGGGTATTCCTCAGCAGTCATGTCCTCAATCTCCACCTCCTCATCCTCATAAATAAACGATGTGCTGATCTCACTAGTTGGATCATTTAAGATCTTTTCGTCGTTCTCGACCTCCACATCGTCCTCAGCCTCTAACACGGTTAACTCATCCTCATTAAGACCAAGCAGTATGGAAATCTGCTCTCCTCTTAGGACCTCTCAACAAACTGTCCCACTTCAATCTCATCAGCATTAACAATGATTCTAACCACCACCGTACCATCAACAAAGATGACAGTATCATCCTTGATCATCTCAACGGGTTTAGCAGCTGTATAATCATGATAAACAATTATCTGCTTTCCCGAATCACCAACTGCACTTGTACCAGCACCAGAGGACGAGCTGTGAGTTTGTTTTGGCTCATTTCCTCCAGTACCCAACGCATCGGGATCTTCATCATCATTCTTAAGCTTCTTCAGTGCATCGTCCTTGCATGTCAGCTGCAAGATAAGAACCTCTTGCTCTTTCATTTTCATCCCCTGAGATGTAACAATCTCAAGAAGGGCTTTGGTCTCTTTTTGGCAGAAGGAAACATAACTCAACAACTTTTTCTGATTCTCCATTTAACGCTCTTGATTCAGACGATCAGCAGACATTTGATTTTCATAAAGATGAAGTAAACTCAAAAGCATATTTGTCTACTGATCCTGAGACATTGCATGAAATGAGGGAGGGATAGGCTGAACAGGACCTTAAGGACGGTTAAGCCTCATAAATGAAATATCCATATGTGGTGGAGGCATCATCATCGGTGTTGGAGAAACCACCGAAGTAACAATCGTTGGTCTTGGTAATGTAGATAAAACAGATTGAGGGATCATACCAAGCCTGGGATCTGATGTGAGCGTGGTCGTCAAAGTGAGTTCTGGGGTGCTAGTAGTAAGCGGCACCGCCGAGCGTTAAATATTGGACGACCTTGGAGGCTGACTCCAAATGATATACCAGCTCCAGCAGTCACTCGACGTTTCTAGGATCCTTCACCAGCTAACTCCTTTCCTTTTCTTTAACGCTCAGCAGCTGCAATAACAGCTTCCTCAGCTTCAACATCTTGTTGTTGAGCTGGATCACCACCATTAACACCATCACCACCATCATTATCGTCAGCCTTTTCTCCATCGTTCCCACCTGGTCCTTCCTCACGCTCAGAATCCGAGTCATCGTGGATCCAGCGATCCTTGTCAGGACATACATAATTCGGATTCACCAAATGACCAATCAACCTTATGAATGGTGGATGTGGAGTCTTCATTCGATGAACGGTATCAGTAGTCATATGATCCAGCATCATCGCATCAGCTTATAATGTCTGATCAATCACCAGGTTTGGAATCAAATCTTGGATAATAAGTTGAAGAAAACGAGGATACATCAAAAACTTCTTGCGTTGAGCCACCATAAGACATTGTTCTTTAAGATGATAAAAAATCATCTCAGAGAAGTTGAATGGCTTATTCAATGTCAAGGCAAAAAATGCCGATTTTAACATAATACGACATTCATCGAAGCCACCCTTACTTCCACCAAGGCAATGAATATTTTTATTTTGGACACAAATACGCCTTGTAATACATGGACTTGCCCAAATCACCAGTATAACGAACACAGGAAAATAAACCACGAATCAACTTCCGACTATATTCACATAGATCATCTATAGTATCCCCAAAACGCAACACCTGTCTGATAACCCCTCTTGTGATAGTAATAGGCTTCTCGTCGATAGTAGCTGTGATGTGATTCTCAGCCTCTATAAATCGTGCTGAGTTCCAGAATTGTCGTATAATACTGAAGTAGACTGTCGGTCGTGCAGTCACAGCATAGTGAATATTTGACCGTCAAAGAAACATCACTACATCTCCAAACATGTCTTCATCAGCAAAATTCGTACCGACAAAAGCACAAACGTTTTGCCTTTTTTCCAACGGAAGCAACGACAAATTTTGTTGTTGCTGTTGTTGTTGTTGTTGCTATTGTTGTTGATCAACAACAGGAGGATCTTGATCCATATTATCGGCCATTGCACTAAAAAAATAAACCCTAGAATTAGTGACAATGAATAATTATAATAACACATATAACATATAATTAAAAAATTAAAATTTGACAAATTTTTAACTTTTTAATATTAAAATTAATTGAACATGTCATTCGTTAAAATTCAAATTCGTTATAACGAATTTGTGGTTCGTTATAACCAATTACTGCTTAGCTATCAAGTAGATAAGAACGAATTAGAACTAACAAATGAGAAGTGAATTTTTAATGAATTATAACTTGATTCGTTAAAGATAATGAATAGAAATCTGATTCGGTATAAATTAAGATTCGTTATCCTAATTCGTTTGATTAGTATAACGAATTGAACACGAATTAGTTCCAATTCGTTACATAATAATGAATGGCCATTTAAGCTTAATCTTTGACTAATCTGGTCAAGGTCAAAATTACCAAGAACATGAAAACTCAAAATTGCAATTCTGAAATCAATACAACCATAATCAACAATATAAGACCAAATCAATGATCACAAGGATCTCGGAATCACATCGCGATTATAATGGTATTGATATTTTGTACCAAAACATGGTATAATTAGGGTAAATTAAGGTTTATTATATGCTTAAAACCCGATAACAAAATCAACAAATTAACCCATCAAATCGTTATTAAATTTGACGAAATTCATCACGTTATGATCGTATTTACCTTATGAATAAGAATGTATAACCAAAACACGATATAACAATGATCGAAAATTTTTGAAAAATTTGGCCAGAGTAACAATATGAATGGGAAGACGAAAGTGAATAGTGGAGACAAACCACCTTCACTAATCCCTATATACTCTGACACAAGACGTTCTCCAATTCAACAAATCATCTGATTCGTTTGAATTTTGAAATAACGAATCAGGTGATTCGTTATCATAAATAAACATGTGGCATAATGAATTACAAATAATTCGTTAAAATCTTAACGAATTAGAAGCCATTCGTTATAGAGTGGCGGAAGCGAATTAATATTAATGAATTGGAGCTTAATTCGTTATAAATGACTTTAATTTGTTATTTTAACGAATCATATTTAACGAATTACGTTATGTACTTTTAAATTAAATAAATCAATTAAATTAAATAAATAAAAGAAGAATTAAATATTGATACCAATTGAATTAACTTAAATAAATCAATGAAATCCCATATCTCGATGATCAAATACTTTAACGTGTTTTACGTTTTGAAATACATAACTTAAAAGAATTAAATGATATGTAAAACGAAAAAGCAAAATCTTTTTAGTATTTTGAGCTTTTGAATTAAAATATTTACAAAAAAATTTCCGAAAATAAAAACGTAGAACAAAAAATGTTTTTGTGTTTTTGCATGATTTTTCAAAAGCAGTACATATTTTTGGATTTTTGTTGAGTTTGAGTAGAGAATCATATTGACTAAATTGCCCTTCCATCACAGTTTTATATTTCAGCGATATTGTGACTGACGTTAAGTCGGTCATTGATATTGTTGTCCACTTATATCTTATAACAAACCTTCAAGCGTTTTTGTGATATGATTAATGGTTCAATTAGAGCACAGAATATCGGAAACTATCACCTTCTAATCTCGGTTCAAGCTTAATTTGATTTTTGCCATATCACCCCAACTTGAGTTAAACCATTATACAGTCGATCAAAATTTGAATTTAAAGAATTTTTGAGAAATGCATCAAATTTCTTTTACTATGAGTGAGTATGCACGAGTCCATCGGTCGGCTTACATACATTGTATCCCATGGGGTCCGTTTCTTATTGGTATTGAGACGCACGCAAGGGAGGAACAATTGTATGACTAACAACGGATTTTGATCAAGTCAGTAGTTTAGATTTGTACGAGGTACAACAGTGATCAAGTTTAATGACTTTGGGTTTGCTCTAAAAGCAAGTGAAATATTCATGCATATGAATACCCAGATGATTAAGCTGCATAAAGACTCACAGTGTCCAGAACCTTAACGCTTGTTATTTGCTTTATTTTATTTTTGGTGATCAGACACATATAAGGCTTGAGTATGACATGTTATTACATTTCTGCCATACTCACCGAGATTTTTGTTAGAAACTAGCACCTCCTTTCAATTTGGCATATTTTTATGTTTATATCACATATTTTGCTCTAATAGCTTGTTTAAGACCTAACAATGAACCAATGATTAAGCACACAGTCTTTTAAGCTTATTTCTTGCTGGTTTTGGGGTCAAACAATCAATGTACTATCATTTTCTCTTTTTGCTTCAAAAACTCAAAATTTTGAGGAGCATAAAAATAAATTCAATCGCCCTAGTCACTGTCAGTCTGTAGATTAATGGTTATCCTATCAATCTACAAGTAGATAACATGACCAATACATGCAAGCATGTTCCACAAACTTAAATAACCGACATAGTTTTCAGCGAAAGAATAAAGTAAAAACGCATAACAAACGCCCCAAAAACTTTCCATTATCAGGTAAATGGCTATCCCGAACATTTACAAGTAAATCTGAGGACCAAACATATACAAGTATATGTCCTTCAAATGTAGGTAATTGACATAATTTTCAGCAAATGTATGCAAAAATCTTTTTGGATTTTCTCTTTACATACATAAAAACACATTCTTTTTGTCTTTTTCAATTTTCTTATAAATAAAATAAAACTTCACAATTTTTTGGATTTTCGGATTTTTCTGTATAAGCTGAAAACACAATATTTTTGGTTTTTCTAGATTTTAAAATATTTTTGGATTTTCAAAATGTTTTAAAAACGTAAAAACAAGAAACATTAAAAAAAAGAAGACACAATATTTTTGACTTTTTCAAAATTTTCAATGTTTTTGAGTTTTAACAATGCAAACAAAAAGCACAATATTTTTGTATTTTCTATTTTTCACCCCCTAAAATCCAAAACCAAAATAAAACTTAAAAGAAAAATATACCGAAAATAAATATAATCATCCTTGTTTCAGGATATCTGCAAGGGTTTTTAATCCATGTAAACCAAGCAGAAATATAAAAACTCGTTTTGTCAAATGCTTTGGTAAATAGATCGGCTTTTTGAAAATCGGTATGTACTTTCTCAAGGTCAATCAATTTCTTTTCAAAACAATCCCGTATAAAATGATATCGAATTTCGATATGTTTCTTTTTAGAGTGTTGTACGGGATAGGCGGTAGTTCAAAATTATAGTCATTGGGGTACCATAACCCGATGTCTGGATTTCCCCTCAGATATTGAAGAATACGCTTGACCGCTACCAGGTGAGTCACTCGGGAACTAGCTTGGTACCTAGCACATAAACAAACAACAAACATTATATCAGGGCGATAAGCAGTGAGATAAATCAACGAACCAATCATCGCTCGATAGAGGGTAGGATCAACGGTATCCTCCAATTCATCCGGTGATAAATTGTAACTCGCGGGGAGAGGAGTTGAAGGGATTTTTCCGGCAGTAATCTTGAATCGGCTCAAGACATCGTTCACATACTTAGTCTAGTGAATGAAGATTCCTTTCGCAGACTGGTAAACCTGCAACCCTAAAAAGAAGTTCATCTCTCCTATCGAACTCATTTCGAACTTAGTTTGCATCGACTTCTTGAATTCCTTACATAACGCGTCATTTGTTGACCCAAAGATAATGTCATCGACATAAATCTGAATGAGGAGAAGATCATCACCAATCTTTTTATAGAATAGAGTGCAGCCAACAGCCCCTCGCTTGAAGCCATTATCCATCAGATGGTCGGCAAGCGTGCCATACCAAGCTCACGGGGCTTGATGTAGATCATATAGAGCCTTGTTTAAGCGATAAACTCGGTCAGGATAATCAGGATCCTCAAAGCCAGGAGGCTGTAACACAAACACTTCCTCGTGTAGTTCACTGTTGAGAAAAGCACTTTCACATCCATTTGATAGACTTTTATATTCTTGTAAGCCGCAAAAGCCAGAAAAATTCGTATAGCTTCCAAACTTGCAACATGAGCATATAACTCAGTGTAGTCTACACCCTCTTGCTGATGGAAACCTTGCACCACAAGTCGTGCCGTGTTTCTCACGATCATCCCACGATCGTCTTTTTTACATTTAAATACCCACTTAGTCGGAATAGGCTTCTTAACTATAGTAGTTTGTCGATAAGATCCCATACACCCAATCGTGCAAATTGTTGCAATTCCTCTTGCATTGATTCTACCCAAGAAGGATCTTGAAGTGCCATACGAGGCGTCGTTGGCTCAACTTGGGATAGAAAGCAAGTGAATTTAGCAACGTTTACAATTCTAGAAAAATGTAAATCTGCATAAGCACACAATACATTATTCTCACTCAAAGAAGCAACTTGATGACGTGTTTGAACGCCCACATCAAGTCCCCAATGATGTTTTCCTTTGGATGATAATTATGAATCCTAAGAGTAGGATTCTCTGGAACAACAACATTTTCGAATAAATTAGTGTAATGTTCTCCAAGATCATGAAATGAGTCATCACTGTCAACTGTATCAAGTTCAATAACTTGATCAACGACTTGATTATCATCAGAAGAAGTGGAAACACTATCAAATAAAGCTGGAGGATCATCACGAGGATCTTTAGTTGGAGCTCGGTTGGAGCTTCAACATCATTAGAACTTGAAAACCTTGGAATTGCCAAATGATCTTTAAAATATGCACGAACTAGATCTTCATCAGCTTGCTCAGTTGTTGGAGTAAATGAGTTAAATAAACCATCATAATCAAACATCCAGTCGGGACCTTTACCTTGAGGAGGTGTGGTGTACCGTTGACAATCCACATGGTACCACTCCTCAACACAATCGGAAGTGACATTAAATACTCGTTTCTTTGGAGAAGCATAACCCAAGAAATACCCCTCAATGGTCTTCTCTTCAAACTTACCCACATCCTTTTTTAACATCATACAGGGACACCCAAATGGTTACAAGTACTTTAAGTTAGGCTTTCGTTTGTTTAAAAGCTCATAACTGTCTTTTGGAGTCTCTTAACTGTCAAAACCCGATTAAGCGTATAACATGCAGTATTCACAACTTCATTCCAAAATTAGACAGGAAGCTTAGAATCGACAAGCATAGTTCTAGCTGCTTCAATCAAAGTTTTGTTTTTTCCTTTTAGCAACACTGTTTTGTTGTGGTACATAAGGGGCACTGTATTCTCGATGAATTTCTTTTTGAACACAAAAGAAATCCAATACAGTGTTTTTAAATTCAGTACCATTGTCACTACGAATTCTCCCTCTTTTTACTTGTATAGTGATTCGATCTTAGTGATTAAATTTTGAACAAGAACATGTGTTTGATCTTTCTAACTCACAAATAAGACCCATGAGTATCTTGAATAATCATCGGTAACCACAAGACAATACCAATATCCAGAGATACTAGCACGATTTACTGGACCAAACAGATCCATATGAAGTCGTTCTAATGGTGTATCAATGAAATTAAATAACTTAGAAGGATGTGACTTTTTCTTCTGTTTGCCCTTTTTGCAAGCAATACAGTGGTCGGATAACTTAAAGTTCTTCAAAGAAACACCTTCAACTAAGTCATTTGCCATTAGATAGTTCATCTTTCGAACATGAATGTGACCCATTCTACGATGCCATAGAATAGAGTCATTCTCTGTTGCTTTTGAGATAAAATATGTTTCGATAGATGTAGATACTTTATAACTCATATTTAAGACATAAATATCATTTGATCGCGGTGATCGCATGACAACCATGTCCTCAGGAATAACATATCCCGATTTCAGAATCAGACATTCTTTATCAGTAAAATTGTCTTGTACCTCTTGTCACATATTTGCGACACACTTAATAAGTTATGATCCACCTTGTCACAGTATTGACCTTCTCAAATGTAATGTGACCATTTGAAACTTCACCTTCTTATGCAATCATACCCCCAGAATTCCCAGCAAAAGCCACATAACCCCCTTGAATATTTCTCACGTTTGTTAAGAGGTCGAGATTTCCAGTAATATGACGAGAACATCCACTATCCATTATCCAGTTTTGACCAGACACGGTCTTAGATGTACCCTACACACAAAGTAAAAGTGATTAGTTCAAAAAGGCAGCCTAGGCCTCAGTCTTGGGCACCTTTTGATTTTCATGAGAAAACTTAAACTTAGTCGAATTCAATTGTTGTTCAGCAACTTGAGAATAAGTTACTGGCCGTTTAGACTTACGTCTCATATAGGCCGCTTGAACGACATTTGAGTTCACGTTCTTGCAGATTGGCTCAGTTGGAACAAACTTTGGTTTTACTTAACCTGATGTTTCATTCACATGAATCACCTTTCGTGGATTCACATTTAAAAACATGATGTGAGTATCATCATCATACGGCAAAGGTCATTTCATAATCTCCGTTATCACTGTAACCGGTTTCGATTGGTCCTTGACAAACGGATGGGGATTCTGAGTATTTTTCTTGCCACAGTTTCTCACCACATGACCTTGTTGACCACAAAGAAAACAGCTTCGCATGTCTACACGATCATGTTGAGATTTGGGAAAAACAGATGTCATAGAAGGTTGATGACTCACATTCTTAGTAAAACTCTTGGCCAACTCATCAGACGACACCGATTTCATTTTCAAATAGAAGTCAAGCTTAGAGCAGTTTGAAAAACTTTGCAATGTGTCAGTTCCAGTTGATTTTACAAAATGAACTTTCTTAGCAGTTTTTAACAATTGCTTAGCTTTAATCAATGGTTCAGATGTGTTTGATGTTTTGGCACAAGCATACTGGAGTTCAAGATCTTGTATCTTGGAAGTTTCATTGTGAAAAACACTTTCGATCAATTCTGGTTTGATAATGCTAATCGGAATGTCTTTCTCAGTGAACATTGTGTCTATTCCTTTTAATTTAAACACACGACCAGTTGATGGCTTTGAAACATTAGGACTGATAAAACGCATCAAATCCTCATCAGAAATTTTCGGTTTTTCTGATTTCTTAGCCTTCACTGGTTTATCCTTAACTTGTTCTTCCTTTCTCACTTGAGTTGTTGTGAACCATACACGGCCTTCTCAAATTCATGAGGTTCACATAAAATGTGATTAGAACTTGGAATGTTCCGGTTTTATGTATTACTTCAGGTTCAACACATCCTCAATGATCACCTTCTCAACATTTTCTGCAAATACTTTATTGCTTTCAACCTGATGTTTTTTAGTTGGTGGTTGGGCTTTAACAGTTTCAGAATTTATTGGCTTAGGTTTATCAGAGACAATGGGTTCTTTCACAAAAACTTCTTCTTCTTTTCTAGAAAAAATGATTTGCTCTATAATCATTTTGTAATGGTGGTGGTATCTCAACAAAACCTATACCCTTTTTAGAATCTTTTTGCTTACCAGATAATTCAATTATTTCATTTAGCAAAAAGGATGAGTTTCTAAATTTGGCCAACTTATTTTTCAACTCAAGAACTTCATTCTCAAGCTCGCTTAGAACGATGTTTCAAGATTTCTTAAAATTTTTGATCGTTGATTGTCATTTTAACAGACAACTCAGCTTTGAGATCATGATTATGCTTCAATCTTCTCCCTAGATTTCATTTGAGATTCTAAAGATTGTCGATAAGTGTCTTTAAGAGAAGCAATTTCTTTCACTAAACAGTCATTATGCTTTTTCAAAGATTCTAACTTAGGCTTGTTTTTCTCACATTCAACACAAGACACATTAGCAGAGATAGGAACAGAAATACTAACCTCATTAATTTTGGCCATGCAAGTGAAAGTAGTTGGAAGCTTTTCACACGAGTCATCATTATCAGACTCAGTATCATTATCAGAAGATGGCTCACTCCCACTTGCATCTTGGAAATTTTCTTTTAACCCGAACATAGCCAGATTAGCTTGATTATCGTTGCACAACAATCTTTGTGATCAATCAGTTCCATCCATGTTGGACAACATAGCTTGTGACCCAGAAGAAGATGGTTTGCTTCCAGAACACTTAACAGCATCATTAATTGTTTTTCCATATGAATTTCGATCTTGATTTCTAGGACCAGAATACTCCTTCTTTGGTTTATCACATTCTTTGGAAAAATGTCCAAACTCTTGCCAGTTATAACACTTAACTTTCAATTTGTCAAATCCCAACTTCTTGTTTAATGATGGAAGATCTTTGCCAGTTCATTGCATGAACTTTTTCACCTTTCTGACAATCATTGCCATAATCCATCTC
The DNA here is from genome assembly GCF_021521415.1 of Bidens hawaiensis. NCBI lineage: Eukaryota > Viridiplantae > Streptophyta > Magnoliopsida > Asterales > Asteraceae > Bidens > Bidens hawaiensis. The sequence goes on along the minus strand of NW_027491876.1, from coordinate 42,477 downwards.
AAATCCATGAGTTCCAAATCATCATGATCGATTTGGTCATAATCTTCATCAGTTAAATCACTTGTGGCAATTTTACTACCAACCAAATTCTCATAAGAAGTCATGAAGCCAGACAAGAAAACAAAGTTTTGTTCAGCCTCTTTCATGTTCACATTTGGTTGTGATGAGAATTGATTTGTAGTAGTCGAATTTCTAGACCCTCCTGAAGGACTAGAAGCACCAGGTGACCCAAAACTTCCAGCAGTGTAGAAACAAGCATGTGGATCACTATAGATAGTTGTAGCATTGTCACTTGCATTTTGAGTAAGAAATGCGGTGATTGGAGAAATTGTTGAACTCAAAGGCATACTTCCACCATAAAAAGCTAGATCTTGATTCTCCTTAGAAGACTTTTGACACCTAAGATCATATTCACGAGCTTCGATCTTTTGCATGAACTCAGTCGCAGTCAAATCTTCATTACTGAAATAATTATTTTCTTTCAACACCATTAAGAAAGTCGAGTAGGAACTCGGTAAAGCACTCTTGATGGTATCAATATTATCACTTTCAGAAGGTTCCATCTTCATCTTGTCCATTTCGGCTATCAAATGGTTAAATCATGTAGTCATCTCTTCCACAGTCTCACCTTTAAGTAAGTTAAAATTTCTAAATTGAAATTTTAACATCACCATCTTGTTTTCTGCAGTATTACCCATACTTCTCATACGAATGTGTTGAAACAATGAAGCACAAATCTTGATGCTACCAACTTGATGAAATATGTTTTCAGGTAATGTCATTGTAAGAGTTGAATATGCTTTCGTTTCAATCTCCAAAGCCTTCTATTCTTCCTGAGAGTATTGTGAGATGGCTTTAGGTGTGAATCCAATTGTTTCATCTCCAATCATTGGAACAATATACACTTCATCCAAACAATAAGAACAATCAGGGTGAAAAGAACCCGGATGAGCACGAAAATGGGGTTCCCATTTTGCAAAGTCACTAAATTTCATCAATCGAGGACACTTGGAATGAGATCCAATTTCCGTGTCTAATTGTAACATTTGCTGCATGAGCACATTTTGAGAAGCTAACGCGTAAAAACCAGCCATCTTGATAAGTAACAAGACAATCAAACATCAAGGGTTGAATTTGAAAATATCTTAAACGAACTGTGAACAGTAACTTTAACGAATTATGAACAGTATTTAGAAAGAATCAAGATAACGAATTGACAGTAACGAACCAGGAATAGTGTTAACGAATTTGGAACAGTGTCACACTAACTGAGTCAACGAATCTGGTCAAATTGACGAATCAGTTTGACGAATTAGGTTAACGAATCCAAGTTCAAAGTAACGAACCAAGTTAACGAATCACTAAGCCAATTTAACGAAACAAGTAACGAATCCACCTATTCAAAGTGACGAATCAGGTAACTCGTTATAACGAATTAAGATGATGAATATTACGTTCTAATGGGTGCGATTGATGCATCTATATTAAGGGTTCTTTAGGTTAATAATTAACTTATCAAACGTTAACGAATTTCAGTAGCATTTGTTGTGTTGGATTCCTTTCTAACATACGCAAACAGATCTATGATTTCTAGACGTAATCCGAACCTAAATGAACAAGTTCCAGATATAAACGTACCTTAAACGAGTCAATTTACGATTACAGTCTACTCTAGATGTTGTTTTCGTCCGTCTCAACGTTCTAGAACCAACGGGTTCGGGTTTTCACCTTCGGATCTTGACTCGGGATATAGGATAGTGTTTGCGTGTGTTTTTGATGGTGTTGGATATGGTGTAGAGATGGATAAAAATGGAAAGGATTAGGGTTTAAGGGGTATTTATACTCCCTTAAGCCCATGGACCTAACGTCCATTCCATCTCTTATTCCATCTTTTAATATCCTAGCCCACCTCTTATAGTTTATTATCTAAACCGATACACGACACATTATTTGAATAAACAAAATTTCCTTTATTATTATAATCGAAAACAGGATGTTACATACATGTAACTTATTTAGAAGATGTTGCCGTGATAAAGACATTAGTACTTAGGTTATATTAATAAATGGACAAGATGTTAATTGTTCTTGTATTTTCTTTGTAGTTCTTTTTATAAACTTGTGTACTTGATGTTTAAACTAATTAATAATAATATTGTAACTTAATAGTGTCACATGTGTTTTGAGCAATCTGTACGTCACACTCGGGCATACTCTGCTTTATCTGGGGTGCTACAGTTTAATGAATGATGTTATACGTTATTCTTATTGTCCATTTGTTAAGGATGTTTAACGAATGGACCTAATTGTAGTTGTTTTGTATCCATTCGTCATGGAATATTGACGAATAAGGTATAGTGAATGAGTCATTCGCAGTAATCATTTACTTGTGTAAAGAATGAAGACGAATGAACCCATTCGTTACGGGATGTGAACGAATGGAATTCATTTTCTATATATAGGCTATAAGCCTTCATAATTTAATAAGTGTTATAATTATCAATATGTGTAACACTTTGTTCATTCTAACATATCAATTACCTTACACATATCAGTAACTAGATCCTAGATCAACGTCAACAATCAATTGATTAGTATTAAGATAATTCAAGCTCTCTCAATAATAAAGTAATTTAGATATTTTCATTAATTATTGTATGACAGTGTCCTGAGTGTTGTGAACAGTTGGTTTACACCCCGACATTTCCGCCATAGATTGGGGTATGACAAATATCTATCAGAGCCGAAGACTATAGGACTCATTGCCTAGTAGTATGCTTAGTACGCTATATGTGTTTTTGTGTGGACTTATGTTTAGGGGCGTTCATTGGATGGGATAACAAGTTATTCGGTTCGATTTGTTCGGATTTTGAACTTTTAGAACCCATTCCGAAATATGATCCGATCCGATCCGATCCAAATTGAATTTAGATGGACTCGGATCGGATTCTAATAATCCGAAATTATTCGAATAACCCGTATAAAAAATGCAAAATTAAGTTTTATTAAATGAACATAAAAAACTAGAAAATAAAAATAAAAGACTACAATAATAAAAGAGTGCTACAACATTTTCTTTCCTATGGAGTGTTAGGTTGATTGAACGAATAAAGAATTTATATGTTATAAGGTTATTGTAAATGTTAATTGTCACTAATAACATGTTATATATTCAGAATATTCGGATATCCGAATAATCCGAACTATCCAGAATTATTTGAATCCGATCCGAATATCCGAATAAGAATTTGAATCAGATTATTCGGGTTTTGATTTCGATTCAGATTTTGATTTTTTTCGGTTTTAGGATTTATTGAACACACCTACTTATGTGTTATCTTGAGTTGTTACCGCTTATTAGATATTTATTTATTTTTATTATTTAATCATGTTCATGCACACACAAATTCGAGGCTATTCATCATTCCCAAAAGAATTTTGTTTAAATTTTCTTTTATAAAACATATAATTTATTTATTTTTGGAATATACTTAAGAATTCCTTTTATTTGTTTTTAATTTACTATTTCTCCTTAAAGTGAGAGAGTGTGACGGATTATTATAGTAACCATGGCGGCGGGGGGGGGGGGGGATTGTGATTCGGGCCTTGGCAAAACGATTCCGAGGATTCAAAGAAGGGATTATATTCCTTACCCGGGGGATCCCCCGAACACAACATTCGAACATATAGGCCAAAGGTGAACATACGCCATACGATCGTAACTTTAAGCGGCTAACATAACCAATGTAACGGCTACATTCCTTATGTTAGTACTTAATGTCTTAGGATCTTGTATTTTGTATGTATATAAGAGTGGGATATTGGTTTAAAATGTAAAATGAAAGATATAAACATATACAGGCACATATGTACACATACAGCGTATATGTCATTTACGAACATATATGTCAAATACTATAAATAGTGTTCATATCCGTTCATTCAGTATATTAAAGATTTCCCGTTGTACTTGATTGCCAAATCCTCTGTACTGATTGACTTTTGATGATATGAAATATTAATCATGATAGTATTGTTTTTCGCACATTACGTTAAAGAGTAGATACAACTCATGTCGATCCTAATCATTACGATGTCTTTTCAAGTGGTATCACAGCCTATAGGCTCATATCTGATTTGAGAACACAAGGAATTATTAATAGTTTAAAAGTTTCAAGACTGATTTCACAATTCAGATTGATTTAACCGTCAAAATCTTCTCAATTCTTCACATTTTGATCGTTTATACATCGTTCATAACCCTACCAAATTTCAGATCATAACAAGCTTGATTTAATCATAAAATTGGAAAAATTTATGTTATCCGTGTTGGGTTTTAGCAAGATTATCAAAGTTCTCGGCCAATATGGTAAAGGATAACATCTCTCATAACACAATTTTGCATTATTTTCCCCCCATGGGTTTTCCCCCCAAAACTCAAAACACAATTTTGCATTATTTTCCTTATACATATATATATTTGCTATTTATCAAATAAATAACATCTCTCATAAATTATCCATGACCATAACCAAAACCATATGATATAGTTATAATACATTGTTCCAATATCCAAATACAAAATTTTGATTAAATCCAATCACTAGAATATCGAAGTCGTAAGGCACAAGTATGACCCTCATGCTTCGGCCTCTCAAGGAGTTTCGTGAGTGGATCCGCAATGTTTTAATCAGTGTGAACGTTGCGAATACATATCTTTCCTTTTTCAACTTCATCCCTTATGTAGTTGAATCTCCGCTCATGTGCCTAGTCTTTTGATGTGCACGAGGTTCCTTGATTTGAGCAATCGCCCCCTCGTTGACACAAAAGATTTCTAGAGGATCCTGAATGGTACGGACAACCCCTAGATCGGCAATGAACTTTCTAATCCACGCAGCTTCTTGAGCTGCCAAGGAGGCAGCGATGTATTCAGATTCAGTGGTGGACAAGGCGACCACGTCTTGTTTTGGAGCTCTTCCAGGAGACAGCACCACCATTGAGAACGTAAACATATCCCGATTGTGATCGAGAATCATCTCGATAAGTATGGAAACTCGCATCCGTGTAACCCTTTACAACGAGTTCCTCCTCATAGAGCCATATATTAGAAACATATCCTTAGTCCTCCTAAGGTATTTCAATATGCTCTTAACTGCCATCCAATGGTTAGTTCCCGGATTTTGTTGGTATCTACTTGTCATGCTCAAAGCGCATGACACATCCGGTCTGGTGCATATCATGGCATGCATGATGGATCCTATAGCAGATGCATATGGGATTCCACTCATTTTGTCTTGCTCATCCTTTGCGCTTGGACATTGAGAAGCACTCAACGTTTTCTCCTTTGAATAGGTACCAAACCTTTATTGGAGTTTTCCATCTTGAACCTTTTTAATATTTTGTCAATGTATGCACTTTGATTCAAACCTATCAACCACCTTGATCTATCCCTATAGATCCTTATTCCTAGTATATATGCGGCTTCACCAAGATCTTTTACGGAAAAGCAGCTTCCAAGCCAGGCTTTTACACCTTCCAAGGTTGGAATGTCATTTCCAAATAACAGTATGTCATCGACATATAATACCAGAAAGGTAATGATGCTCCCACTAGCTTTCTTATACACACAAGCTTCATCAGCGTTTTTGATGAATCCAAATTTCTTAACTTCATCATCAAAACGGCAATTCCAACTCCTAGACGCTTGTTTCAATCCATAGATTGATTTCTTCAACTTGCATACTTTATTAGGATGTTGTGGATCGACAAAACCTTCAGGCAGAACCATATAGACATCTTCCTCAAGGTGTCCATTTAGAAAAGCAGTTTTGACATCCATTTTCCATATCTCATAGTCATAGTATGCGGCTATGACAAATAATATCCTTATAGACTTTAGCATCACCACAGGCGAAAAAGTTTCATCATAGTCAACCCCTTGAGTTTGAGTGAAACCCTTTGCTACAAGTCTAGCTTTATAAGTATCCAAGTTTCCATGCATATCGGTTTTCTTTTTGAAAACCCACTTACTTCCAACCAGTTTGGAATTAAGAGGTGGAGCAACCAGGTCCAATACTTGGTTGTCATGCATGGATTGCATCTCGACATTCATAGCTTCCAGCCATTTATCACAATCAGATTGTGACACTGCATCTCGGTATGTGGTTGGTTCATCAGAATCTACCACGTAGCATCCACCCATGAAAAATCCATATCTTTCAGGTGGGGTGCTAATTTTATCAGATTTGCGAACGTTTTGTGTGGGTTAATCAACCATTTGGTCATTCTCAACAATCTCTTGTTGATTGCTAGTGTCAACCATACGTGTATTGGCTTGGGGTTCTCGATCCTCCTCGAGTTCCATAGTTCTATCAGTTCCTTCCATAAGGAACCTTCTTTCCAACAACTTAGCCTTGCGAGCTATAAACACTTTATTCTCGTTTGGATTGTAGAAGTAATATCCCATAGAATCTTCGGGATATCCTACAAAGATACACTTAGTGGATCGGCTTTCCAGTTTGTATTGGGTGTAGATTTTGACATAAGCCTCACAGCCCCATACCCTTAAATATGACAATGATGGAACCCTTGCATGCCATATTTCAAAAGGTGTCCTTTCCACTTTCTTGGTTGGTGCCATATTTAAAATACGGGCTGCAGAGATCAATGCGAAACCCCAAAATGATAGAGGTAATGTGCTTCTAGTCATCATGGATCGAACCATACCCAATAAAGTTCGATTTCTCCTTTCAGACACACCATTATGTTGTGGTGTTCCGGGTGGAGTAAGTTGTGAGACAATCCCACAACTCCTAAGATGTTCTAGAAATGCATCATTGAGGTATTCACCTCCTCTATCGGAATGTAACACTTTGATTGTTTTGTTGAGTTGATTTTGTACTTCATTTTGGAAGACTTTGAACATTTCAAAGGCTTCATTTTTGTGTCTTAACAAGAACACATACCCATAGCGACTATAATCGTCGGTAAAGGTAATGAAGTATATTTCACCATTCCTTGTCATTATCTTAAAAGGACCACATTCATCCGAATGTATGATACCTAATAAGTCGTTTTCCCTTTCATTAGTTCCACTAAATGGTTCTTTGGTCATTTTTCCCAATAAACAAGATTCACATTCATCAAATGAATCATCACTTGATTTCAAAAGACCATTATTTTGAAGTGCATGAATGCGATCCTTGCTTATGTGACCAAGGCGACAATGCCAAAGAAATGTTTTACTCAAATCCAATTTGAGTCTTTTGGTGCTAGCTTGGTACAACGAGTTATTAATGGATGTATTATCATGAACCAATTCTTAAATGCCATTAAACGGCATTGCTTTAAAATAAAAAAAATTATTCATGAATACATAAAAACCATTGTCTACAAACTTGAAATCATAACCAAATTGTCTTAATACAGAAACAGAGATAATATTCCTACTCAAACTAGGAGAGTACATAATGTTTTTCAAAATAACTTCCAAACCATTTGGAATCTTCAAAACATAATCTCCTCGGGCTTGGACGTCAACCTTTGCTCCATTGCCCATAAAGAGACTTATATCTCCTTTCTTGAAATCATTTCTTCTTTTGAACCCCTGCAATGAATTGCAGATATGAGTTCCACATCCGGTATCCAATACCCATGTGTTAGAAGAAAAAAATATTAAGATCAATATGGATAATGAAAGTTGTACCTGAGGTTTGCCCCGCATCCCTCTTAGCTTTCAACTCCTTGAGATAGGTCGGACAATTTCTCATCCAGTGACCTATCTCCCCACAACCAAAGCACGGATCCTTAGCTCTAACCCTTAGCTTCTTAGGTTTGGGTTTCGCCTCTGCATTTCCCTTGAACCCCTTCTTGACTTGTCCCTTACCAACGGCAACCTTTTCCTTGGGTTCTAGGTGATGCCTCTTCTTCAAGCCACCCTCATTTATCACAAGAACGGTTAAAACCTTTTTACACATGCCGTCTTCGGCTGTCTTAAGCATTGCGTGAAGCTCACCAATGATTTTGTCCCGTCCGTTCATGTTGCAGTTCATAACGAATGTCTCAAACCTTTTACTTAGGCCGTTCAGGATCAAATCTGTGGCTAACTCTTTAGAGACGGGACAGTTAAGCCGTTCAAGCCGATCAATGTGGCTTTTCATGTTAAGTACATCAGATGAGACAGATTGGGTTTCTTCCATATGACATGCATTAAGTGCTCGAACCGTTTCGAAGCGCTCTACCCTAGCTTGAGTAAGGAACATCTCCTTAAGCTGGGTTATCATGTCATATGCCCCATGATTCTCGAAATCCTTTTCGATCTCGGGAATCATTTTTCCTAACATGAGGCAAGAAACTTGCACCGAATCCTCTGTGTATTTCAACCAATCCGCATTGGCATCTAAGTCATTGACATTGGATTCATCGGGAATAGGGTCGTCTAAAATGTAAGACTTCTTCTCTTTCTTGAGAACAATTCTCAAGTTTTGATACCAGTCCATGAAGTTGTTAAAATTTAGACGATCCTTGTCCAGAATGGATCTTAGTGATAGATTATGCACATGAGGGATAATAGAGTTCTGTTGATTGTTTGCGGCCATCTATTAAGAATTTTAACAAAGCTCAATTTAGTATTTTCGATATCAATAAATTTTAATCGTTAATACCCTTTAATGTCTCCAAGATAATTATTGATTAAAATCTAGAATCCAACGTTTCATTCAAATAGTAGTTAGGTGACCTTTATCCCACTATTCAAATTAACAAGGTAGTCAACGTTTGACAATTGCAACCCTTTGCAACTTCTAGTTTTATGGTATCGGTTAAGCATCATATGTTTAGTTGGCATGTTTAATCCCATCAACACATTTGTATACAATGTGTCGGTGACCCTATTCACATGGTTTCCAAATCAAGTCGTCCTACTTACACACACGTGTGAGTTTACACATACAAGTGGTTAGGTGACCCTCATCCCAAAAGTATTGTAAAATAACCTCAAGATCACAACTTTTCTTAAATGTGGTTAGGTAACCTAATCCCACATCAAGCCTACAAGTGACTTAAGTGTCGTATAAAAGGATGGTGTTCAACTTGTTTTATAAAAGGGATTTAAGTTTTCAAAACTCTAGATTGGAAAACTATTTAATGTACCTTCCATTTGCATGCATTCAAATGTATGGTACCTTTGAAAACCAATTTTCAAGTTCCTTTAAATAAACCCATTTTATTATGAAATCATTAATAGTTAATAAAACCAATTTTATAACTTAATAATTTCAAAGGAATCACTTTTATGCTAGTTGTCGATTTTAATTGTTAACATCTAAACATGATAAAACAATAAAATAAATCAACCACACAAGCATAAAATACAATCACATGTTCATAACCACAACCATATAAAATTAACAACACTTGTTGATCGAAACAAGTGTGTCAAAAGGTCTCTCTGAAGGGACGAGCATGACACAAGGTATGAGATGGTGAACTCCCATTTGACTCCGCATCCTTATGTTTCAAGCGTTAACTTCATGTTGTGATCCTTCTTCTTTAATTAGGCTTCCACTTGGGCTTCAACCAAAAGGTATTATGGTTGCATCTCCTTTACAAAATATATCCTAATACATTCTGTCTAATAAAAGAAATACAACTATTCTACATATTTTTACAAACCATTTGAAAGAATAAATAGATTACAAACCCGAATAAAGAATATTACAACCAAATGAATAAATCACAACAAGTCTTCTTCAATATACACAAGGTCATGGCTAGGTTATGAACATCCACACAAGCAGGTCAACCTTTGCCCAGAATGGTTCCCCTTGACCCTTAGTTCTCGGCCTAAAACAGAGAACACATAGTTCTCGGCCAGAAGACCAAAGCTTCAGAGTTTTCGGCGCGAAAGCTTTGGTTCACTGAGAACCTACTGTTCTCGGTCAACACTGAGAACTGGTTTTCGGTCAACACCGAGAACTATGGTCCTTGACCATCAGTTCTCAGTCCAACTGAGAACATGTGTTTTCGGTCAACTGATAAACGCGAGTCCTAGGTGAATTCGGCCAGACCGAAAACCTTGGTTCCCAACCAAGAGTTTTCGGCCAGAGCTGAAACAACCCAGAATCTGTCCGAACAAGATTTGTTAACCAAATGACCATTTTTCCAGATTTTACCACATGCATGTATGGTACAAACTAGGAAAACAAAGGGGTAACCAATATGCCTAAAGTTCTCGGCCAATATGGTAAAGGATACCATCTATCCCGAGCACTTTAGAACCCGTTTTTGAAGCATGTAATCGTATAAGTGGCTCTTGATGTCATTGTTGGGTTTTAGCAAGATTTTCAAAGTCCAAAATAACATTTATTAAGGAAAAACTCAGCGGAAATTAAGTTTTAAATCTTGTTAACCATTACACATAAACCCGTTTATGTTAAACCCAAATCAGGATTCATATACGGTTATGCATGCTATCAAAAAACAACCATAGGGTGTTTAACAAACATACCTTCAAGTCCAAGAATGAAAGGGAAGAATGAGTTGAATGGCTAGAACCCAAGGAAAGGAATCCTCAAGCCTGTATACCCAACAAGCTCCAACAAAACACCAACTTGCTAGGGATCTTACACATTGCTTGAACTCCTCTTGTTCTTCCTATTTTTCTTCTCGGTCGAGTAGAGGAAGAGCGAAAAGGGAGTGTCTTGTATGTGTGTGTAAGAAAAATGTATTAATGCAAACAAGAATAATGACCTCCCAATAGCCTTGTTTGCATGTCTTGGAAGTAACACAAAAGAGGAGAGAGAGAGAGTGGAGGGGCCGGCCCCGTGGGGTTTTCCCCCCAAAACTCAAAACACAATTCTGCATTATTTTCCTTATATTTGTTATTTATCAAATAAATAACATCTCTTATAAGTTATCCATATAATTTATTTTACACACAAATGCAAATATCTAGAAAACCCATTTTCCTAATATTTAAGTGTTTATATTTATTACTCAGATCATATCTAATAATAAATATCCTGGTGTTTGTCTAGCTTGTTATTGGGTATGACCCAACTTGGATCAATACGTACTAGCCACATCAACTCTAATATGTGTCTTGGGCAGATTGATTCCAACAATCTGTTTGTTTGACGGAACCAACGGATATGTTTAGTTGAAGCGGGTAAATCTTATACGCCTGGATAAGTCATTTTTTGACTTATACAGGATACAAACCTTATACGTTGTTCAAGACTTATACGCTGGATTGGGTGTTATATGCTTGATATATATACATGTTCGGAACTGTGATGATTTATACGTTGTGTGATAAACATATACGACCAGTGTGATAATTGGTTTTTGATTGCAGATTTTACTCAAAAATGGAAGATTTAAGTGCTTTCGAGACACAGCCGTCAACCTTACTTCAGAATCTTAATCTTGAAAATGATATGGGAATATCTAATAAGCCACCGAAACTTATTAAAATGGAAGACTATCCTAGTTAGACTGATAAGTTTGAAACACACGTTCAAGCTGGAAATTATGACACGTGGATTGCTGTCGAGGCAGAATACTTAATCCCGAAGAATGAAAATGGAAAAAGCTATTGTTTATCACATATTATGGAGCTAATAAGGCGACGTTTCTTAGGGAGAAGAAGATGTTGAATCTATTTCAACAAGCAATTAAAGCCAAAATCTTTCAATTGCTTCAGCATAATGGTTCTTGTTATTATATCTGGAAAGAACTTCTCAACAAAGATAGGGGTAATCCTGACAATAGAAAATCAAAGTTGGCGTTTCTTAAGAAATAATTTGATATATTCACCATGGTGAAGGGTGAATCGTGTCACACCACAACCTAAGGGAGAAATGACGGGGCGTAAGCTGATTGCTCACAGCACTCAAGGTACTATCACGCAATAATTAAAACTGAAAATATCTATTTATTTAAATTAAATAAACAATTTCAAACTAAACAAAGTAAATAATTTACAAATAAGGAAACAAGATAACTAATAATTCAAAATTTAACTAAGTCTTGATTTAGTCTTGATAATATCTCTTCTAACATAAGCAATCATAAATCTTCACCAATCAATTGAAACGATAACTTGCATATGCATATAAAATAAAATAGTTTTGTCAACACAAGGTTGAGTGAGTAAAACACCGGTTAATGTGAGATACAATATATTATGAGTAATTGAGAAAACTGTCCTTAATGCGGTGTACAATTAAGCCATAAAATATAAACAATACAAACAAATAATAAAATATGGGCTAAACCGTCGCCATGCGAATCGGGCGTTGGTTACCATGAGTGACTTGCCGGTGAAACCATTGTCATGCGACTGGACACCGGCCACTACGACGGTCGTATGATTAGACTATTGCTATGATTATGATGGACATCTCCAAATGCGATACACATAAACATATATCAAGTTAAGAAAATAATCAATATGAACCCAAGGTTAACAATTTGCTAATGCGGATACTAAATAATAGGTAAATGTATTACGATACGTATATGTCCCCTAAATGGTTAAAAATAAGTAAAAGGGGGAGTGAATACTCATTTTATCAAATAAGCAAAGCAGGAATGGTTTGATAAGAAAAGGATAGATCACGCTCTTCGGGAAATACCGACGAGAAATCCTAACTAACAATAATTGCGGAAATAAATATGAATTTAATAATGACTCTAATACTAGATAGAGATTCAGGAATTTGATGATGATCGGGTCTTTTCTTGCAAAAATTATTTATTACTTCCATTCATTATTAATTTTATTATTTTGTAATATCACTTTTATTTATCAAAGTTTTATCATAAATAATATGATTTTAATTTTTTAAAATACTTAAATAAATATTTATAAAAATTTTATAGTACATATATATATATATATATATATATATATATATATATATATATATATATATATATATATTTATCTATGGCTTTAACCAAGGTTCGGAAAAGTGATTTGCTAAAATGTCTGTTTTAATAAAGTATTAATTTCTCATTGTATTTATAATATTTATAAGATGATTTAAATGATTAATACATTAATATAATTATTAAACAATTACTAAAAATAAAACTAGATAAAAACGGGGCTGGGCAGTTCGAACCCGCGCACCCAGCGGTTCTACCCATAAACACAACCACCCTAGCCATCTGGGCTAGGGTGTTATTTGATTAAAACGTGAAGCCGATATTATTTAAATACCTAGAAGCAACCTAGAAACCTAAAGGAACCCTAGAAAAATCAATCGGTTAATTCCGTTTATAATTGTTTAATTAACCATAGGGTTATTCAATAGAGACAACGATGAACATAACCATATAACTAATTACCTGCAACGGTGATTCAATGATGGTTTATTTGTTGGTTTTACAAACGGCAGAACACAGGCCAAGAACACGATGATACATCAGGTAATGTTAATCTAATTTATATTGGGGGTTTGATTCGCGATGAGCAATAGATCGTCTAGACGTGTTTAATTGAATTATAATGGTTGTTATAATGTATATTGACAAACGGGTTGAGACGGTTTGCTTAAAAAATAAATTTGCATTATAAACGATTTCGTTTTCCTAATTAACATCGTTGGTGAGTTGATTATGACAAGAATAAAGATGCACATGATTCAATTACTAATATTATGAAGAAAATTGAGGATCAAGCAAACTAAACGGATCACGGGTTTGATATTTGGATCATGGAAACGGATTTGGGCATAGGGGTTAATGGGTTAGGATATTATATTATACTAGTTTTATAGATTGGTCCTTATATTATAAGGGTGGAAACAAAATAAGGTTAAAGTTTAGTTTATGGTTAATAATGTATTTAAATTGATGCTGTGTGTGCGTTGCGGTTAAATAAAGCAAAATAATGTATGTGAGGTTATAGGGCAAAAGGCTCTTTAAAACGTGTGTGTATATATGTAAAGCAAAATAAAGTGTGAAAGTAAGAATGAAGGTATATACTTATGTTTCTACAAAAGAAAGTAAAGCAGGTTATGTATGTAGTATATGAACGTATTGTAGATTGCCTAATTAACTAAAACTGACTCAGCATAGCTGACTTTTTAGTATGCACGCAGATGAATATGCTAAGGGAACTAGCTTGAAAGAAGACATATGACATTAGACAAAAGATAGTGGCATCTTAATAAGAATGTTATGATGTTATATTTGATTATGTTTTATTTTGAAAGAACAATGACAGTTGTTAAAACAAGATTTAGAATGTTATGTAATATATGGTTGACTTATTATATTCCGTGAAAAGTTTTAATTCACTATGATATTTAGAACTGTGTTTATGAGTAAATCAAACCCTAAAGTTGGGCACTGGTGTAGATGTCGTGCTCTAATAAAAAACAAGTATTTATAAGACTTAAATGCCTATAACTAGTATGGGTAACGTCTTCACAGAGAATCAATGGAAAGTGCAAGTAAGATACATGATTAATTAATTATTACTCTAAGCGGACAGTCGATGTCAAGCGGTTTAGAAATATGATTTGCCGGAACACACGATTACTTTTAATTAAATATAACCATTATGAGAAAAGTGATTCACTTCAAGTTCATGTAATGCCATGACCAACTAATCACAGATTAAGGTAAATTGATTGCGCAGTAATTACTAGACCTAATAGTTGGGTTGTGATGACAAACGATACCTTAACCGAATTGTTGACACAACTGAACCTGATCTACCCAATTACCAGTTTTAAATTATAATCATTCAGGTTGCAGTGACTAGCGGTTGTTAGTTCAATGACACAAGAACCTAGTCCTAAATGTTGATGAGCCCAACCAGATAAGTGATGCAAAATTCAATTATTAAGAACATAAACTGTTTAAATAACCAACTGGAAAAGTAAACAAAATTAAATAACAAACTCAATCAAGTTCATAATCAATTAAACATATAGCATATGTGTGAACACCTAAGATCTCTGAGATTTCAGATCTAATACCGTTAATGGATCTAGTTCATTATTACTTCTTAATTAGTGTATATATTATGTTATATTAGGTGTATTATGTGTGTATATATATATATTAGTAATAGATTATATGTATGAAGCTTTGATCGAGAGTGAAGATGGACAGAGGTTCAATACGTTAAATGTCAAAACCTAAATTAACAGAGGAATGCTACTCTATATATAGAAGATGGATCTAGTTCGTAACACATTCCGTAACGAACTAGCCTTCACTTCGTTTCAATACATTACAATATAATAAACATAACGAACTAAACTCCCATTCGTTAAAAATCCTTAAAGAATTGGGATAAACATTAAGTCAATTGTCTAGTTCGTTAAACATCATTAACGAACTAGACATATCATAATAAACTAGTCTATAATAATAATAACTTTTATTTATAATAATTAAACGATAAATACCAAGACTCGAGACGCAAAACCATGCACTAAGAGACACCCCTCGTCTTAAGCTCTTTGTCTTTAAGTTATTTGAAGCTCTTTGTCTGCCAGTCTCTGCAGCTGTGAATCCCATGCTCATGACATACACGAACAACATGTTGGAATTGCATTGCTCGGTCATAGTCTTCATGACTCTCGATTAATATCTTATTCTTGAACAACACATCACTGTCGGTCTCAGTCAAGTTCACGAGCCTCATCGGATCAATGATCTTAATCAGCTCGGTCTTTAAGCCCTTACCCAAAACAATAACGGCCTCGCCAGTACGATTATCGTAGTACAAGCGGTTGAAAGATAAATACATATGTTGATTCAGCGTCTTGACTGGTACACGTTTCATCGTTTTTGGCGGTTTAACTTTAAGTACCAGCTTCATCTAACCCGTTCTTGGATCTATCTCATTAATACGCTTACGAATTGGAATCTGCGGCTTAAAGAACTTAAACCCGTGAATGACTTCGAAAAGCAAATGCTGATGGAACCATTCCGCTTGTTCATTTCCCCCATGGTTAATGAAAGGACGGTACGCAAGAGTATGTACATCCTATCTTGATAATGAGAGAAAGTCGGTAATATTTTCGTAGTACTGAACGTCGTTCTCCCATTTGATAATACAAACATTTAAATCAGAATCGAAAAGAAATGAAATAATATCACCTCGAACCTTTGACACGGTCTTGAAAGAAGTCATCTGATTAGCTTTCGCGCGTGCAATGACTTCCTACTTTCGTTCTTTATCAACGTACCTGTATGCATCAATGATTTTATATGCCCGTTTGCTCCGCTATTTGAACCATTTAGCAATATCCTCAATAGATGGATCGGGCTTTGAATCAAATTTTGTATCAATGCTCTTGCCATTTGAGGCTTTCTCCAAGTGATCTTTGGTTGCTTTAACAGTTTCTTCAGTAAATATAGGAGCACCCTGATCAACATTAGAGTGTTGAAATAAATCAGGGTATTCCTCAGCCATCACGTCCTCAATCTCAACTTCTTCATCTTCATAAATAAATGACGTGTTCATCTGAATCGTTGGATCATTGAGAATTTACTTGTCATTCTCCACCTCCACATCATTCTCAGCCTCTAACACGTTCAGCTCATCATCATTTAAACCCAGCAGTATAGAAATCTGCTCTCGTGTTAAAGACCATTCAACAAACTGTCCCACTTCAATTTCATCAGGATTCACAATGCTTCTGACTATTCCCGAACCATCAACAAATATAATAGTATTGGCTTTTATTGACTCAATGGGTTTAACATTCGTTGAGTCTTGATAAACAACCAACTGTTTTCCCGAATCACCAACAACACTCGTACCTGCACCAGAAGACGAACCGTGAGTTTGTTTAGGCTCACTTCCTCCAGTACCCAAGGCATCTGGATCTTCATCAACATTCTGAAGCTTCATAAGTGCATCATCCTTGCACGTCAGCTACAAAATGAGATCCTCTTGCTCCTTTATTTTCACCCCCTGAGACTTAGCAATCTCACGAAGCTCTTTCGTTTCTTTTTGACAATAGTAGACATAGCCCATCAGCTTTCGTTGATTGTCTATCATACGCTTTAGAGTCATACGGTCAGCAGACATTTGATTTTAATATAAATGAAGTAAGCTCAAGACCATATTCATTTGGTGATCTTGTGACATAGCAAGAAATGATAAAGGAAACGGCTGAACAAGACCTTGAGGTCGATTAAGCCTCAAAACTGAAATGTCCGTACGTGGTGGAGGAATCATCATCGGTGTTGGAGAAACCACCGATGTTGTTGTAGTAGGCTTTGGCAAAGTAGATAAAACAGATTGTGGAATCATTCCATTCCTAGGATCCGATGTAAGTGTGGTCGTCAAAGTGAGTTCCGGGATGCTAGTAGTAAGCGGCACCGACGGTCTTTGAGAAATAGACGACCTTGGAGGTTGAACTCCAAAAGAAACACCAGCACCTGCAGTCACTCGACGTTTCGAGGACCCTTCACCAGCAATTTCTTTCCCTTTTCTTTTACGTTCAGCGGCTTGAACAACAGCTGCCTCAACTTCCATCTGTTGTTGTTGAGCATTACCACCATCACCATCATTATCGTCGTCATCACCTTCATCGCCATCGTTCCCACCCGGTCCTTCCTCACGCTCAGAATCCGAGTTCTCGTGGATCCATCGATCATTGGGAGGACATACATAATCTGGATTGGCAGTATGACCAATCAATCGCTTGTTCCATGGAGGTTGATCCTTACGATACGATTTCATACGCCTGACTGTATCGTCCGTCATGTGTTCCATAACTAACACATCATCCACTAGGGTTTGATCAATAACTAAATCAGGAATCAAGTCATTAACTCCGAGAAGTTGAATGGATTATTCAATACCAACGCGACAAATGCCGATTGTAACAAAATCCGACATTCATCAAAGTCACCACTTCGGCCACCCAGTAAATGGATTACAACATGTAAAAGATACTTGTATATAGGACACAATCCTGCCTTGTTATACATAGACTTTTCCAGATCCCCCTAATAAAATACACGAGCAAACAATCCTCTGATCAACCTTTTATCAAATTCACACGGGTTATCTATAGTGTCTTCAAATTGCAGAATCCGACGAATCACACCACGCGTAATTGTGAGAGATTTTCCTTGAACTTCAGCAACTATATGATTCTCAGATTCGACGTAACGTGCTGAATTCCAGAATTGACGAATTATGCTGAAATGTACAGATGGTCTAGGGGTAATCCCATAGTGAATACAAGATCTCCTAAGGAACTCTAGAATGCCTCCGAACACATCCTCATCAGCAAAATTTTTACGGACAAAAGCACAGATGTTATGCTTTTTGTCGTACGATAGCAATGGTAAATTCTGCTCTTGAGGTTATTGTTGTGGTTCAGCAATAGGAGGATCCTGATCCATATTGTCAGCCATAACCGATAATAAATAAACCCGAGAATTAGTGACAATGAATAATAAATAATTAAAAATTAAAATTATATTAATTTATAAACTATTAATTTTATAATAATTTAAATTGTCATTCGTTAAATAATCTGATTCGTTATAACGAACTGGTGATTCATTATAACAAATTAGTTACTTCACTATCAAGTAAATAATGCGAATTAGGTCTAACGAATCAGGAATGAAAGAATAACGAATTAACGCTTGATTCGTTATACATTATGATTAAAAACCCTGATTCTGTGTAACGAATTGGACACGAATTAGTTCCAATTCGTCACAACCTAATGAATGGCCACTAGTAAGCTTAATGTTTGACTAATCAGGTCCAAGTAAAAATTAATAAGAACTTCAATAGTCAAAATCGCAATATGATGTCAATACACACATAATTAACGATGTTAAGTCCAACAAATGATCACTAGGATCTTGGAAACACATCGCGAACTGAATCATATTGACCGTTTGTACCAAAACATGGTTTAATTAGGTAAATTATATTTCAGCGATATTGTGAATCTCGTTAGGTCGGTCATTGATATTGTTGTCCATTTAAATCTTTTAACAAACTTTCAAGCGTTTTTGTGATATGATTAAATGTTCAATTAGAGCACAGAATATCATAAACTATCAGCCTCTAATCCCGGTTCAAGCTTAGTTTGATTTTTACCATATCACCCTAACTTTACTTAAACCATTATAATGCCGATCAAAATATGAATTTATAGAAGATTTTGAGCAATGCATCAAGTTTCCTTTACTGTGCGTGAGTATGCACGAGTCCATCTGTAGGCTTATATACATTGTATCCCCTGGGGTCCATTTCCTACTGGTATTGAGACTTTCGCAAGGGAGGAACAAATGTATGACTAACATCGGATTTTGATCAAGTCAGTAGTTTAAATTTGTAAGAAGTACAAAATTGATCAAGTTTAATGACTTTGGGTTTGCTCTAAGAGCAGATGAAATATTCATGAATATGATTATATGAATACCCAGACGATTAAGCCACATAAAGACTCACAGTGTCCAGAAACCTAAGGCTTGTTATTTGCTTTATTTTATTTTTGGTGATCAGACAAATATAAGGCTTGAGTATGACAGGCTATTACATTTCTGCCATCCTAACCGAGATTTTTGGTAGAAACTAACACCTCTTTCAATTTGGCATTTCTTTATGTTTGTATCACATACTTTACTCTAACGGCTTGTTTAAGACCTATCAATACACTAATGCAATTAAGCACTCAGTCTTTTAAGCTTATTTCTTTCTAGATATAGGGTCAAATGATCAATGTACTATCATTTTCTCTTTTTGCTTCAAAACTCAATTTTGAGGAGCAAAAAAAAAAAAAAAATTCAATCGCCCCAGTCACTTTCAGTCTATAGATTAATGGCTATCCTATCAATCTACAAGTCGATAACAGGACCGAAACATGCAAGCATGTTCCACAAACTTAAAAAAACTGACATAATTTTCAGCAAAAAAATAAAGTAAAAAAAAATGCATAACAATTGCCCCAACTACATTCCATTGTCAAGTAAATGGCTATCCTGAACGTTTACGAGTAAACATCATGACCAAACATATGCACGTATATGCCTATCGAATGAAAATAATTGACATAATTTTCAGCAAACGTATGCAAAAATCTTTTTGAATTTTCTCTTTACATACATAAAAAACACAATCCTTTAGTCTTTTTCAATTTTTATAAAACAAATTAAAACTTCACAATCTTTTTGGCTTTTTTCGAATTTTGTTATACATGCAAGAAATTCAAAATCTTTTTGTCTTTTCAAAATGTTTACTAACAAAAAGCACAAAATTTTTGTCTTTTTCAAATTTTCAAATGTTTTTGGTTTTTCTCTATACAAACATAAATCACAATATTTTTGTATTTTTTTTAACTTTTCAGGCCCTAAAAACCAAAACATAAACAAAGTGAAAACACAAAATAAAGTAAAATAAACACAAAAAATTAAGATAGTTATCCTTGTTGTAGACATCAGCAAGTGTCATCAGACCGTTTAAACCAAGTCAAAAATTAAAACGATTTTTGTCTAGTGCCTTGGTAAACAAATATGCTCGTTGAAAATCCGTGTGCACTTTTTCGATATCGATTAGTTTCTTTTCAAAACAATCTCGTATGAAATGATATCGAATCTCAATATGTTTAGTTTTAGAATGTTGCACAGGATTTTAGGTGATACTGATTGCAGTCGAGTTATCAATAAGAATTGGAGTAGTAAGAAACTTCAAACCATAGTCGCGAAGATATTGTTGAATCCACAGAACCTGGTAACAGCAACTCCAGGCTGCAACTTATTCTGCCTCAGCGCTTGAAGTTGAGACTGTTGTTTGCTTCTAACATTGCCAGGAAACAAGCCAGCATCCTAGAAATTGACAACCTACTGAAGTCGATTTAAAGTAGATCTTGCAACCTCCATAGTCCGAATCGGAAAACGCAGTGAGTTCAAAGTTATCGTCCTTAGATACCATAACCCGATGTCAGGATAACCCCTCAGATACTGAAGTATACGTTTAACCGCTGCCAGGTGAGTCACTCGGGGACTTGATTGGTACCTAGCACACAAACAAACTGCAAACATAATGTCAGGTCGAGAAGCAGTTACATACATTAGAGAACCAATCATAGCCTGATAGAGGGTAGGATCAACGGTATCCTCCAATTCATCATGTGATAAATTGTGACCCACAGGGAGAGGAGTTGAAGGGTTTTTTCCGGCAGTGATCATGAATCGGCTCAAGACGTCATTCACAAACTTTGTCTGATGAATGAAGATTCCTTTATCAGACTGATGAACCTACAACCTTAAGAAAAAGTTCATCTCTCCCATCGAGCTCATCTCGAACTTCATAGACTTCTCGAAATCCTTACATAGTTTGTCGTTTGTTGAGGCAAAGATAATGTCATCGACATATATCTTAACGAGGAGCAGATCATCACCAAAATACTTATAAAAGAGAGTGCAGTCGGCAGTTCCTCACTTGAATCCGTTATCAGTTTGATGGTCGGCGAGCGTGCCATACCAAGCTCTCGGGGCTTGATGGAGACCATACAGGGCCTTGTTTAATCGGTAAACTCGGCTCGGATAATCATGATCTTCAAATCCAGAAGGCTGTAAAACAAACACTTCTTCATGCAATTCTCCTTTGAGAAACGCACTTTTCACATCCATTTGATAGACCTTTATATTCTTATACGGTTTATAGACCAAGAAGATACGTATAGCTTCCAATCAAGCTTCAGGAGCATATACTTCGGTGTTATCAAAGCCTTTTTGTTGATGAAAGCCCTAAACAACAAGTCGAGCTTTATTCCGAACAATTACCCCATGGTCATCCTTTTTACACTTAAATACCCACTTCGTAGGGATCGGCTTCTTCAACCTAGCAGGTTTATCAATAAGATCCCATACACCCAATCTTTGAAATTGTTGCAGTTCTTCCTGCATTTCCTATACCCAAGATGGTTCAGCAAGAGCCATACGAACATTTGATGGTTCAACTTGAGAAAGAAAGCAAGTGTATTTAGCCAGATTAATCACCCTAGAAGTGTGCATAGCAGCATAAACACATAAAATATGATCATCTCCAGAAGAAGCAATCTGATGACGTGTTTGCACACATACATCAAGATCACCAATTTTGTTTTCTGTGGCATTAGTTTTTTCCAAATCTCAACATGATCGTGTAGACATGAGAAGTTTCTTTCTTTGTGGTCAACAAGGCTATGTGGTGAGAAACTGTGGACATAAGAATTCTCAGAATTTTCATCCATTTGTCAAGGACCAATCAAAACCGATTCCTGTGATAAAGGAGATTTTGAAACGACTTTTGTCTTGTAATAATGAAACTCACATGATGTTTTCTAATGTGAATCCACGTAAAGTGATTCATGTGAATAAAACATCTTGTCAAGTAAAACCAAAGTTTGTTCCAACCGAACCAATTTGTAAAAACGTGAACTCAAATGTCATTCAAGCTGCCTATCGAAGACGAAAGTCTAAAAGGCCTGTAACTTATTCCCAAGTTTCTGAACAACAATTGAATTCGGCTAAATTTGATTCTTCTCATGAAATTCAAAAGGTGCCCAAGACTGAGGTCTGGGCTGTCTTTTTGAACTAATCTCTCTTAATTTGTGTGTAGGGTACATTCAAGACCGTGTCTGGTGAAAACTAGATAATGGACAGTGGATGTTCTCGTCATATTACTGGAAATCTTGACCTTTTAACAAATGTTAGATATATTTAAGGAGGGTATGTTGCTTTTGCTGTGAATTCTGGGGGTATGATAACACAAGAGGGTGATGTTTCAAATGGGCATATCACATTTGAGAAAGTCAACTACTGTAATAAAGTTGATCATAAATTATTAAGTTTGTCGCAAATTTGTGACAAGAAGTACACTACGGTATTTAACGATAAAGAATGTCTGATTCTGAAACCGGGATACGTCATTCCCGAAGACATGGTTGTCATAAGATCATCGCAATCGAATGATATTTATGTCTTAAATATGAGTTCTAAGGTATCTACATCAATTGAAACATGTTTTATCTCTAAAGAAACTGAGAAGGACTATATTATATGGCATCGTAGGATGGATCACATTCATGTTCGAAAGATGAACTATTTAATGTCAAATGATTTTGTTGAAGGTGTTTCTTTGAAAAACTTTAAATTATCTGACCACTGTGTTGCTTGCAAGAAAGGCAAACAAAAGAAAAAGACACACCCATATAAGTTATTCAACTCCATTGATACTCCTTTAGAACGACTTCATATGGATTTGTTCAGTCCAGTGAATCATGCTAGTATCGCCAGGGATTGGTATTGTCTTGTAGTTACTGATGACTATTCAAGATATTCATGGGTTTTATTTATTAGCTCGAAAGATCAAACACCTGTGTTGGTTCAAAATTTAATCACTAAGATCGAATCACTTTACAAGCAAAAAGTGAGGAGAATTCGAAGTGATAATGGTACTAAATTTTTGGATTTCTTATGTATTCAAAAAGGAATTCATCGTGAATATAGTGCCCTTTATGTACCACAACAAAACGGTTTTCCGAGAGGAAAAACAGAATTTTGATTGAAGCAGCTAGAACAATACTTGCAGAATCTAAGCTTCCCGTTCAATTCTGGAACGAAGCTGTGAATACTGCATGTTATACGCTTAATCGAGTTTTAACTGTAAAGAAGCTTAAGAAGACAAGTTATGAACTGTTAAACAATAGAAAACCTAACTTGAAGTACTTGGAGCATTTTGGGTATCAATGTACAATGTTGAAAAGAGATTAAGGTAAATTTAATGAGAAAGCGATTGAGGGGTATTTCTTAGGATATGCATCACCTAAGAAAAGGGTATTGAATTTTACTTCAGATTATGTGGAGGAATGGTATCATGTTGACTGTCAAAAATATACCACTATGCCTCAAGGTAAAGGACCCAACTGGATGTTTGACTATGAGAGTATCTTCAACTCTTTTACTCCAGTAGTTGATCAACTAGATGAACACTTGGTGCGTGCAGATTTTGAAGATCAAATTTTACCACCAAGAGCTTCTACTCCTATTTATCAAGATGCCACATAATATGATTTACCGGATGTTTCTGATGCAATCTCTATATCATCTGATGATGGTAATTTTGTTGATTCTTCTTCGGCTCCTTTTCCTGAAACATATGAGACTGGTGAAACATCTCATGATGCTAAAAAAAATCTCACTAATTTATCTGAAACAGTTGTGGTACCTGAAAATCTGACTCTTCGGATTCATTCATATCATCCGCAAGAAAACACCATTGCTGCTATGCAAACTTCTAGGGTGATTAATATGGCTAAATACACTTGCTTTCTTTCTCAAGTTGAACCATCAACTGTTCGTATGGCTCTTGCCGAACAATCTTGGGTAGAGGCAATGCAGGAAGAACTGCAACAATTTCAAAGATTGGGTGTATTGGATCTTATTGATAAACCTGCTAGGGTGAAGAAGCCGATCCCTACGAAGTGGGTATTTAAGTGTAAAAAGGATGACCGTGGGGTAATTGTTCGGAATAAAGCTCGATTTGTTGTTCAGGGCTTTCATCAGCAAGAAAGCGTTGATTACACCGAAGTATATGCTCATGTCGCTCGATTGGAAGCTATACGTATCTTCTTGGCCTATGCAGCGTATAAGAATATAAAGGTCTATCAAATGGATGTGAAAAGTGCGTTTCTCAATGGAGAATTGCATGAAGAAGTGTTTGTTTTACAGCCTCCTGGCTTTGAAGATCCTTATTATCCGGACCGAGTTTACTTCTTAAACAAGGCCCTTTATGGTCTCCATCAAGCCAGAGAGCTTGTTACGGCATGCTCGCCAACCATATGACTGATAACGGATTCAAGCGATGAACTGTCGACTGCACTCTCTTTTATAAATCTTTTGGTGATGATCTACTCCTCGTTCAGATATATGTTTATAAAATTATTTTTGGCTCAACAAACGACAAACTATGTAAGGATTTCGAGAAGTCTATGAAAACGAAGTTCGATATGAGAGAGATGAACTTTTTCTTAGGGTTGCAGGTTCATCAATCTGACAAAGGATCTTCATTCATCAGACAAAGTATGTGAATGACGTCTTGAGCCGATTCAAGATCACTGCCGGAAAAAACCCTTCAACTCCTCTCCCTGTGGGTCACAATTTATCACATGATGAATTGGAGGATACCTGAGGGGTAATCCTGGCAGCGATTAAACGTATACTTCAGTATCTGAGGGGTAATACCGATATCGGGTTATGGTATCCCAAGGACGATAACTTTGAACTCACTGTGTTTCCGATTCGGACTATGGAGGTTGCAAAATCAACTTTAAATCGACTTCAGCGGGTTGTCAATTTCTAGGAAGCCGGCTTGTTTCCTAGCAGTGTAAGAAGAAGACAATGGTCTCAACTTCAACCGTGGAGGCAGAATACGTTGCAGCCTTGAGTTGTTGTTCCCAAGTTCTGTGGATACGTTCTAAAACTAAACATATTGAGATTCGATATCATCTCATACGAGATTGTTTTGAAAAGAAACTAATCGATATTGAAAAAGTGCACACGGATTTTCAACGAGCAGATTTGATTACCAAGGCATTTGACAAAACCCGTTTTAAAATTTTACTCTGTTTAAACGGTCTGAAGACACTTGCTGATGTCCTACAACAAGGATAACTATCTTAATTTGTTGTGTTTATTTTACTTTATTTTGTGTTTTCACTTTGTTTATGTTTTGGGTTTTAGGGGGGTGAAAAGTTAAAAAAAATACAAAAATATGGTGATTTATGTTTGTATAGAGAAAAACAAAAAACATTTGAAAATTTAAAAAAAGACAAAAATATTGTGCTTTTTGTTAGTAAAAATTTTGAAAAGACAAAAAGATTTTGAATTTCTTGTATGTATAGAAAAATCCGAAAAAAGCCAAAAAGATTGTGAAGTTTTAATTTGCTTTATAAAAATTGAAAAAGACAAAAAGATTATGTTTTTATGTATGTAAAGAGAAAATTCAAAAAGATTTTTGCAATGGCATATACGTGCATATATTTGGTCCTAATGTTTACTCGTAAACGTTCGGGATAGCCATTGACAATGGAATGTAGTTGGGGCAATTGTTATGCGTTTTTTTTACTTTATTTTTTTGCTGAAAATTATGTCAGTTATTTAAGTTTGTGGAACATGCTTGCATGTTTTGGTCCTGTTATCGACCTGTAGATTGATAGGATAGCCATTCATCTATAGACTGAAAGTGACTGGGGAGATTGAATTTATTTATTTTTTTTGGCTCCTCGAAATTGAGTATTGAAGCAAAAATAGAAAATGATAGTACATTGATCATTTGACCCCATATCCAGAAAGAAATAAGCTAAAAAGACTGAGTGCTTAACTGTATTGGTGTATTGATAGGTCTTAAACAAGCTATTAGAGTAAGGTATGTGACACAAACATAAAGAAATGCCAAATTAAAAGAGGTGTTAGTTTCTACCAAAAATCTCGGTTAGGATGGCATAAATGTAATAATCTGTAATACTCAAGCCTTATATTTCTCTGATCACCAAAAATAAAATAAAGCAAATAACAAGCGTTAGGTTTCTGGACACTGTGAGTCTTTATGCGGCTTAATCATCTGGGTATTCATATGCATGAATATTTCATCTGGTTTTAGAGCAAACCCAAAGTCATTAAACTTGATCACTGATGTACTTCGTACAAATTTAAACTACTGACTTGATCAAAATACCCTGTTAGTCATACATTTGTTCCTCCCTTACGCGCGTCTCAATACCAATAAAAAACGGACCCCAGGGGATACAATGTATGTAAGCCTACAGATGGACTTGTGCATACTCACTCACAGTAAAGGAAACTTGATGCATTGCTAAAAATATTCTATAAATTCATATTTTGATCGGCATTATAATGATTTAAGTCAAGTTGGGGTGATATGGTAAAAATCAAAGTAAGCTTGAACTAGGATTTGAGGCTGATAGTTTCTGATATTCTGTGCTCTAATTGAACATTTAATCATATCACAAAAACTCTTGAAAGTTTGTTATAAGATTTAAGTGGACAACAATATCAATGACCGACCTAACGCGAGTCACAATATAGCAGAAATATAAAACTGTGATGGAAGGGCAATTTGGTCAATATGATTCTCTGCTTAAACTCATCAAAAATCCATAATATGTACTGTTTATGAAAAATCATACAAAACACAAAATCATTTTTCTGTTTTATATTTTACTCTTACATATTTTTCTTGTAAATATTCTAAAAAAGCAAAATACCAAAAAGATTTTTCTTTTCATTTTACCTATTATTTAATTCACCTTAAGTTATGTGTGTTAAGCGTAAAACACGTTAAGGTATTTGATCATCAGGATACGGGATTTCGTTGTTTTATTTATTAACTTAAATATTCTTTTATTTAATTGATTTATTTATTAAATTTAAAATTAAATAAGTCTAATTCGTTGTTTATGAATAACGAATTGAAGTCAGTAATAACGAATTATAATTCAATTCGTTACCCTAATTCGCTTCCACCACTCTGTATCGAATGGCCTCTGATTCTTTATACATAACTTAACGAATTAATCACGAATTACAGCTAATTCATTATTTCTTCGTAATAAGTTTTAAAGATTTAAATTTAATTCATGTGACACGTGTATTTAAATGTGATAACGAATCAGTTGATTCGTTATTTCAAATTTGAACGAATCAAATAATTCGTTGTCTTGGGAAATTTGCCAAGTTGTTGCTTATAAGGAAGAGTGAAACCTATTCCTCCTCACTATTCATCTTCCTCTTTTTTATACAACGTTACTATGTCCAAATTTTTCAGAATTTCCGACATTCAGTATATCGTATTTTAATCCATTGCTAAGATTCGCAAGGTAAAGGGGATTCAAATGTGATGATTTTCGTCAGTTTTGACTAAATAAAACCAAACTAACCTTAATAATACTTCAATTAACAAATTATATCACTAGATCAAGAGCAATCAAACACCGAAAGATCTGATACCAATTGTTTGAACCTACCAAGGATCTAGCCGCGTCGATACATCAATTATACAATACGAACACGAATTCGTTAAATACAGTTTATTACATTAATGGTGGAATGGATACAGTATAGTGCAAATAATAAGTTATTGAGAAAAAATAACTTAGAAACAGAAGGACTAACCTCGTTATTTTGGTCATGCAAGCAAAGGCAGTTGGTTGCTTCTCACATGAATCATCAGCATCAGATTCAGTATCATTGTCAGACGATAGCTCACTCCTACTTGCATCTTGAAAATTTTTATTTGACTCGAACATAACCAAATTCGCCTGATTGTCGTTGCACAACAATCTTTGTGACCAATCAGTTCCATCCATGTTAGATATCAACGCTTGTGACCCAGAAGCAGATGGTTTAGTTCAAGAAGATTTATCAGCATCATTTCCATTTTTCCCAGACGAACTTTGATCTTGATTTCGAGGATCAAAATACTTCTTCTTTGTCTTATCACATTCCTTGGCAAAATGTCTAAATCCTTGACAGTTATAACATTTAACTATCAATTTATAGAACCCAACCTTCTTGTTTAATGACGGAAGATCTTTGCCAGTTCTTTGCATGAACTTTTTCACTTTTCTGACTATCATTGCCATATTCCATTTGAAATCCATGAGCTCCAAATCATCAAGATCGACTTGGTCATAATCTTCATCTGTTAACTCACTTGTGGCAATTTTACTACCAACCAAATTCTCATAAGAAGTCATGAAGTCACCTAAAAAGGCAAAATTTTTTTCAGCCTCCTTCATGTTCACAGTCGGTGGTGTTGAGAATTGATTTGTAGTAGCTGAAGTACCAGAACTACCAGAAGATCCAGAACCTCCAGAAGCATAGAAACATGCACGTGGATCACTATAAGTTGCTGTTGAGTTTTCAAGTGCATTTTGACTGAGAAATACAGTCATTGGAGCAACAGTCGAGCTTAAAGGCATGCTACCACCATAGAAAGTAGGATCTTTACTCTCTTTAAAAGACTTTTGACATTTTAATTCATATTCTCAAGCTTTAACTTTTTCATCAAGACAATAGGAACAGTCAGGATTAACAGAACCAAGATGAGCACGAAAAAGAGGTTCCCATTTAGCAAAGTCACTAAATCTCATCAAACGAGGACACTTGGAATGAGATCCAATTTCTGTGTCCAATTGTAACATCTGTTCCATGAGTGCGTTCTGAGAAGCTAACGCATAAAAACAAGCCATCTTGATAACAAGATTAACAAACTATGAACAGTAAGTATAACGAACTGAAACAAGACTTGTAACGAACTAAAATAACGAATCAATTATACAAATTGAAGGTTATCTGAGTAATGAACAAGGAAGTATCACACGAATTAGCGTATGAAGAATTAGTAACAAATTACTAACGAACTTAGTCAATGAATCAAGTCAAATTGACGAATCAGTCTAACGAATTAGATTAACAAACCGAAATTCAATGTAACGAACCAAAGTAACGAATCTCTGAGTTAACTTAACGAATCAGAGTAACGAAACACTGATTCAAGGTGCCGAATCAAAGAGTACGAAGTAGCTATAGTTGATAGCGAATCAACTACAATGAGCGAATTAGGTTGTTAAAAACGGTTGTAACGAACTCTGACAAACTTTGCCACGTGGCACAAGTTTGTTAGATACAAGGCTAACGAATCAGACCACGTGTCTGACGAACTAAATAACGCGAACTAAACTTGATGACGAACTAAGTAACGAACTAAGTGACAAATTACTTAAACTTAAGGAACTACAATAACGAATTGCTTGAGGATAACAAATCTTCAACAGATGATGAAGATCTTCAAATCATCATCATCATTTTCTAGAAATCTGGAAAATGAAGAACATACACAAACCAACACAAATCCGTAATACTTACTTGATACAACACCAAATCGTTCAAATAATGTATCAATCAACTCGTAAACTCATCGCGAAACCAATTCGCAACATCTCGTATCTTAATTCACCCAATTCCGAACCCAAATGTACCAAAAACAGTCCCTGTTTTCGAACAACTCTGATCTAAAACTTAAACAACCCAAATCCAATCCAATTACCAATTCCAATCAACCACACACTTCCAATACCTTACCAAGCACAACTCCAACTCAATTCAGTCCATAACCAGTCAAATCAACAGAGAATTCGATCAAATTCAACCCGATACTAAAGAAAAACCAAACTAATCTTGAAAATACTTCAATTAACAAATTATATCACTAGATCAACAGCAATCGAACACCCGAAATCTCTGATACCACTTGTGAGCACCTAAGATCTTTGAGATTTCAGATCTAATACCGTTAATGGATCTAGTTCATGATTACTTCTAAATTAGTATATATATTATGTTATATTAGGTGTAGTATGTGTATATATATATATATATTAGTAATAGATTATATGTATGAAGCTTTGATCGAGAGTGAAGATGGACAGAGGTTCAATACGTTAAATGTCAAAACTTAAATTAACAGAGGAATGCTCCTCTATATATAGAAGATGGATCTAGTTCGTTACACATTCCGTAACGAACTAGCCTCCACTTCGTTACAATACATTACAATATAATAAACATAATGAACTAAACTCCAATTCTATAAACATCCTTAACGAATTTGGAGGAACATTAAGTTAATCGTCTAGTTCGTTAAACATCCTTAACGAACTAGACATATCATAACGAAATAGTCTATAATAATAATAACTTTTACATTATAATAATTAAACGATAAATACAACGACTCGAGACGCAAAACCGTGCACTAGCAATCTGATCATAGTCAAATACACAAAACCCTACACCTGAAGTGGTCACAGGTGGTTTAGCATTGTATCTTGATCTTGAATAGCTTCATTGATTATTGCAAGGATGATAACATGGATGGTTATGATGATTTGAAGGTGTTATGATGGTGGAGAATGGCCCCAAAATCGTCCTTGGTGGCTAGGGTATGAAAAATAAATAATTTAGGGTTTATCATGGCTTACAGATGATAACAACTCCCGTCAGACCTGGCCGTAGCCTACGGCAAGGCCATCGCAGCCTACGGATGGGCCAGTCAAGGGCCGTAGGATACGGCCTTTCGTCTCTGCCTTATGGCTCCTATTATGCCATTTTCATCTCTTCTTGTCGAGAAACCAAAAATTCATATATTATGGGTTCCGTATCTCATTTTCTAGCCCCGGATATGTTCGTTTTACTTTATATGCGCAAGAATCACTTCCGAACACCCCCGATTGCTTCCTTTTTGCCCATAGCTCAATTCCTTGCCATCCTAAGTGCTCCAAATTAGTTTCTTTAAGATCCGAGCACCTGAAACATAAAGCCACTCAAAGTACCCGTGTTCTATACATATAAACAAGTAAACTACACGAGATTACATACAATAAACACATGCTTTCAACCACACATCACATCCCCAGACTTATCATATGCTTGCCATCAAGCAAAATCTCATGCAACACATTCACCTTGATTGATGGTTCATCAATTATCATTATTAATACTAGTGAAGTATAAGGTCATACCCAATTTCTAAGAACTGACACTTTCAAGATTGACAACCCACCAAATAATTTTGTAATGCATTAAACTATGGAACCGTCCAAATAAGTTTACTTTGTTTCCAGGTAAGTTATACATGTTCACACCCCTCATAATATAATATCTCTCATCTCGATTTAATATCCATACCAACAAAAAGTTTACTAGTATCTCTCCGCCCTCTATACCGAGTATGAACACAACGTAATAAGCTTACGAGCCTCCATCCATTACCCACCAGTTGCATAAAGAATATGACTATGGTTTTGTTGTGGCTTAGGTTAGGGTGTGGAATCGGATTTATTTAGTGACTTATGGTGGATGAAACCCAATTTATTCACAAAACCAAACAAATAAACAACCTCACTAACTATTATTTATAACCAATACCGACTTTAAACAGGAACTATTTTTGAGTTTTTCTTTGATTTTTCATTTTTTTTCTTTCCTTTTTTTACTTTTTCTGTCTTTTTCCATTTTTTTAAACAAATACTAACATCAATCAATATATACAACAACTTATATACAACTCTAACATAGCAAGTTTCATCCACGGGGTTAAAATAATAAAAGGTCAAGGTTGACACGAGTTGTAATGTAGGTTTAACAAATGAAAGAGAAAAGGAAAAACTTGGCTCCTAAGGGCTAATGTAAGGTAGGGAATTTTTTTATTATTTATTATTAATTTTTTTATGTAAAGGCTATTATATGTGGGTTTCTACAGTCCTATTTCTTGATAAAGGTGGTGGTATTAAGAACTTGGCATACATATGACAAACAATTTCTAGATATCATGAAATATCGATTTCACTCTTTAATGACACTCATATGACATGTGTAGTATATATCTATACATTATTTGTGTAATATATATAGGATGCTGATATGAAACATGTGTATCCGTCCCCATGACTCGTTATCGCCATCTAAATGGTCCATTTTAATTTTTCTTTTTGAAAAACTTTTGAACGGGAAGACTTTCGAGAAACTAAAAAACTGGCCATGACCAAAGACCTCTACATGGCATTAATAATAGCAATTAACTATTTACAATTTTAGCTTTTGCGCACAATCAAGGTACTCTAAGGCAAAAAATTTAATTGTACCCCTATCCCCAACACTTGAGGTTGACATTGTTCTCAATGTTTAAAATTTAGCAATAAAAATATATTTTCAAGGATGAAGTAAAAATTGACTGATTATAAATTTTAAAACTGGCTTTATGTGATGATCCTAACAATTTATACAATTACACTTTTAACAATAAAAAAAATAAAACAAAGAGAATTATGAAAATAGAATCACCTGATAAGAAAACAAGAAACTTAAGTACACTCGTGATTGCGCTCAACGAACCTAGCTCCTCAGTTTATCCAACGAAATCTGCAAAATCTCACACGTGTAGAAGCATGCTTCTCACAACTGTTAGGATAGGTCTTTTAAACCGTTTGCGAAACTGTGTAATTTAATTACCAAGCCAAGTTAAATAAATTTCACAATTAAATTTGTTAAACTAAAAAAAGTGTTAAAATAATTACTCACTTTCGTAGGAATCACGATTGTATTTAGCGTATGCGACAAGCCCTTTAACCCCCCCCCCCCAGTAGCTCAAGAGCACGAGTGAGGTCTCGTGAGGGTTTATAGCAAACTATGCCCACAAAGTTTTAAGTACAATAAAATATAAACACACATGAATTAACCATAGCAAAAGGAAAATGAAAGCACGTCGAATAACCGAACCTCGTAACTTAAAGTTCTTTCACCGAAACACTATAAAACTCCGACTTTTCAGTGTGGCGTCCCCACACTTGAATTTTTCTAAAGTGGCACGCTTGAAATAAATTGGCCAAACAAAATACAAAAATAAAATAAAACATAAACTGAAAATAAAATCCGGGTTGCCTCCCGGTCAGCGCTAAGTTTTTGTTAAAGTCTTCAGCCGGACTGTTACCGGATTTGGCGGCTATGGTGGTCACATGGAACATTTACCTGCTGAGTTTCCTATAAAAGCTCGGTAGTTGACACGCCTCGGCTCAACTTCCTCCATCATGTTCAACATGTCTGATAAACAATGGGTCTGTGTGAATGCACATTTACCTTCAGAATTTCCAACATATGCTCGGTAGCGAACAAGTCGAGCCCACACACACTTTCTTATCTTCGAAACATAAAATATTGATCGGGGCCCAACCGAGCATTTTCCTACCGAGTTTTTCATGTATGCTCGGTAGTTAAGGTGTTGTGTCCATATTTTTTTCTTGTGGTGGACACATCAGAAGAACCAATATGGGCCCATTTCTTAATATCTTGCCCACTATTCTTCAACTCCACCTTCCTCTTATTGAAAAGTACTTTGACTTCAAATAGGTCCACACACCCAACTATATACTCCAAAAGGTCTAGACCCTGATTATGAAATTGCAAAACAAAATGAGAAAATTGGATCAATATGTCCAATTGAATGAGTATGATCCCTAAACATCCTCATCAGCAACCACAACCGATGCATTCATTGGCTTCTCGGTGACTAGAGAAATTGGTGTGGTATTATTCTCCACAACCAGCTCCTCAAATTCATTCTCTATAAGATCAAGAGCCTCTTCTATCACTCTTTCTCATTTATTTTGTGCTACCTCTTCTAAAAGTTGACTCATTAGTTCATCATGGGCAGCGTTTGCCTTCTCTTGAAGCTCCAACCTCTGATTCAAAGCCTTATTTTGAGTCTCTTGATTTCTATTCTGAGTCTCTTAATCTGCCTTCATTTGCTTCAATAACTCCATCACGTCCTTAATCGGCTCCTTTTTGTTACCCGAAGAATTCCCTTGCCCCTGCTGATAACTCTTTTGATATGTACAACCGTGATTATAATATTGAGAGACTTCCTTGTATACCAGATGAGGGTGTTTATGGTAGTAGCAGTAGCAGTAGCAGTAGCAGTAGCAGTAGTAGTAGGCAGCAGCAGCAGTAGTAGTCTGCCTCCTCTTGATAACTTACAAAAGTTGGTGTCTCAGGCCCATCACTATCATACTCATCATCTGAATCATAATAACCATAATTATCAGGTGGATGCGGTGAATAATTATGGTATTGCTTGTTGCGGCCATGCGGGTTGATGTTCCTTTGATTATAATTGTCTAGCTCGTAATAGCTTTGGAGGTTGTATGAAGGTGGTTCATTATATGGAAATGAATGGTACATATCGACATCTTCTACGAATTTAGATCCTACATGTTGGTCATAGACCCAACTCCCTATCATTGTGAGTTACCTACACACATGAAACATAATAATACCCCGCGTAAAATCAATCAAATAAAAATAAAAGAAAAAACTAACTAAAATAAAAGGAACAAAAACTAAAACTAGCACTTTGCGCGTTCATTCCCCGGCAACGGCGCCATTTTGATGTAAAAGTCGTGCTCTAATTAAAACAAGTATTTATACGACTTATTTACTTATAAATAGTATGGGTTAAGTAAGGTCGTCTCCACAGGGAATCAATGGAAAGTGAAAGTGAGATACATGATTAATTGATTATTATTCTAAGCGGACAATTGATGTCAAGGGGTTTAGAAATATGATTTGTAAAAACACACGATTACTTTTAATTAATTACAACAGTTATGAGAAAAGTGATTCACTTCAGGTTCAAGAAATGTGATAACCAACTTATCACAGATTTAGATAAATTGATTGCACAGTAATGACTAGACCTAATAGTTGGGTTATGCTGACAAACGATACCCTAACCCGAATTGTGGACACAACTAAACACGATCTACCCAATTACATGTTTTATATTATGAATATCAATTAGGTAGCAAGGACTAGAGGTTATTAGTTCAATGACACAACAACCTAGTTCTAAATGTTGATGAACCCAACCAGATAAATGATGTAAAATTCAATAATCAAAAACGCAGATTGTTTAAACAATCAGCTGGCAAAGTAAACAAGATTAAATAACAAAACTCAATCACGTTCATAATCAATTAAACATACAGAATACGATCATGTTCAATTACATAAAACCCTACACCTGAAGTGGCCATAGGTGCTTTAGCCTTGCATCTTGATCTTGAATAGCTTCATTTTGATTGTTGCAAGGATGGTAACATGTAAGGCCCCGTTACCGATGCCCTACATTGGACATTGGATTTACTCATAAACACAGTTCTAAATATCAGAGTTTATTAAAACTTTCGCGGAATAATATAAAACATCAACCATTCTTTACAATTATCCATAATTTGTCTTTAAAAACATAACATAAATTATAACATTCGAAACTTCATGACAATGTTTAGATGCCAGCCTCTTCAAACCTGCCATGTGTCCATCTCAAACCAGCTGTCTCAATCTGTTAACCTGCGTGCATACTAAAAGTCAGCTATGCTGAGTGAGTTCTAGTTAATCAAACATTATACCATAGATACACTTACCTTCGATTATGCATCCGAAGACACATAATCATTACTTTACTAATTTACTTTCATTACATAAATTCATACAAACGTTCATACTTTATTACTTTCATACTATATAAATTACTGTCCTTTTCTATCTCGGATATTATTAGGGTCCAATCCCTTCCTTTTCTATCTCAGATATAATTAGGGTCTGACCCCTCTTTCCTTTGTCTATCTCATATATTATTAGGTTCTGATCCCTTTCTTGTCTATCTCAAATATTATTAGGGTCTGATCCCTTTTTACTTCTCTATCTCATATATTATTAGGGTCTGATCTCTTTCTTCTCTATCTCAAATATTATTAGGGTCTGATCCCTCTTTCTTCATCTTCTTACATACTCTCTATACATGCCCATAACATACATACTTTCTTTACTCATTCATACGTATTCATATGTTGTACATATATCTATCATACACATCCATCTATCATAAACATACCTCCCTTGTTAGCACGTGCAATATCCGAAGATCGTTCACGTACCGACAAGCTTTCAATATACATACCTCTCTTGTCAACACGTGCAATATCCGAAGATCGTTCACGTATCGATAAGCTTTCATTCACATTTAAGATATACATACATAACATGTAAATCATACATGGCATACACTTACCATTTAAGGTAAGTGTATTAACTATCACATCGAGTATGCACACGGCCCCAAAAACATAACAAGGAAATGGGGCTAGAAACTCACTTGAATGCGGTTACGTTCACCGTTTATAGTTATTCCTTTCTTGAGCTCTGCACGACTAACTGTATAACATTTACACGTATTAATTAACTATCACTACTAGTATTGTTTTCCAATCTTTATATTACCCACAACGAACAGGGGTCCGGGGGAAGCGCCCTTGGCAGCAGGGTTCTAGAGCGGCAGGCCCTAGCAGGGTCCAAGGGGCAGAGCCCCTGGCTGGGGTCGAGCTAACTTAAAAGTTCATTAATTAATTGGCTGGGGTCGAAAAATTTTATTTCCATTAACTGTCGTAACACATTTTCCATTAAAATATTAATTCATTAATTAATTTGCTAACTTAAAAGTTCAAGTGCTCCTTTGTAATTAAATCATTCTTTTTCTAAGTTCAGGGACCATTCTGTCCATTTGTTAAACTTCTAATTCTTTACATTGCTCCTAACGAACTGACATATCTTAGCAAACTAGTCCATGTAGCGAATTGATCCCTTTAACGAACTAGTTATTAAACAAATCAGTCTATAGCGGACCAATCCAGGTAACGAATCGGTCCATCTAATTCGTTATCTTCATCTAACGAAATGGCTATACGAATCAAGGGTAATTCGTTATCCTTTTCCCTTAACGAATCGGACACGAACTAGAGCTAGTTCGTTAGGCTCCCTTAGACGAATCGGTTAGCGAATCACCTTTAATTCGCTAAATTCCCGTTAGCAAACTAGGGTTAGGTCAGAATGTCAGAGAACATTCCCTGACATCCTTACCTCGTACATTCTTTCTGGCGCCGCCTTTCCGGCGCCGTCGCCGGAAAAACTCGATTTCGTCAGAAAAACGAGTTTTGACTCGTTTTTCACCGCTTTTCGCCCCATTCGATCCATATCTGAGCTAGGGTGATCCCTAAACTCATCTTAGGTTCGGTTTATACACGATTCCCTCCGGATCTCGTGGCTTAACGGTTTAACGGTGTCGGCTCGTCGTTTCGTGAACATTTCTTACGGGTTTTGGTTTATACAATATCAAACTATCATTACCTCGGGTCGGTGCTCGGTTTCCTTGGTGATTTCGGCTATAGAAGGAGAAAATTAGAGAGAATCTTAAGTGTGTGCTTTGGGTGGTGTATGGGATTTGTGTAAATGAGGAATTAAATGGGGATTATGGTTTATATATTTATGGATCATGTGCTTAAGCCCATGGTCTTCCCTTCGTTCTTTCATAACCCAAGTCCATAACCCATATCCATTTAACCCGACCATAGCCCAACTCGTATTCTATTTATCTAAACCGATAACGACCCACTATAAAATAGACGAAATTTATTTTATTACTATAACCGAAAGTATGATGTTACATAACATGGATGATTATGATGATTGGAAGGTGTAACGATGGTGGAGAATGTCCCAAAAATCGTACTTGGTGGATAGGGTATGAAGCATAAACGATTTAGGGTATATCCCGACTTAAATATTGAGGAAAACAAGCCCAAAACACAAATCCCTTCAGACCTGGCCGTAGCCTACGGCCAGGCCACCGTAGCCTACGGTAGGCTATCTGCATCTGCCTTACGGCTCCTATTATGCTATTTTCATACTCTTTTCATAGAGAAACCCAAAATTCATATATTATGGGTTCCGTAAATCATTTTCTAGCACCAGATATGCCCGTTTTACTATAAATGCGCACAAATCACTTACGAACACACCCCGATTGCTTCCTTTTTTCCCATACAATTCCTTGCCATCCTAAGTGCTCCAAATTAGTTCCTTTAAGATCCGAGCACCTGTAAACATAAAACCACTCAAATTACTCGTGTTCGATACATATAAACAAGTAAAAGATAAGAGACTATATACTATAAACACATGCTTTCAATCACACATCCGGCACCGGGCCCGAGGCCTTACAATGCTGATATAACTGATCATCAAGCGTTAATGGCAAACCAGGTAAACTCTCAAATTAATGTTGTTAACTAATAATCATTTTCATGATTTTAACCAAATAAAAAAGGCATATGATAAATTACAGGGATGTGAGAAAACCTTGTAGACAAGGATTAAACAAGATGAGATAACATTTGTCATGCTTAAACACACTGTTGAGGATAAACAAATTTCCATCAACCACCATAATGATGAGAATGTCGCTCTTATGAAAGAGTTACAATCTATCAATATTTAAA
This sequence comes from Bidens hawaiensis, assembly GCF_021521415.1. Classification (NCBI taxonomy): domain Eukaryota; kingdom Viridiplantae; phylum Streptophyta; class Magnoliopsida; order Asterales; family Asteraceae; genus Bidens; species Bidens hawaiensis. The sequence continues at coordinate 3,514 of NW_027491876.1, read as the reverse complement.
CTGAACGTGTTGATTTAAAGCTTAAAAGTTACAAGGCATCATCATATGTGCTTGATCATATTATTCCCAAACAATCTAGTATTGCTAATGGGAATAAGCAAAATGGCTTAGGATATCATTCTGTTCCGCCTCCAATTTGGAATGCTTATGTTACATAACAACCTGATGGGTTTGTTAAGGCGGTTAATGTGGAAGTTAACACTCCACCGAATCGTCCTGAGACGTTTTTGTTTGAGTAAATTGACGTGAAATTTGAAAAATGTGTTAACAGTTCAGATTGTGAAAGTGGAGTTTGTGTGAAAGTTGCTGAGAATGTATTGTTTGATAATTTTCATTATGAAGGTGTTAAATGTAAGACTTTCATGCAAGATGATCCTAGGACCGAGTCTAAGAGATTTGTTAAAACAAGTTTCTACCATAAGAGGCAAAGTGTTGGTTTTCATGGGTCTAAACCAAAGGATGTTTTCAAAAAGATTGTGTTTGTTAAAGGCTTAACGTATAAATCTGAAAAGGAAGCCATTCTTAGAAAACAAAGAAATCAAGATTTCCTTAAGCAAAAGGAAGAATGTGATCGAGTCGTGAATCAAACATCACCGGTTGAAAGAGTAGTAGACCTGCGAAGATGCTTTAATTGTAACTAATTAGGACACACGTTCTATGCGTGTCCTAATAGATTCCGACATGCTCATGTTCAAAAGAAAGAAGTTAGGAAACCATTTATGAAATCTGCAAATGTAAAACACGCAACTCTACCGAAATTTTTTACATATTCTAAAAATACATGTGGATGTTGTTTCAACCAAAAGTGTGTTTGAGGTTGGTGAATGTTCACAAATGCAAACTCACAAGTTTTATGGTAACCAAAATTATGTTGGTCAAAATTGGGTAGATAAATCTAAAACAAATGGTTTAAAGGTGCATAATTTGTTTGAAATTGACAAGTCTAAAAGTTTTAGTGTGAGTTCAAAAGTTGATGATATGTCAACTGATTATGAATTTGATGAATGTTTGGAATATGAGTTGTCTTATAAATTCAAACAGCCCATGACCAAGAAGGCTTTGGCTTCGTTGTTTGACTAAACTGTTACCTGATGTGTAAGAGCTCACAAGATCCAATGATTCGCATTGGATAATGAATAGTGGAGCTTCTAGGCACATGACCGGAACTCTTCATTTGATGAAAGATGTCAAACATATTCGAGGAGGTTATGCCGGCTTTGTAGGAATTCAAGGTGTTCCAATTGTTGGGGTTGATATTTTGTCAAATGGCATGGTTATGTTTGATAAGGTCAAATACATCACCGAGCTGGAGAACAATCTTTTGAGTATTTCTTAAAAATGTGACAAAGGCTTCTCTACTTAATGCACAAACAAGGAGTACATGATCTTGAAGCCGAGATTCAAGATACCTGATGAATGGATATTGATGTGAGCACCTCGTGAGAATGACTTATATGTTCTCATCATGAGTGTTGCTTCAATATCAAATCGAACCATTCAATGTTTCATATCCAAAGCGTCAAAGAAGCAATTTTTTTTGTGGCGTAGGAGAATGGGACACATTCACGTGCAAAAAATGTATTATTTGGTTAATAATCAGTTATTTATTTGATGGGGGAATGTCAAAGGTTTTTATCTAATCGAGAAATGTTTCATTTGCAAGAAGGGAAAGCAGAATAAGAAGTCTCATCTGATAAAACACTTAATTCTATCAACTTACCTTTCGAAAGAGTCCACGTGGATTTGTTTGGACCTATCAATGTCAAAAGTATCACTGGCGAACTCTATTGCCTAGTGGTTACTGATGATTATTCGAGGTTCTCATGGGTAATGTTTTTGGAGTCCAAAGACGAGACGTTTGAAAATTTAATGATTCTTTTCAAAAAGTTGGAAAATTTGTACAATTTTCCGATCAAAATAATTTGAAGCGATAATTGAACCGAGTTCAAGAACAACAAGATGCTTCAATACTACAACGAGCATGGTATTCTTTATGAGTTTAGTGCATGCTACACTGCATAATAAAATGAGGTTGCTGAACGAAAGAATATAACTCTTATTGAAACTACACGAGTCATGCTAGCCGACTCAAAACCACCTGTTATACTGAAGTTGTGGCCTCTGCATGTTATACTCTTAACCGTGTTTTTAGCGTGAAGAAATTTGGGAAGACTTGTTTTTAACTCTTGAATTGAAGAAAACCAAATTTGAAATGGCTTTAACCTTTTGGGTCACAATGTATGGTTCTAGATCCAGATGGAAAGTTTGGTGCTAAATATATTAAGAGATTCTTTGTGAGGTATGCTATTCCTCTGAGACGTGTATATCTTCCAAGAATTGACCCGATCGTGCAAGTATAAACGTTAATTATCAAAGGTATAACATTCCAACTCAGAAACCAGGAGATGTTTGGATGTTTGATTATGTTAGTATGTGGAAATGCTTCAATATTCCTAATGAAGATCTATATGATGAAGCAATATCTTTATTGTTTCAACGACATCTGGATGATGGTTATGTTGAAGAATCTACTCCTGAATTTCTACTTTTCAATGTTGAATCTAATCTTCAAGAATCTATATTTGAAGAAAGTCCTATTGCTACTCCTGCTACACCTTCATTTTATGATGATGATGATGATGATAGAGAAGTTCAATCGTCTGCTCCAAGTTCAAGTGAAATGAATGTTGAAGAGGATGTTCCGAATCTACCATCAGGTTGATTCAACGACATCCTAGCAAAGTTCATCATGGCTGATTCAACAGCAATTAACACTCCTTTACCATTGAATCATGGAATAGGTCCTGATCCCATCCGAGAGAAAGTTGATCAAACGCCTTACCATTCCATGATTTGCTCTCTCATGTACTTAACAGCTTCAAGGCCAGACATCATGTATCCTACATGCTTATCTACCCGATGTCATTCCAATCCCAAAGTCTCGCACCTGATGATTGTTAAAAGGATACTTAGGCATCTAAATAGATGTATTGTGAAAGTTCGTTAGACGGATCGAAATCACATTGGGTTTACTATACGATGCTCAATGGCGGAAACACTAAGCAAAGGGATAAACACATAGAAACTCATACAAACATTCACTAATATTCATATAACGTGTAAGCACAAGTTATTTGCAAGAACTCTCTCTCTCCCAAGATTACAAGATATGACAAGTAAAGCTCATATTTATACTAATATTCAATAGGCTGTATAATTTGGGTGTAGCGTATAAGACTTATACGCTACATATAAGTCTTATACGTTTGACCAAACTTATACGCCACTAACAATATCTAACATAAAAGCTCGTTTAACTAATCCAAGACCTAGCGATAGACAAAATGCTCTAACAATCTCCCCCTTGGATATTACTTGATCTTGGTGTCTAAGCAGTAGACGTTTGTGCTCCAACAGACCCCCCCCCCCCCCTCGGATAATGCTTAGATTAACAAACTCGATCATCAAGTCATCTCCCCCTATCGTCTTGATAATCTAACACACTCCTCCTTAA